>NW_007360989.1:1633890-1705622 GCF_000409485.1 Glarea lozoyensis ATCC 20868 | reverse complement strand
AAAGTATTCTGCTCTGTGTTAGGGTTGACAACATCACTATCTCATTACCAGTCGGCGAATTTTCCTCCTGCAGTAACACCCACTACTATGAGCTCAAAACGCTTCTTCTAACCACAATTATGCTGTTTATTGACTCCTGATGTACAGTACAGACATACAAAGAAAAGTGTTGCAGGATATGTGCAAATAAAACATTGAAACCTTGTTACCCCAGCTCTAACCGCTGTAGCTTTCAAAGCTATCAATGCCCTGCCATCTATCTTCGGAATCATTCCACATTCTTAACCTCCTGTTTTGTTTGTCCCTCTAGTGGTGGCTACCAGTGTCGCCTCTATAACCGACGAGCTTCATTCTGCCAATCATCTCACCGACAGTGAAGAATCCAATTACTTCGGCAGCTACGACACCTCCTGATATCAACTTGGCGTTATCCATATTTCGGAGAGACTGTAATGAGTTTGTAGTCTGGGAGACTAGGGAGCCGGGATTGCGGAGGCTCTTGAGGGCGGATTGAAAGTAGGATTGGAATGTTGACACAGGTCTAGATTGATAATCAGTCAAAGTGCTATAATTTTATTCCGCAATTAGTGTGTAGCTTACGGTGGAGTCATCTTCTGCCCTCTGAAGACAAGTTTTGACAGCTCCATACCAACACGGGCATAGTAGACGGTAGGAGGAATTTGACCTAAAGCGCTTGATTAGCCATTGAACGCTTGGCAATAAACGTATATCTCGAAGATGCGGGCAAGTGGCAGCTGCAGTTACTTACGCTCAACAAACGCAATTAACTTCCCAGTCCTTCCTCCAATCTTGCCAAGCGCGTTCCCTAAACCCTTCGCGGCACCGCTGATTGCTGGGCCAGCAGAAGAAGTCACCCTCGAGAGACCCTCTGAAGCTTTCGACGTGTACTCTGAAGCGGTTTGAGAAGCCTTTGCTGTTGTCTCCTTCGCTGCTTCGGTGGCTTTTGCCGTTGTATCCTTCGCTGCCTCGGTGGCCTTTGTGGTCGTCGATTGGCATCGGCGTGCGGTACGTCCAGAGAGCTTGGTGGATTGCCGCAGAACGGCGCGCGAGACGTTCGACGACATCGTGGTTATGAGATGGGCCAGAAGCTCTGGTGAACGGGTTTGCGTGATGCCTGTATGGTTGATGAGCAAGCAATTGGTCGTGGAATACAATCGCACGAGGGAAATCTACTTCGCCGGAGAACGGGTACAGAGATTTGAATTGACGCAATGGTCAGGTTGTGGTCCAAGCTTGGGAACCATCATTTGTGGCTCTGAGCGAGCTTCCCTTGAATTTTGAATCACTCGACTTTGACAAAAGCAATCGATCGAGTTCTACATCTCTTCAAATTATTGCCAATCTTGTGGATTTATTCTTATTTTATTCTAGACAATTACAACAGCACAACTTACAGCCGCCTATTTCACCCACTGGAAGATAGGTGGAAGTCGTGCAGAGCTGGTCGACAGCTCGACGCAATGACCCGGAATCTAAAGAACATTCTTCTCTATTTCTTGATTGACTGTCGCCGCAGTTTCAGCCTGTTCAGTTCCGGGTCGTATGCGCTGGTAGTTATTTGTCTAATGCCTAATCACCGTCTAGTTCAATCCTCACTCTTGATCTGCACCTTGATGGCGCCAGTCTTCGCGTCCGCAGCCGTCTCGAAAGCCTTCACGGCGTCCTCGAGCTGGAATCGATGAGTGACCAACTTCTTCATGTCGATAATGCCGCTTTGCACTAATCTAATCGCTCTTGGCCAGGTGTTGCTATATCTGTACTGAAATTGTAGGTCAATCTCGCGCACACTGAGTCTCATGAACGGAATTGTCATCTCGTTCTTTCCAACGCCAATCACGAACACCTTGCCTCCGAATTTCGCGGCCCAGATCGCAGCGCAGACGCTGCTCTCCACGCCTGTACATTCAAGAGCCACTGCTGGTTCGATGCCTCCGAAGGATGCCACAATGGCCTTTGCAGATTCCTCTGCTGAGACTCGCTCGACCTTGTGTACGATCACGTCAGGCACGATATTCTTTGCGAATTGCAGTCTGCCTTCATCGATATCTGTGATCACAATAGGACATGCGCCGGCAGCCTTGCAGCAGAGGAGTGTGATGAGTCCAATTGGCCCAGCGCCACAGATGAGTACTGGATCTCCCAATCGCACACCGGATCTTTGCATAGCTGCCAAAGAAACACTCAATGGCTCCAACATTGCTCCGTCCTCGAAAGACATGTCGCCGATCTTGTGACACCACATCGCTGGGTGGTTGACGTATCTGCGGAGTAGACCTGCCACCGGAGGTGTCGACAGAAACTGGACCTTCTCACAACCATTATACCGCCCGGTCAAGCATGGCTCGCACTCGTTACAGATAACATTGGGTTCAACTGCTACTCGGTCTCCAACTTTGAGCGTGTCAACTGACGGATGGACTGCCAATATAACTCCAGCGGATTCATGTCCGAGAATATGAGTGTCTTCGACGATCATGGGCCCAATACACCCGGCGTGCCAGAAGTGGACATCAGAGCTAACATTGATTAGAATTATTCTTGCAGAATTGTGATCTCACTTACCCGCAGATACCAGTACTCTTGATCCCGACTGTCACCTCTCCTGGCTTCAAACTGTCTCCTTTGCTGACACTTTCCACGGATGGTTGGGCTTCTCCGACCCAGAGCTTATGCTCAGGGTTTGTGTATACTCCGATGTTGGATTTGGTGGGTTTTTCCATGGCTGATGGGGCCGAGACGATATCGACTGCTGAGGGAGACATGATGTTAGCAATGAAGCTGGGATACTCTATTTGGTGATGGAGAAATGCGAGTCGACTTTGTATCCTGTTGGACGAGCGGAAGGATGTATAAGAGACTTACTTCTACAAAGTATTTGAACCGACCCGTATCGGCTGCAGAGGTCAAGGAGGGGCAATAGGGTAAGAGCACACTACTTTACGGGACTACAACGTGAACTTTGTTTGAAACCCCACCTACGATGCGTCCGACGAGCATTCTGCCAGGCACTTTTCCACTATTCGCCGTCTGGAGAATTACAACCGCCGTGTAAAGAACTCATGTGGTTGTGCTGGTTTGGTGGGGCAGCACAGGTCGGCGTGAATAAAGCCGATCCCCCAGAGACGGACTCTGAGGCTGTTCTCGCGCGCCAATCATCACCGCAAAGGTTGGCGTGCATGGACTTTGAGTCTTTTAACTTGTGGAGTAATCCACCGAGGAGACATCCTTGCCGTGGAGGTGTCGAGCCGTCCTTCAGTCAGGTACGGACTCACGTGGGACTCAAGACGGAATAAGTCGCGGGCCATGTCACGTAACGATACACTCTGCCCGGCCAAGCACTTTTGCGTCCGTGGTTTAAGATTCCATTGTCAAGAAGTACTTTGATCATAAGTACACCGTGTTACTCTTTGGCCGCACCAGGTAAGACAGCTAAGGTAAGTATCTTCATTATTGTTACAATGCCACGTACTTCCTCTGTCTGTTCAATCTTGCGTCATGCGGCTCTCGAGTGCAGGTGATTGCGAAATCGCTACCCCACCTTGAGCCACGATTTGTCAAAGATGTTAAAAACAACGAATGTTGTGCAGTCAAGCACGAGAATTCTCAACTTTTTATCTGTCCCAGGTGCTATTGTCAAGCCCATCTACACGACACACTATTCCTCGCACGCCGTACAACGTGTTCCAACTTTTCGATATACCTACACAACCACGAATTTCAAGATGCCACCAATCCCGCCCAAGGGGGTGAAGGTCGCCGTTCTAGACGACTACGCTGGCACGTCGAAGACATATTTTGAGACTTTAGAACCTGGGTTCAAGTTCGAATGGTTCTCTGATACTCTACCCCCATACAACCATCCGGATACTACAGACGATGTTAAGAAACAGATAGTAAATAGATTGAAGCCGTTTACTATCGTATCTTCGATGCGTGAACGCACTCCCTTCCCCAGAGAGCTTCTGCAGCAGTTGCCCGGACTCAAACTCCTTCTCACGACTGCTACTCGGAATCTAGGTATCGATATGGTAGCTGCAAAAGAGCTTGGTATCACAGTAACTGGTACTACTAACAAAAGACCACCAAATGCACAAGCTATTACCCCTACGAAACGAAAAGGTCCGGATTCGACTACCCAGCATACAGTTGCTCTCATTCTAGGAATCGCAAAGAATCTTGCTCGTGACAACGATGCTGTCAAGCGCGGAGAATGGCAGTTAGGGCTGTCAACGGGATTGACAGGAAAAACTCTTGGACTTCTCGGACTTGGAAGGTTGGGCATTGCTGTTGGCAAGATCATGTACTCAGCGTTTGGTATGAAGATTATCGCTTGGAGCTCAAACCTAACCCAGGAAACCGCGGATGAAAAGGCTACAAACGCAGGCCTTCCAATCGAGGACGAAGACGGTGACAAGACATTCCGGCTTGTTTCCAAAGAAGAGTTATTCAAGAACGCGGATGTCTTGAGCGTACACTACGTTCTCTCCGACCGATCAAGAGGTATTGTCGGTGCGGAAGACCTCAAATTGATGAAAAGAAGTGCTCTGTTCATCAACACCTCCAGAGGACCACTAGTCGACGAAGACGCACTCCTTCAGTGTCTCAGTAACGGAGCCATCAAAGGAGCTGCTCTCGATGTCTTTGCGCTGGAACCTCTGCCGCTTGATAGCAAGTGGAGGACGACGAATTGGGGTCAAGACGGGACGAGCCAGGTGCTGCTTACGCCTCATACGGGGTATGTTGAGGAAGAGACGCTGAATAATTGGTATTATGAACAGAGTGAGATATTGAGGAGTTGGCGAGATGGGAAGGGGGTGGAACCTGTTATTAATTGAGATGAAACATGTAGGGTGTTTTGATTATAAGAATTGATCTATAGTTATATCCTGTACTAGGAAGAATGAATGGTGGAGTGAGGTAGATTAGGGTCGATAATTAAGTTGTACTTATTAGTGGGTATATTAAATTTTCGCGGTATTAATCCTAGAAAATTAGTTGGATTAGAGGATTTATTGCCATAAAATAAAAATAGCCTAAAGTCACTGCTTGTGTAGGATCTTATATCTGTAGGTTATATTTCTTTAATCTTTAGACTTATCCTATTACCTTCCACGTGATCGTCCCAATCTGACATAACCCCGACAGCTGAGCTAAAGCCGAAGCCTTGTTCACAGCCCTGTTGCTCAGCTCGAGCCTCACCCAAAATTTATATGCGTCGCAGGTCCTCTCTTCAACACTCAGGATAATTACACTCTTCCACGCTCCCTCGGCCGATCGAATTCGCTCTGCCTACCTGGCCCCGCAACTCGAAATTCGATGAGATGATCCTGAGTCCACACAACTTAAATCCCCTCAAGCTTGCGCGGCGCTCGATCGCCTGTAAACTCACACCACTGTTCGCGCAGCAATGCCGCTTTCTAAATCTATACCTCACCGCAAAGTCAGGCGATACGAACAATTACAAAATCAAGGACTTTGAGCGATACCACGATTATGCCAAACCAGAGGACGTAAAATTGGACATATGGATGGAGAAGCCTTTGAAGCATGAGAAGCGGACAACTCTGGCAGATGTGTTGGAGAATTATCTCAAGTCCGGCACCCTTCTTACTCCTCTTATCACCAAAGGTTCGAAAGTTGGCTCGGATGGGCAGTACATGTTGAAGGAGCTTGACATTTCAAAAGAAAAGGGTCTTAATATTCTACCTAAAAAGCTCGTCGGTCTCAAAGGTCGTGGCGCCAAAGGAGTACATTTCAAAACTAGCGTTCCAGCACAACATTTCATGAACACAATGTTGAAATCATGGCACCAACTCCGCGTGAAGAATAACATGGAATTCCATATCCATCTGAAAAACAGCATGGCGGAAAAGGACAGGACAAAATTTGATGCCGAGTTGAATCATCCAAATGCGATTCATCTGCGGCCTGATGTATTGTTGAAAGCCATGGGAGACACCGAGGTCGAAACCATCATAAGTCCTTGGGCTAATCACAGATCACAATGTGCTTTCGTACTGGCTCCGCGTGGTGAAGTCGATTTATCTTCGAACCTGCAGATGACAAAAAAAGCCAATGACATAGTCGTCATGCGCAGGAAACAAACGCTGCTGGAGTTGGACGCTCAGGGAGCGGGCATACCGATGAAGTGGGAACGAAAGCGAATCAAGGCAGAACAGAAAAATTCGCCTGAATACAAGACCCACGCCGAGAAGAGAAACGAGGCATTTGCAAAGATTAGGGCTACAGACCCAGCAATCGAGCCGGTCATTCGACGTCTATCAGAAAAGCACACCCCAGCGTCGGTCCTGCTCTCGATGGCCGACAACTATCAGGCTCAACAACAGACACTCTCAAGACTGGGCCAAGAAGACCCTGAGCTATTCAAAGTAGTTCGGAAGGCGGTCAAGCCACAAGACTCGCCCATTGTAGTGAGAAAGAAGATAAGTGAGGCTCAGGCGAAACTGAGGGAACCTGGCTTTCGGGAACAGTTTCTCTACAAGGAGGAAAGATCGAAGGTTCTCCGCGAGAAGTGGGGGAAGAAGAAGGCCGATGTAATCTCTAAAGCTGCCTTGGTCAAGCGGGTTCAGTCGTCACCGAATTCTGAGGGAGACTTTGATGGTTGGTCGGATTCACCAAGGAGGGAAAATGGTGAAGTTCGGGTTCGATTTGTTGGAAAGGGCGACTAGAGAAAGACCAACAAGCTTCTTCAGGACAATCCAACGCCCGGCATTGTGGGTACTAGGTCTCGAACACGACCACAAACTCCTAAAAGTACCGAGAACTCATCAGATCTTGGAATTGAGTAGGCCATTTTACTCTTCCGCCTCCCCAACCTCCCCACTCCCCTCTTCAAAAGATTTCGGAACATAAACCATCTTACACATCGCCATGCTCATCTTAACACCAAATCCCCTACAATCAACCTCCAACAACTCTCCCACCTGCTCAAATCCAAACCTCTCATACACCGGCCGTCCCATCACCCCAGCCTCCAGATACGCACGCGTCTTACTCGCCTCCGCCTGCTCGATCCCCCATTGCACTAGCTTCCCCGCCGCTCCCCGTCCGCGATACGCAGGGTGCGTTACGAGATGCATTAATATCCAACACGGTTCGTTGGGGGGGATCCAGGATGGCCTTACGGAATCGCGGGTGCTGAGGATGTGGTTGTATAATCTGATGTTAAACCCACCCGGCACGTTCGGGATGGTGTCTAAATCATAAACCTCCCAATGACTTTCCGTCTCATAGTCATAGCCAGCGGGATAGAAGTGCCACCGCGCAATACTCATAATCGCCTCCCCCTCCTTGTCCGTGGTATCGACGACTTTCATATACCGCACCGTGGGATCGTGCAAGAATCTCTCTTTCTGCTTCGCAAAGTGGAAGTCTAAACGTGTTTGTGCTTCGCCGTGGGTGGTGATGGGCCAGCAGAGGGGTGTGGGTTGGCCTGTTAGGTCGATCCCAGGCGCGTGAAAGCCTTGGATGGTGAGGGTGAGGAAGTCGGGAAGGGTTAGGGGGAGGATGTGGAGGGGCATTGTGTTGGGTTGGGAGGTTGCTGGGTGTATGGAGTTTAAGTAGGTGGTTGGGTTGATGGAGTTAGGGGCTGTATAATTAAGAGATGGGTTTGTAAGATATATAAGGATTCGGTGAGTCATCTGACGTCCTCCCGTCGTGGGGGATGTATGGATGTTGATATTCCCACTCTGTATTATATATATGTATGTTGAGGTAAATGGGCTTCTGTGGTATATAAGTTTTGGATGAGTCACCTGATTTGGTTGATGTAGAAGATATATGAGGGGCTCCACCGTTGTGGTGTTGAAAGGGCGTAAAATGTGCATCCCACTTTGAGTTACTGCCCCAGTTGATTCTTGGGTTTTACGTGAGTTCTCGAATTAAGTCGCGCGGTGTTTTTGCTGGAGAATAAAGATCTCATAGTTTACACTAAATTTATAAAATTTCAATGCCTTCAACATCCACCCTCCATCATGTACCTCTCTCTAGATAGATTAAGCAGTACCCATCCATCCCCCGAAAAACATTAAACCACGCACCATGAAACCTACATCCCTCGAGACGAGCACGTTGATAACTAGAACGATGTCGTATGAAACGCACCCGCCAGGAGTCGTAGAGAGTGTGCGTAAAGAATGGGGATTCTGGTCTAGGGGGTGGATGGAGGTTGGGGGTGATGGGATGGGATGGGTGGGGTTAATGAGGGTTTGGGTGGGTGGGTTGAGGTGGACTATTGAGAATTAAGTTAACTATTTCCACTGGATTTCTGGTGGAGTATCTTATTGGTGGTTTGGATAGCGAACATGATAACACTTTATTCGAAATTTTAGGCAGGTGTTTAATTTAGAACGTCGTACTCTAGTTCACACTACTCGTCTCAAGACTGTCTCGTTCTATTTAAACTGCCTAGATAAGTTTAAGATCTCAATACACAGGTTTCGCACTTATAAACGTTTTGAAGTCCTAAATATCTTTCCAATCCTATTAACCAATTTCGAACTTGCAATACATGATTTTGAAACTCACCCCTTTTAACCAAGATATCGTTACCAGTTTAAAGCCAAAAACCAAAATCCAACATCCACGCAGCCAAATTCTCCTCGCATGATATCAAGAAAACTCTTCAATAACACTCTTCGGCTCCCTCCACTTCCCAACAGGTATGTAATCTATATCATCAAATCTAACACACAGTCAGCAAAAACATAACTATACATCTCCCCTCTTCTCCCTTTCCCCTATCCCACGAACAATAAACAAAAGAATTCACTCACCCAAAAGCCTTAGGCCCCGCAATTTCCAACCCCCTCTCGCTCGTCCAGATAGGCGACGGCGCCGCAACGAGAACCAGCACTTTAAGACCGAATCTGTATTCCGGGACGCCTAGGGCGGTGCCGGTGAGTGCGTCGAGGATTATTATTAGGGAGGGGACGGTTGCGAGGATCTTAGAGAGGAGGGGTGTTAGTGAGAGGGGAAGGAAGAGGGAAGGGAACATACCTTTGGTTTGTTGGATGAGGATTGGAGTTCTGCGATTAAATTCTCGTTATTAAAAACCACCCTCAACACTTCATCTTCCTTCTCAGTTCCTTCACGATGTTGCTTGGAGATTTGCGATCCCCTAATCCTCACCTCCCCATAACTCTGCCCACCAACAATCCTCTCCTCACTCCCCACAATCTTGCCCCCAAAAATCTCCCTCGCAGCCCCCTCCCCACCGAACTCATTAACAACCGCACTGCCCACCTCCCCAATAGACTGACTAGCCTTACACCTCGCGACCGCCCTCCCTAACCTCCACGCGAGGGAGTGACTCCTCAACACCCCCGTCTCCGCCATCTCCTTCCCGCTCATAGGCCTCTGCACCATCCCCGCCGCACATCCCATTTCCACCAGCAGAGCGCGCAGCGTGCGGTCCACCATCTTCAAATCCTTTGCGTGCGTCATGATGAAATCAGTACCGTCACCACTGGACATGCTCACAGGGAGAAGCTCGTTGATATCACCGCTACTAAACACATAGGGTGTGATTTTCTCGAAACTAGGGAACGCGCGACCCATAAGATCGCCGTCGATGATCGGGACGTTATGGGAGGATCCGACGATGAGGTTCATCATTCCATTTGCGCCGCCGACTTCCACGCATATGATTGCCGAGAATGACTTTTTATCGAGGTGGGCGAGCATGTTGGTTAGAGCGTCTTGAGAGAGGTTTCCGCCGGGTCGTTCGATACCGATAATAGGGGAGCCGAGACAGACGACGGGTAGGAGGAGGGAATTGGAGGGGACGGCAGAGATGTCGGTTATGCGGAGGGATTCGCCGCGTTGGAGACAGGAGTGCGCTTCGAGGGTTGTGAGGTAGGGGGAGCCGCCACCGCCGCAGCCGAGGATGTAGGTTCCTGTTGAGAGGAAGGAGAGGTCTGTTGGGGAGATGTGCCAGGTGCCGTTGGTGATCTTGGGTTTGTAGGCGTCGATTGCGGAGGGTTCTTTTAGGTCGATGGTTGTTGGGTGGTTTGATTGGGAGGGGGTGTTGATGAATGTCCAGTCGGTAGAAGGACTGGAATTGGTAGCTGTCACGTTGCTTCCTGCAAAGGTGGTAGTTGAGGGAATTTGTACTCCTATGTCTGTAGCCTTCGGAGTTGATCTGTCAAGCTCTCCTACTACCTGCACGTAAGCCCGAACCTTGTTAGCAATATACGGTAGAGCTACAAGTTCCTGAAATATGATCTTGACACTATCCCGTGAAGCACCTTTCTTCACACAAGTTCTGTTGGCCTCAGAGATTATACTTTCCAAGATCTTCTCGTCTTCTCCAGAAGATCTGCCATTTTCTATTGGCACAATCTTGTCAACGGTGGTTGATAGTTTTGCTCTTGCAGCACCGATCGCATTTGCAACCGAAGCGTATTCGTGGTGAAGTACTTTGGATGTTCCTCTAAGAGGTGATTGGCATAACGCTGCCGCGCCACCGACAAGTGCAACTGGTAGAGGCGTTGCTTTTGTTTTGATGCTGTCGACTAGGTTTTCGAGTCCTAGTTGCATTATAGCTTTGGCAGATTTGATAATGGAACTGTCAATGTTGACTGGTGTATCACCGAAGTTCGGCATGTCTCCTGCAGCAATAGCTATGTCTGATGCAGTCATAATGTTCCCTCCAAAGCAAAGAGCCCTCTTCGAGAACTCATGTCCTAGAGATGTCGGTCCTACTTGGACAGCGACCACCGAACCTCGAACGGATTCTGTCTTGATAATTGAGCCCCCACCAAGACCTATGCTTTGAACGTCTGGCATTGGGAAATTGACGCGGACGTTTGCTATCTCGCTATACGCCGAACCTTGTCTTGGATAACCATTATTTAGAACCATACCGGCATCGCTAGTGGAACCCCCGATGTCAATAACCATCATGGCTTCAGCTTGGTCATGATGAATTCTGTCCCCACCTAGTTTGATGAGTGATGATGCACCTATGAGTGAGTTGGGAGGTCCGCTAGCAATAATTGCTACAGGACGCTGTGTTGCTTCTTCAACAGAGATCATCGTCCCATCATTGCAGCTGACGAAAAGAGGTGTCTTCTTGAGTCCCGTCGTCGCTAAGGCATTCTCAAGGCTTTTACTGAAGATTGAACTCATGTTAAGCATTGAAGCATTGAGAATTGCCGCATTTTCTCTTTCGAGCAGACCTAAGCGACCAACTGGCAATGTAGATTAGTAGTGCTTTCGTGTAAAGTGATGCCAGGGTTGCGTACTATGTGCTGAACATACAACATTAACGTCACCAAGTTCTTCCAATATCCAATCCCGAACGACCTCTTCCTGTTTATGTTCAACATCAATCGGTGAGAAGGTCCCTACTATGACGATATTCCGGATATCCTTGCTCCGGATTATGTTACATTCTTTGAGTACACCTTCCTTACTTGGCGTACCAATCACCGTGCCATCAACGTTCAATCCCCCTTCTACGAAACCAGTGTGTCCGAGAATCACATCTCGAAGCTCAGTTGGGAAGTCGACAAACGGTGGTGTATTTCTGGTGAAATTGCAGGATGCTAAGCGAATAACCGCAACTTTCTGTAGCTTTGAAGCATCTCTTTCGACAAGAGCATTCAAGAAGTACTTGTATCAATTAGCTGACGTCTAAATTAAATTACAACTATGCTTACCGTTGTCCCAATAGTAACACAACGAATTTGGGAGATGAATTCTGGTTTATCCTTTGTAACTTCTTTTATTGCATTCTTGACACTACTCAGTCCAGCAGTGGTTGGTACTTTTGTCCACTTCACAACGCCTTCATCTTGCTTTGCGTGGTTGGCGTCGAGCAGAACTGCATCGGTATTTGTGCCTAAACACTTTTTATATCAGAGGAAGACACAAAACGTTGCTTGGAGACTTGCCTCCCACATCAATCCCCAGTCGTAAGAAACTGGAAGACATTGATTCCGAGTAGCCACGATAGATTGAAAAGGTCGGTCAGAATTGGTCTATAAGAAATCTTGGAAAGGCGCAACTCCGCAGAGTTCAATTGGTCTTCGGTCTTCTCTAAGCTTTTTCAAACACCGGAAACGAGATTACTGAAATGACGCAACGAGAACCGCGTTGCGATGCGTGAGTTAGGAATTTGAGGTTGTGTATGAACTTGCCAGTGGCACAATTAGCTTGAGCGACTATTTAGACCCGAATAGTAGACTACATACCTCGATACGTTGAAGTGCATCCGGGATGTAGAATTGTTGATCTTAACCCTGCAACTGATGATCTGATAAGATAAAAAATAAAGATGTGGGGTATCGGATGTATCACGTGCCATTTCAACACCCCGCCATGAAATTAATTTTGCGAAACGAAACAGAGGTACGAATTACGAACTCGACCAACATCATGACGCCCAACATCTCTGAAGATGAGATAGACGATCTCATTTACTTCGCACGTACTGGAGAAGTCGATGAGCTCAACTCACTGAATGAAACCATCTGCCAACGAGAAAGTATCTCATCACTAGAATTTCTAGATTTGGTAAAAGATGAGAACAGTGGAAACGGCGTCCTGCATATGGCAGCTGCAAATGGACACGATAGTAAGACTTTATTCAACATGGCATCTTCCAACGCTAACCATATTTGTTCAGAAATTCTTTTAGACCTCTGCAAAGCGCTTTCGAATCCATCCCCGCAGACTCCTGCCATGCTCGCGATAATCAATTCCCAGAACAAAGCTGGAAACACACCCTTGCATTGGGCAGCACTGAATGGACATCTAGAATCCGTGAAAGTTCTCTTAGATAACGGGGCTGATCCAACGAGAACAAATCAAAGAGGACATGATGCTGTCTATGAGGCTGAACTAAATGACAAGAAAGAAGTCGTGGAATGGGTTCTCAAGGAAGGCGGAGAGGGCCTCGAAGAAGGCGTCGTGGGAGAGACAGGCGAAGGCCGTGCCGACGAAAGCGCGGACGAGGATATGCAAACAGATGAAACCGATGGCGTCAAGGACGAAGAATTATTGAAAAGAATTGGGGAGCAGTTGGGCCACTTGGGCATCCAGGACGCCGATCCGAAAACTTGAGGTTCTGCCACTGGACAATCAAAAAATTTCGGGCTCGCAAAAGTCGCTGTGTCGCATCTCCGGCGTCCTTCCCGTCATCAGATCGGGATTAGCCGTCCACTTGATGGAAACTCGCAGGGACATATCTTACTGCCAGCAGCAAGTGCATCCAATCGCGCCCTGAAGAGAATTACAGCGACAAGTGATTGGACTCATACCAGATGCGTCTGAGACGTCTTCTGGTTGAGGTATTGAGTTTTTGGCTCGCTTTGGCAATAATAATGCAAGTATATACTCTACCTTATTGCCTGATACCCAGAACAAGTGTTGATGATATTCTCCTTATCTCTTGCGTACGCAAGTCTGCATACCAGTGAGCCAATCTGTATCTCACTCACCGCCGGGAAGCCACTTCATAATTTTGGCAAGTGCCGTGAGTTGATATTCTCCTGGCTGAATCATCCAGCTTTGTTTGGTGGAAACCAGAGCCTCGTCTTATGTTACACAGCATCTTGCCCTATTGCAGCAAGGTCGCATTCCTGACTGCAGGAAATTTTCTCGTCGCTTTTAGAAATGCGGCAGCCTCATTCTGTCTGTACCGTTTTGTTCATTTGGGGTGTCACAGGTCCTGATCCTTATTTTCGGACAGGCTGTTTAACTCGAACCCGCTATGCCGCCCTACTCATTCATAGTATGATTGACAGTCCAAGATCATGAAGTCCTTACCATTCAAATCACAAACATTCGCAATTGATGACAGCTGGAAATCTACGTTTGACACCTACGATGCTCCGAGTATTGGCAGAGGCTCTTCCGGAACTGTTCTTGCCATAAATAAGATTCTAGTCATCAAGGTCTTTGCGGACGATGATGAAGGTCAATTGGACTACGACCGCGAAACATCGATCTACTCTGAATTACAATCTGAACATCAATCGCCATACATAGTACATTTTATCGAGGAATGGCAATCTGGGCTAGTTTTAGAGCGACTTGATTGCTCGCTCCGTATTTATTTACGCCAAAAATCGCAACATCCAGTGGAGAAGGTGCTGTCTTGGATGCACGATGCGTGTAAGGGATTAGAATTCCTTCATAGCAAAGGCATCATGCATGGCGATGTCGGATGTCATAATTTCCTTGTCAATCGTCAGCAGCATCTTAAGCTGTGTGATTTTGCGGGTTCTAGGAGAGAGGGTGAACTGGCAAGAATCAGCTATGAAGTCCGTGGCCAACACCCAACTTATCAAAGTGGCCAACCAACACGTGCTACCGAGCTGTTCGCACTAGTGAGTTTCACTCCTGAATACGCTTTGTCTCTGGCACTAAATCTCTTCAGGGTTCTACTATATTTGAAATGTGTACTTCTGTACCTCCTTACGCAAATGAGACAGACAGCTTTGTCCAAAACCAATTCAGACAAAACTTCTTTCCACTCACAGACATCAATTTGGATCTCATCCGGCCAATTATTGAGCGATGCTGGAGGGGAAGATACTTCTCGGTGACCGAGGTTCATAAAGAAGTAACCAGCTGTCAAAAACGATTAAACGACTGAAGCCCTTCTTGTTACGTTTTGATTCAAACCTCAAAGTGCCAAAAAATTCGGCATATACCGCGAGGGAAATATTTTCAAAAGGCTACACGGCGTTTCCATAAAGAAGGGCAGAATAGCCTACCAAACTTTGTCTTATTGTGGAGTTACTTGTGGGATAAATTTGGCGGAAGACTCTTGGCTGTGGCTTTCTTCTCTCAGACGTTGGAAACATTTTCTGAAACAAAAATTCTGGCAGTCAATGAGCAGGTGTCGACAGGCGCGTCAACGGATCACGGTACCTTTTTCTTTGGTCTGAGGTCATCATTCTCACGAGAATCTTTATTTGGTGAAATATTCAACGGCTTTTCAATAAAATGCTGTCAGCTACAAACACAACCACCGAACTCAAAATCAAACAAACAATACACTACGTTCGAAGAGTACATTGACAGGGCATCTTTCTTGTTGAGGCCTGCATCCCTCTCCTTGTTCGGTCCTGCTAACACGTCAAGATATGAGAAATCTCAATGCTGGGCTAGTTCCGCAAATTTTCAAATTCGTAATTGAATAACCTTCCTGCTACCACTATCAGTGCCGTAGTATCAATGGCGTCGCTACTTCAGTCAGAAAGATCAAGACCTCAATTGGGGACTGATATCGACAGCCACTTACCCTTGGAAAGTATCGATTCTGATATGCTGAGTTCTCTATTCTCTTGCGCTTGTCGTCATCCGCGATTGCGACGGCTGTGTTGTATTTGGTCAAAGCCACTTGAGATGCCATCTCATAATCCGCGACTGCGTTGCCGTATGCAACTCGATAATCCTCCTCGGCTTTGTTCAGCTCTCTACAAACGGGACATGGCGTGGTTCTTCTGGACCCCATATCCGCGTACTCCTGTCCGTCCCTGCCCGTTACATTATTGCACAGCTGCCACCCCTCAGTCGTCGAATTTGTTGCGTCTCTGCATAGATGGAAGCTTCGTATCTGGTACCTGTGAGCAGGCTCATTCAGAGGAATTTGCTCGCACTGAGAGCTTTCGACCTCAACCGCCTCCCATTGGCACATTGCAAATGTTTAATCAAGAACAGATTTGAATTGGATGTGTTTCAAAATATTGCGCGAGTAAAGCACTGGCGGTACTTCAGAGATCGATGACCTGTCAGATAGGACGAAAAACCCACAGAAATGGGGCAACACATATAGCACGTTCAACTTCATCAACCGTTGGGCTGGTTCAGCATAAAGTGATTGCTGCCTAACGAATACATTCCCGCAAGCTGAAGTAGAATAACATTTGCCTTGTCCGCCTCTTTTGCTGAAGACAAAGTTAGAGCCTTGTCATAGAATGCAATTGTTGGTTTTAACCATTTTGTCTGTCGCACTTTTTACCTCATTGGTTGACGACCGTAAAGCGGCAAACACTGGAGGCTCTTATGTGCCAGCTTCAATGAACTCTCATAACTCAACGATGCGTGGTAAGCTGACTGCATATCTTGGTTGTAGCAGTTTATTTGCAGCAAAATGCTGTACAACCTGAGCATGTGAGTTGAGTCTGAAGATTCTGATGATGCAGTCATCCATCAGTTTGAAGACAACAAGGTATTAAATCACAAATTTTATGTATTGTTTCATCGGACTTCGCTTTCTTCGTAGATAATAAGACTCCCGGAGGGATTGAACAATGAAAATTGCATCTTCAGTGTACATTTCCTCAAGTATCGTCATATGTGGACATATTCTTCGCTGTATGAACTCAGCATCGGAGCAAGTGGAACAGTGAATAAATGATCTCAATGACAAATTGAAGAGGCAGACTGAGATCCCCAGTTCTATCATATTTGCCAGAGTCAATAACAAAGACGGAGGGCCGAGCAACGTTTCCTAGGATTTCAAGCAACAACGTCAAAATTATGATTAATTATATACAGAAGTTGCTCCTTTTGCTGAGAGATTATTCAGTACCGGGCACTTTCCAATTTCCTGTTGAAATGAATTACAAACCACGACTCCTGTTTAGTCTCCTTTGACACAGATATTGGCAGGAATCGAAGTATCACAACGATTATCCTTCACCACATTCCCCTGCCCAGTCGCTCCTACATAAACATCGAGGTCATTCCTCTTGACCTTATTATCCGTCACACGATTCCCCGACCCCACTTTGGCTGTCCCGCCAAACTCAATTGGAAAGTCATCGTTGACGACCAATCCTGCTCCTCCTAAGTTTTGATTTTCGCCCGACGTGATGCCAGTGATCTTGTTGTCCTTGACGATGGTCTCGCTTGCACCTGCGATGTAAATACCGTAGATGAGGAAGGATCCGCTCTTTGCTGGATCTAAACATCGGGGGTTTGTGTTCTTGAATACATTGTCGCGGAGCTTGGCGCCGACGATTCCTGGGTCGACGAATGCGCCGATACAGCAGTTTTCGACTTTGTTGTCGTGAATGTTGGCGCCTGGGGTTTGTACGCAAAGACCAATTAGGTATCCTGAGATGCTGTTTCGTTTGATGTTAACTGTGCTGATATCGTCCATGCAGACGCCGATGAAGGGCAGGAAGGTATTCGTCGGAGTTGGCGGACTCGAATTGACGGTATTATGATCGATGAGACTGTTCTTCGAACCAACAGTCAACGCGCCGTAGAACGCTCCATCTGTAAGGGTGTTGTCGCTGATCGTGGTATCTTCACCACCAACAATTGCGATGTTAAGACCCAAAAATCCACGAATCGTGAAGCCGGTAACCGAAACGCCTTTGACGTATTGTCCGACCGAAGCTACTTTCCGGTGTTCTCTCTCAAAAGCATTCAATTGGACGTTGCTACCATGGATACAAATGCCCGCTTGCGTTTCAATGACATTGTTCGGTGGAAGCTTGCCCGCTAGACCAGAGCACAGGTTGTGTAGTGGAGTAGGAGGAGGAATGAGGATGGCGTTGCGGCCGACTAGCGAGATCTCGTCGGTTGTGATGTTCAATTGCTCTGCATAAGTGCCGGATTCGACCACGATGCGGTCACCTCGACTGGCGGAGTTGAGTGCAGCCTGAATTGACTCTCCGCTGCGGACTTTGTGGGTTTTAGGTCTTGGTGTTGCAGATGCTGGATCAATTAGACCGAGTAGAGTTGTGCAGACTACTAAGAGCCCAAGCAGTGTTCGAGGGGTTGCGAGAGGCATTTCTGCGAAAATTTCGACACCGTTTCTGGCTTAAAACAAGTTGAGGGGTAAATGGCAAAGTAATTCCTCTACAGAAAAAATCTCAAGCTCATGTAGGACCAGCATCGCCATTATATGCTCAACAACCGCTCGAGCAAAGCCATGTCCACGACAACAAAATAAAATCCAAACTATCGAAGCGCCTCCTCCCTTACCTAACCAATCTCCAACCCCGAAATATCTCAGGCTTTTGGCCCACGATCCAGAACTTCGGGATCGTGAGCCACAAGCCCATTTTGCGTGGGTTGGTCACGCTGGCGGGTCTCGCGAACCGCCACGAATTCGCCTGTGCCGGATATTTCCCAGTTTTCTATTGTGATCAAGCCAATTTGTGTATGTGCTTCTATTTAGTAACCACTGAGAGGGGAATTTTGATTCAGCCCTAGGAAGCGATACCGATGGCTTGCAGGTTGTGTTAAGTGAGGGGGATACTTGGGAATTGATTCTTCCACGTAAGTGAACTGTCTCTGGACAACACCTCAAATTGAATCAGTTCAATGACTTAAAGTAAAAAATGGTATGCTGGGCAAGACCATACGACCAACTATTTCTAAGAGGCTGACTGTAGTAGAAGAAAACGAGCTATGGTTTTGACCCAACTTAGAGCTTCTGTTATTAATGTCTTCGCAGAGAAAAACGAAACTTACGAATTTATTAAATTTCTGGTCATTCAAGACACAAAAACATAAACTTGTTCATTGACGAGTGACTGTGCAAGAAAAGTCTTGGAGCTGAAATTTGTGGCGGAATTTGACTCTCCTCTACCTGCGCGACCATCTTGGCGGTTGGGAAAAAGCAGAAAACCATGAAATTGACAGAATTTGAACTCAATTGGCAAATATTTTCCAGGTTTCTGGGAGATTCTTTATCCCCACGCTGATGCCGAATTACTTTTCGGTCGAAATTTGTGTTGTCAACCTTAGCTATGAGCCTCGCTTGATGAACCTCCCCCACCTTTGTCCCCCTGAGAAGACTGTGAAACAACGACAAGTTCATCGTCAAGTGTCAGTAAGCAGGAACTCAAGACATTGGCTTTTGAATGTTTAGAGAGACGAAAAAGGTATCACGTTTTGGTTGAGGCTCGTAGCATGTAAGAAAAGTTTAGCGACTTGAGCGGCTATGGATTTGGGGTATGAAACCTCATCTATTGATAAGCAAAGTCTAATCTTGCAGGCTTTCCCCAGGAAATAAAACCCAAATAAAACCAAGATTGAGAGAGACATAAGTGTCAAAGACTTTTCAGATCTTGAGTGAGAACCTCTAACGTTATAAAGGACTTCCACATGATCTGCGCCTGAATTTTCATCCAATCTTCCCGCATACCCCAAGATTCTGCTTCTTTCTCTCATTGGAGTTGTTCTGTGAAATTCAGACGTTCACGCGATGCACTCTTCGCTGGTGCTCATTGAGCTTGTCGGTACGGTCAAAGGCTCTGTGGCCACGACGGTTGCAACCGAGAAATGGACAGGGGTACTGCGGGATCTCATGCTTTCGTTGGTGTCGATGAAGATCGGATAGCCTCGCCGTTGTCTGCCCGCATCCGGGATGAGGACACGTGAACGAGGTGGTGTTGCTGTTGGATCGGTGGGATGCCGATGCACCGAGAACGGGAAGAAGTTGTGCTGAGTTGGAGGTAGACATATCCGCTGTGGCAGTGCTTTCAAATTCCAGTTGTTGATCGCTGTTCACCAGAGCAGTTTGTTCGTATGGAGTAGCTAATCCAGTCGCTTGTGCCGGGATATCGAATTCCTCGAAAACATCCACTGAATTCCCAAAATCGTTGTGGTCACTTGGGCCGGTTTGATTTTCGAAGTGATTGTTGAGTGCGACATGACCGTTGGCTCCAAAACTATGTTCCTGTGGGAAAAAGTAGAAATGTCCATGCAGATTTATATTGGGATGCACAAAATGTCGTTCCACTGAGCTGAGACTATCCTCCGAAATGGACAATTGCTCTATGCTTTGAACGGCACTCGACACAGCGTGATTCGAGGTCGGTCCTTGAGTGTAGTCGAGGAAGACCGAATCGTTGATAGATTGAGTCATCCACGAATCGATGTTCAGGCCATTATCGAAAACCGCCGAGGTGTTGTGCAGAGCTATGTCATCGCTCGGTGAAGGAATTGAATAATCTAACCACCAAGAAGAAATTTCATCCTCGGGGCTTATGATTGCATCCCACTCAGTTTCAACGTCCTGGTTGGTGGAAGCATCGTCAGAACTGCCTGAAGCCATGTTTGTGAATCGATAAACTTTCCTGATTTCAAGATCCGATTGATCGAAGAGGTCGTCGAAATGGGCATACTCGCACCTAAATATGAAGAAATATACCCTCTGTCCCAATCAGCTGCGATGGACGTGCATACAGTCTACAGCAGGGCGACAAATAACAACATAGAGGGCGACACTTTGCAGCTGCAAGTAATGTCGGGCGATCAATGAAATGAGAATGGGGCGACCATATGTAGACTGAGAGAAGGAAAGTTGGATGTTTTGTCCTAGAATTCTCCTTGGTGTAGACACAACTGCTAAATTGCAATATGGCGCGGATACTCGAATCTGTGTAGATTGCTATCTTGCTACCGATTACCGACTGAAACGGCTTGATCTGACTGACATGTACATTTATGCATACTGACCATCAGGGCCTACCATAGACAAGTTGTACCGTACGTAAGACTGTCAAATATTTTGCATTATGTGGTTAATGATTGACACTACAGGGAGTTGGGCCTGGTGTTGGCGGTCAAGTTCTGTGTAACAAACATCCCATGACAGGCTAACCTAAAGAGGCTACTCTATCTCTAGATATAGCTACCAATGAGGGAGGACTCTGCAACAAATTCCCGTCGTTTCTGCTTACAATTAACAAAGCTGATGAAGCGCAATCCACCCATTCTCATCTTACATTCTCTTCCACCAGCCTTGAGTGTAATCGATCATCATCAGAATCCTCATTATGTCGAAATTGGTCGTGGATAGGCAAAGTAGGACAGTCTTGAGATGCGATGAATGTTCCAAATCATTTAGCAAACGGTCTGAATATAAGTAATACTACAAAAGAGTGCCAGCACATGAGCCACACTAACAACCCTGCCTCTAGCCGACACAGCAAGCAACATAAGAAACCACATAAGTGCTCTGCCTGCCCGCGGGGTTTCGCCCTACGACATGATCTCGACCGACACAGGGCAGTTCATTTCGCACTGACGACAGCGAAATACCGCTGTAGTTGGCCAAATTGCAAATTTCAGGGTACTACTCGACGGGACTATCTTTGGAAGCACATACGTGAAAAACACGGGAAAACATCAAAGGATATAGAAGAAAGCGAGATAAATAACACGGTCATGGAACTCTTCAAACAGTGTACTGAAGAACAAAAGCTATCCACAGGACGCTTGAGCTTCATGATGGCGGTCCAGCTTGGAGATATCGCCCTAGTGAAGAATTTGTTAAATAACGGGGCTGATTTAGAAGCCAGAAATGGGGAAGGTCAGACGCCATTACATATTGCGACTCTGAATCACAATCTTGAGGTAATAAAGGTGCTATTTGGTGCAGGTATCAACGTGGAGGCCAAAGACAACAAAAGAACAGCCCCAATCCACTATGCTGCCGACTCCGGCAAAGAGCTCATCGTACGATTACTAGTGAACAGGCTTTTAGAGATGAAATCTACCGTTGATATACCGGACCGCCAAGGGGCAACAGCTCTCTACAGAGCAGCAGCAAATGGCCATGCTTCTATTGTCTCAATTCTACTTCAGGTTGCCGCAGACAAATCAGGAAGACCAGGACTGAGACTCACGGAATCTACAAATTCAGCGCTAAAAGCTGCTATTAGTGGAGGTTACCAAGAGGTGGTGGATGTATTACTATCTGCTGGTTGTCGCCCAACTCATTCAGAGTTGGAAAAGGCAGTAGTCGGTGGCAACCTAGATATAGTCGATGCTCTTTTAAACGCCGGTGCAAATGTCAACAAGAGACCATCTCGTTTTAACAGAACTGCACTCCAGGCTGCTATAGAAGGGCGTCATGAAATGATTGTAGCAAGGCTATTAGCCGCTGGTGCTCGCACAGATGAGGAAGTGTGGGATGGGAGCTATATCATGACGCCATTACATATAGCCGTGAGAACTTCACAGCGATCAGTTAATATAGTCAAGAAATTACTAGCTGCGGGAGCCAACGTGAACGAAATTGGGGGAAATTTGCAGACGCCTTTGCAGGAGGCTACAGGGCTAGGGGACGAAGAGATGATAGAATTGTTATCAGCTGCTAGTGCTGAAGCTAATCCTGGGAGAGAAATCTCATGCGCAGCACTATTACCGGGCTTTGAAACAAACGGGCGTGGATTCTTTGCGAATTACTTTTTGGGTGCTTGCCCTGATCCAGCCGCTACTGAGACCAATTCCGAAAAGGGCAACCAATTATAAGCCCCTAAGGGGAAGGACGTTAAGCAATTACAAGTTTCTTGATAGATAGATCCTAGCGCACCTACATAGACATTATTCTTGAGTTCAAATGCTACACGATAATAGTATTAAAACTATGAGGTTAAAAAGAATACTTTAAGCGAAATGGGAATGAGTATACTAAACAAACAAACAGTCACGTCCTCAACTTCTACGAGAAGAAGAAACTGCTAAGTGACAAATCTTTCGCCCGATCTGTAGTTGTGTGATGACTCTTAGAGATAGGTCGATTCAGTAGATGAAATGCTCCTTAGGTTGTCGTGATGGTCGTTATGATCAATCTTTTTGGAGCGAGCTATAAACACCAAGACTTGGGCTCTTTGTATGTCAAGATTCGACGGCCCAATAAAAGCGTCACTTCTTTTGCAAACCATTTTAATGTATCTAGAATGCAAGTGTTCAGGAGTTAAAGCATAAAGACTATTTGCATTGAATGAAATGTGTCGAAATCTTTATTGTGTTCTTACATGTGTATGGTTGGCTATATACTTACTGTTGCAGAGTCTTAGTTCAAAACGATCAATTACCAATGGCAACGCATCAAAGCAATCATGACTCTACGTACACTTCTCAAGAACTACTCAGCGAAACCCTTTTAGTAAGGCAGAGTAGTAATTAGTGCTACATAAGATTACAATTAGTAAGAGTAATTTAAATAGTGTTCTGATATATTTCCGCAGTAGCTCCACAGACAAACAGAATGCGTAAGTAACCTTACCTTGTCATTTATTATAGGCTGCCCAGCAATTTGATATATGTATATTTCTTGTTAGCTATCGCCATAAAAGTATTGGCTGTCAACGAGCCTTCCTCCTAGAGCACAATTCCAGTAGCAGTGCCCTCTGGAGATTCTTTCAACTAGAAGGATACTTTAAGCGAGTAAGTAATCTCAAAAAGAAAAAGCCAGTGTAATTGGTCTAAGGAAACTTCTACTTGCTGGAAAAGTCGACCAATGAACAGTACTATAGCAGCTTGGTGAAAGAAGTATCCGTGTTCCGAATGTCACTTGGCTTTTCCATTGGCAGCTACCTAGGTAGGTAGCGGTAGCCTGTAAGCGAAGTGCATGTATGCTTATTCGCTCAAAAATTTGGGAGTTTTCGATGCTCTAGAATTCCACTCATAAGCTTAAAAGTAACAAGTTTGCGGGGAAAAATACATGAGTTGGAGAGATATGACTTTTCCGGCCCTCTGTACGATCGTTGAATGAAAATTATCTCGCCTCGTCTGGAGCCCGATAGCCGAACTTTGAATCGTATCAAAAGCTTTCAGCAGATTCACTTCGTGTTTGAGATTATTGGGTTTAGGTAACGACTGTATTTTTGTTTCTGGCACCGAACACAAGAGCAAAACACAAATCTGGATAAAGTGACCGAATCCACCACAATCTAATATCGCGAGAGAATTGATTTCAGCAAATAAACGAGCGTCCAAGCTGCTAGAAGCCGAAAGTAACCGAAAAAATAAACGAAACAGTACTAAAGAGCTTTTGAAAATGAAGAAACCCCCATCGTCAGCCACAACTCCTCCCAATCTTCCATTGAGCTCTGTTAACCCTTGAGGTTACTCTCTGAAACCCATCGACTCCTATCAACGATTCTTAGAAGGTTCTCGGCACGTGCATCTTTTGCTGGTGTTCTCTCAGTTTGTCAGTACGAGTGAAGCCCACCAGACCGCGAGGGCAATCTTGAACCAAACAGCGGTATTGTGGTGGACCATGTTTCCGCTTGTGTCGAGCGAGGTCGTGAAATCTTTTGATTATTTCGTTGCATCCAGGATAATCGCATCTGAATGAACCAGCGTTTCGATTGGGCAGACGTGCAATGGCTGCCCTCGGGATGGCGATAGGTAAAGCAGCCGTATTGGTATTGGAGGTCACCGCTGCCGCAATGGGACCCGCAGGATTAATTGACACTTCTGGTGGATGATTCAGAGTGGCAAGGTTCAGCTGCTGGTGATGGGCTGCGGAATCCTGGCAATGTACCCCTTGCGCCGGCGAGCCGAATTGAACGAGGTTCTGAATAGCGTTGGCGAAAGCTGGTTGATCAATAAAACCAGTCTCAATTTCAAGACAGTCGTTGTAGTCCACAAAACCATTGCTGCCTGAACTGGAATGTTGAGAATAAAGGTTGGGTTGTTCGTGCGAAGCCGATTCGAGGTAGCCATGAGAGATGAATTCGTCAAATTCTACCTGATTGATACTATCTATGCCAATATTTCGTGGGAGAAAGACTGATCGAGAAGGTAGAGTTGATATTGAATTGTCGAAAGGCTGGAATCCATTGTAATGTATGGGATTGTCGCTTTTGGATCCAGCATTTGGCGGAAGAAAGCTAGTTTCTTCAAGCAAAGTTGATTCAGCATCTCCAAGAACTTCAAACTCATCAACCTCTACGTGATTGTTGCCGCCAAAGCCATAACCCTGTGCACAAGAGCTAGGTTGTCCAACCGAAGCCGGCTCAAGTTGCACCGGAGAATTGAAGCCATTGGTGAGATTCGTATAGTCGCTACTACCAAGGACAGGATCTTGAAAATACGAGCTAGTTTGCTCAAGCAAGATTTGGTTGGAATCTAGAAAAGAACAATCCAAAGTGTTGTAGTTGTAGTCGAAGATAGAGTTTTGAGCGGCCTGGAATTGAGTGAGTCCAAATACTTCCTTATCCAAATTTAGCTGTGAAGCAAATGTTTTGGAGGCGGTGTCGACGACTGCTGAATATTCTTTATCTGAGTCCCTGTTCCAGACTGTATTGAAAGAAAGCGGGTCGTGGTTCTGCGCTGTAGCATTACATGATGCAAAGCTGGGCAACCTGCCAATAGGAGATGTCCGATACAGAGGTCGATTTACTGCTCGATCTCTGTGATTGCCGAGTCTGGAGGCATAACCGCGTCAGCAAAAAAAAAAAGGCCGTACCGGGAATTCCGACGACAGGAGCCCAAAGCGGCCGCCTGATACTGCTGCATTGTCTTGAATATAGTGTGCGAATGCGGGGGATCGTAAAATGGTGAGTGGCGCGACGCCTCGAGAATCGGGCGACCAATGAGTGAAGGACAGGGCAACCAATGAAGAAAAGACGTTGGCTTTTGGATAACAAGTCTGCTCACGTTTCCGTGCAAACAGAAAGAGGGAAGTCAGTTATTTAACGAAAATCTCGATCTTTGGTTTGGTGATGCTCCCTAGCGGTCGCCCTCTGGTTGTGTGTTAGCAGCTGTCTTGGTATTGCGAGTTCCAATTAGAAATTAACGGAGATGCAGTAGATGTTGCCCGTACAACCTGAATCTTCAGCCTCTTGGTTGTATTAATTTGAAAGTTCTTCGAGTGAGTCAATTCTTAGCCTGTGACTTTACAGATAACATGGTCGCGACCTATCCGACCCACGGCGTTACTGGATCCGAGGATCTCTCAAATGTTATGCGATAAAACTACCTCAAAGCACAACATGTCAAACTCACAACTCAGGATCCAAGTAAATGGAAAGATTAATTGCGGATTTTGTTCCAAAGACTTAGAATCATTAAAAGAATACAAGTTTGTGGCTATCTATCAACAGCATATACCCCCTCTAACAATTTCCTCAGTAGGCATCATAACACGCACTTGAAACCTCACAAATGCAAATTATGTGCTCGACGCTTTGCATTGAGACATGATTGTAATCGGCACAAGGCTACACACGGTGGGCGAGTGGCTACTAAGTTTTACTGCCAGTGGCCTGGGTGCAGCTTCAAAGGTGCTTCTCGGCAGGACAATCTCTTGAGACACATGAAAGAAAAGCACAAGCAGGCGGAAAACCCCGAAGACACCGCGGAAAATAGATTCCAACTTCTCTACTCTAAATGTTTATAGGAGCAAAAGAAATCCACCGAACGGCTGAGTCTTATGAATGCTGTTCAGATAGGTGACATCTCACTTGTGAAGCTCTTAATCGAAAATGGTGCAGAAATAGAAGAGAAGAACGACTTAGGACAAACTTCAATGCATATTGCCGCGGCAGATGGGAAAGCTGAGCTAGTGGAACTATTGCTTAAGGAAGGTGGATTGATTGAAGAAAAGAATGATATGGGAAGGGCACCACTACATATTGCCGTATTGAGCGGCAATTTGAACATGACAAAGATATTGTTGGATGCTGGCGCCAAAGTCGAGGCTGTAGATAACAAGAAATCTACACCCTTGCATTACGCCGCAGATTTTGGAAAAGAGCGAATTATAAGATTGTTGCTAGACAAAATGGCAGACAGGAGAATAGATATAGATACAGTGGACGGTCAAGGGAAAACAGCTCTTTTTCGGGCAGCGAGCAACGGACACAAATTAGCCGTGGCAATGTTACTTGAAACTGGGGCAGCGAGCTCTGGTACGGAGACTTCCCATCCAATCGACCGTCGAAAAGGTACGGCGCTGGAAGGCGCCGTCGTAAATGGTCACGCAGGAGTAGTGAACTTGTTACTGTGTACTAGCTATCAGTATATTAAGCCAGTCTCTCGATTTCCGAAAAACGTTCTCGGAGCCGACATAAAAGAGGGTCATCAAGACACTTCAACGAAGACTACAGCCCATGATACTCATGTTGATGAAGGCGTATACAATACTCAGGTTGATGATAGAGTATACAACAAGTGGGTTTTGACGAATCTGCTAAATATCGCTATGGAAGCACCAAAGATTTCACCTATAATTGTACAAAATCTAGTAGCTGCTGGAGCTGATATTAATTATGGGAAGAGACCGGGACTGAGTGACCCCTTAACTCATTTACAAGAAGCCGCTAATCGTGGTGATGACAAAGCCGTTGACGTTTTGTTAGCTGTGGGTGCTGACACTAATACCAAACAGACCGCTCACTATCCAGAGGCGTTACAAATTGCCGCAGAAAGCAATCGCGAATCAATCGTCAAGAAGCTATTGGCTGCTGGCGCAGATCCCAATGCTATCGTATCTGATGAACGATGGCCTCGTGGGCACTCGGGCGCGAGAAGCGCATTACAAGCTGCTCAGAACCGTGGCCATCAAAATATTGTCGGTATTCTAACCGCTGCTGGAGCGCTTAGATAGGCCGAAGGACGTTTTCTTGGTGATATATGGTATCATGGAAGTGATCTGAGGGTCTAGAATGGTGCAATGACAGAAACAACCTTGGGACGGAGCAAACGACTGTTCTCTGTCATCTTCTCTTTGTGTTTTTGGAGGAAGACCTGGGAGAACCTGGAACTTACTCAATGGGCCTCGTATCATGTCTTACTTACTATTCGAATTCATTTCCTTCTTCATCAGCTTTGACTATGCTGTAGTTATCAATGGAAAAATTCAACTTATCAGAATAGTTCAAGATGTTCAACTCTGAACCTGCCCCACGAGTTGCACATTTCCTTTAAATCAAGAAATTATTTTTGAAAGAATTGAAGCCGAGGTTTTCTTAATCCGAAAAATCCTCCTAAACCCTCAGAACCCCCACCCCCCTCATCCACACCTCCAACTCCCTCCCCGAAACAGACTTCACACCCCTAAACGCCTGACTCGCCTCCAACCCCCTTTCCATCTCATACCTCCTCCCACCCCTTGCCTCTCCCCTCAAAACCACCATAAAAGTATCCACAACACTCCTCAACGGAAGACCTCCGACCATCTTCCCCTCAAACCCATTCTCCTTAATCCTTCTCAACCACTCCTCAACAGGCACAACCTTAGTTTCAGCTCCACAATACTCGCGCAGCGGTTCAAGAAGCTCAGTTCAAGGAGTTGGATGCGGGTTCACGAGATTATAAGTATAGCACTTTTCGGTTAGGATATCGTGAGGGAGTAGATCTGTAATTACATCAACGAGATTGTTGATGGGTATCTAATCCACGTTTCGGAGTTCAGGGAGATAACCGATGATTTTGGATGTGGCGATGATTAATGGGATGGCATCAGTAACTGGCCACATACTCTTCGAGTTCGGGTCTGTGGAACCCGCGATTTGTCCGACTCTTAACACTGTAATTGGAAAGTTGTACTTAGTACCTGCTTCTAATAGTATGCGTTCCGCAACGAGTTTAGATTGCGCGTAGCCCATGGGCAGTGCAATATCGCCGAATTCTGGGCCGAGTAACGCCTCAGGGATCTCGGCGTCGGGTAGGTAATTTTCAACTGCTGAAATCGATGAGACGAAAGTGAGACGTGCGTTATGAGGGCTTTTTGCGACGAGATCCAAAGATGTTCTGAGAGATTTGATGTTGTCTTCGAAAGACTTTAAGGAGTGGTTGAAATTGACTTTCCATGCGTTCAGGATTAATACGTGACATTGAGAACTAAGTTCTTGGAAGTCGGGATCTTTGAGACCAAATTGTGGTTGGGAGTATTGGACTTTCAGATGCTTTACTTTGGGATGTGAGTTTGATTGATTTGCGGGTGCGCGGGTCAGGCTGTAGATCTTCGTTATTCGTTCATCGAGATTGAGTCTGTCGAGAAGAGCGCTACCGAGGTATCCTGATGTGCCAATGAGAGCAACGACGAGGCCAGTTGAATTGTGTACAGCACCTTCATTGAGTGTTGAACTGACTCTTGGCACGAGACCATCTGTATATTTGGCGACAAGTTAATTCATCTCTACCTTAGAGTCCTTTTTCAAATGTAAGTTTCCAGACTCCAGGCCATCAGTGATTGTTTTCGACAGTCGTGTGATGGACGAATGATCATATAGAATACGCGAGGTGAACCAAGATAAATCATTTGCTTTTCTGTATCTCTCCATCTCAGATTTTAACGTCTTCGCAATCTCAAGCGTACGAACCGAGTCCAAACCTGCGACATACAGATCATCATCGTCACGTAACTCAGTGTCAGGAAAGCTTGAGGTGATGACTTCCCTGACAAAACTCGTCACATCTTCTAACTTGAAAGAAGCCCGCAGGCGAGGTCCAAGTACAGATGACTGTTCTTGCACGGAATAATTCTCATACAGACCATGGATGTCTTGCTCATACAACTTCTCCGTCATCTTCCAAATCACAGTGCCTTTAGCAGCTCGAACAAACGGTCTTGCCGGATCAGAGAGACGAATCATATTACGAGTAATTCGACCATAACCTGGAACAAGCTTGTTCGCTTCTTGAACAATCGGCCAAATATTATCGAGTATCGTCGAAGTGTCTGTATCCGGCTTCGGTTCCACAATCAAACCAGCTTGGAAACGACCCTGACCAACCACCAAAGCACCAGCAACATGGCCTTGCAGAGTCGACTCGATCGGTATCGGATTAAACTTTTGACCATTCGAGAGCACAACAATATCATCTCTCCGACCACAAAACTTCCAGAGTCCAGGTTCAGTAGGATGTTGCTTGAACAAATCACGAGTCTCATACTCCTTAACACCTAGAGAGGTAAAATCTATCGTGATCTGGCCTCTCTGATCAGTCAACACGATAAGCTCATGCATGTCATCCTCGGCTGGTCGCATACGAAAACTGCCATGTGGATTCCATTCTAGATAAGCCCAAGTTTCCTTCTTCGGGAAGAGTTGTTGCATGGACAATAATTCTGTAGAGCCGTAGATTTGACAGAGCTTGGTGACCTGACTCAATCTGTCCCCTATCGCGTCGGATAAAGGACCGCCGGCGTAACATACGAACTCGAGTCGTGATATCAATTCAAGCCCGCCGGGTTCTTGGCAAACTGCTTCAGCAAGAGAAGGTGGCACGAATAACGCTCGTAAAGTGTGCTGCTTCATAACTTGGATGATGAGATGACCGTTCGGTGGTCGGGTTGGAGGGCCTAGCACTGGTATCCCGTTCCCCAAAATTGGAATTACGACCGTGGTTACAAATCCTGCTAAGTGGAATGTTGGAAATATGTGATAGAATCTGCTTGAATCACTATCTTTACCATTCCATATTGCCAGGTCTTGCTTAACTCTTCCAGGCACCATTGGTAAACTTGCTTCGTTACCCAGAACTGCAAACGTGCCGTGTGTCATGACAACAGGTTTTGGTGTTCCTGTCGATCCCGATGAGTGTAAACCTAGGACTGGTTTGTTTATAGCCTTAGACCAGACTTCGGAATATAAAAATGGCGGGCTGGAAATTATCATTTCATCGAAGCTGCTGAGTTGCGTACCGACTATTTCGGAATTTGCAGCGCACATTCCCTTGAACAGTGGTGCAAGTTCCGCAGTGTACAACAATTTAGTGGATTTTGTCGTGGCCATAAGACTTAAATTAGTTGCAGGCGGGTTTCTTGGTGAAATCAAAAGGGTCTTTTGTTTCAGTTAGAAGACAGACGTCGAGGATTGCTCGACTTACCTTATAACCGCATTTTATTGCGCCTAGAAATACCATCACATATCGAAGGTCATTTATCCCTACATAAGTGATAGTCGCAAACTCCTCGCTTCGACCATATAGCTTTTCCAGCTGGAAAGCGAAGTTGTTAACTCCATTGGCGATATCACTGAACGAAATATCTCGAAAACCATCAGTCACTTCCGCAGTGATGGGAATCGAGGCGTATGGCCTGTTGGGCGTTCATTTCGCGATCTCATCCACAATTTCGGGAAATGTTTTTTTTGATAATGATTGCAAGTCGTACTTTGAATTCTTTGTAGACATTCTTGGCGATTGAAAGGTGGTTATTTGATTTTGGGAACTTATTTGTCTTTTACTCTGAAATGAGTTTCATAAGGTGGTCGGACGGGAGAACGATGAAGTTTTGAACATTATGCAACAGGATAATGTCGTTTCCAACATATGACCAACATGACGGTGATGTCCAAAAAGGCTATGCAGTCAGATCTCACGCTAGCGCAAAAACCCGCATTTCTGCGAGAAGCCTACGAATGGCTGGTTTGAAATTTGCGGGCTGGCTGTTAAGTAATGGGATTTTAATCCACAAGAACTGCATTTCGTCGTATGGATGTTGTCTACTGACATTGGACGCCACATAGCAAAGCAAATTGCTAAACCGTCTACAGCGGATTGATAACCAGTATGGAGTCTCCCAATGATGTAGACAATGCGACCAGTTGAAATTTTTCACCATTTGAAAATTTTCACCACTCCCTCATTGAACGAATTGATCTTCGAGCCCCTTGTGCAACAGAACATCGATCGCAAGCTTTTGGATGACCTACAGCGCATTATTGGTTGTGCTTATGTGGCGTAAACAGAAGCATGATTATTTGGATCCAATTACAATCTGGCTCTCGAGGAAAACTTGATGCCCCAAGTTGGTTACAAGGGTTCGTCGCATCTTGATTTGTCGACGTTAAGTGCAAGTACCTAACTTTCACCAGCAAGTTCTCCAGATCCAACATGCTAGGTGTTGGTTCCCAGGTTTGATACTACGCCGGCGCTGATCTGGCTAAGTAGTAGTAGTATTGATTAAACGTCTGGCGAAGCCCGCCGCTTGCGGCGAACTTCTGGAACCTCCCATGGGGTATGGAGACGTACTAAACTTGGGATTTAACAATAAAAAACCGTTCTACCCCTAAAATCTCTTAAAAGAGCTAGAGTAGAGCTGGGTCCCTTCATTCTATCTTTATATCCACCTAACAAGAAAGTAAAGTAAAGAAACTTAGGTGTCTCATGGCCGTATAGTAGTATCTCCGGCCTTCCCCGCCGGTTAGGATAGCTCGAGAGTATATTGTAAGAGAATAGGCCTTACTCTAGGTAATCCTTAATAAGTAAGGCTATTCCCAATTTCGGGTAAGGCTTAGCGCGTATAAAGGCGCAAAACCAGCCAAAAGTAAGAATTCGAGTACCGCCCCCCCTATAGCCCCTAATACTCTATACTTTCGCTCCTACCCTTATATCTATTCCCTCTTTTTAAAGAACCCTTCTACCGATTCCTTATCCTTCTTTCTAGTCGGGCGCACGCCTTTCCTCCGCGTAACTAGGTATATATTGTCAATTGTCCGAGTAGGTAGAAGCCTAGCTCTAGTAGAGACTCGTGACTATAAGGAAGGGATTTCGAATCGTCGGAAGAGATAGTAAGGTAGAGGTATTGGTGTTCGAGTAAGAGGGTCGAGTCGAGAGAGGGCTCGAATTCGTGGTTTTTAGTCGGTAAAGGGAAATCTCTTCGTGTACGACAAACCGAGCTTAATCTCTGCTCTAGAATAATATTGGTAAAAGCCTTAATTCTAGGTTCGTAGAGGGCACCACGTACAGGTGTTAAGTATTCGCCTTCCGCTGATCTAGCTAACAATCGGTGGAGAGCGCTTTACTGCCCTGGAACGAAGATATCAGACTTTTGTAGGGGTCGTTGAGGTCAAAACGCAAGTTCTGCGCAGCGAGAAATTCCAAGGATCATCTGTCCTAATTACAAACGTATTTTCTGAATAGAAGCTTCACTGTTTAGACGACTCGGTGTCAGGATAGCCTTTGCAAATACCCAGCAGTGTAATACAGCACGAAATATTCAACTCAGATGAGGCGCGAGCCGACAAGTCTGCATGTGAGCAAAGAGCGACTCCATCCAGGCTTAAGATGCGAACTTTGATATAGCAGCAAACACGTTCCTGCCAACCCTACGAAATCACAAACTCCCTCCCGCTCAACTGACTCTCACTAAACATAACCTTCAACTCCCCATCCATAATCCCCCCAACATACGCCTCGCCCAGCAGCCGATACTCCCCACTCCCTCCCGCCGGCCGAAGCACAAACGGCGCCCCCGCCCCAAACAACACACAACAGATATCTCCCGGTCTCGTAAGCCAGGGTGCAAGAACAAACAATCCTGACCCGGTCATGGCGAAGCAACGTTTATGACAGGTCCCGATGACGCTGTGGTAAATTGCGGAGATTTCATCTGGATGAGTCGCTGCGTCGAAAGGAGCTTTGTAGTGTCCAGCTGACAGAGTTTTGAGGAATGCGGTTTGTGGGTTTTGGCCGTAGATTTCTGAGGAGCGCCAGTTGCCGGGTGTGAAGTTGTGGATCATGGTGTGCAGTGAGATTTCTGTGTTAGAAGTGTGGTCGAGGAAGGTTAGGACGTCTGCGTCGGTTCGGCCTCGCATGGGGAATGATTTAGCGATTGTTTCTAGGAATATACCGTGGGATATTAGCTTGTTGCCTTGAACTGTGTTGTGAAGTAGTCGAGTGTCATTGGTTGGGTAACATTTGAATTGGTCGTGGTATTGGGATATGTCATTCATCACTTCTGCGACATCCCAGCGTACCACCCATGATGGGAAGGGTTCTTTGATGGTTTCTTCTGTGTGTTCGACTGAAGAGAGTAACCTGAGCCCGATTCGCTTCAAGAGCAAAACCGAGACTTCTTGATAGACTTCTCTATAATCTTTCGTGTAATCAGGCGCAAGCAAGGTGCTCGAACCGCTCGTATTCTTCGCTAGTGGATGTCCGAGAAACGCATATACACGATCGCGAGGATCACTACATGATAACATAGCGCCATGACTTAGCAGATCGAAGAGTCCGACATTTGGAAATGTGGGTATCTGTGTCCAATCTGACCATGCTGAATGAATGATCCATCCCGAAATCCAGTAACTCGAACTCCAAGTTTGACTCCTTGCCCAAGTGACAATTTTGATCAATTCTCTGTAAGGAAAATGCGTGTTTCCATACAACACTATCGGGTGCCTCGCCAATCCAACTTCTTGGACAACCCACACGCGAGTAAACCATGTGCAATCCATTATAGAAGCAACGCTACGCCATCGAGGATCGTCCCGAAAACTTTCGCCAATCTCAAGGCGGGTTGTGACAATTTCCCAGATTGAAGATATATCTCTAATCAAGGTCATGACATTTCGATCATCTTCCCCAGAGGCGTCACCCATTGCAACAAACACAAGCCTAGCATTCCCATATATCGACCCCATCAACGCGACCTGCGAATTTCGCTCTAGGACATTGAGCTGATCTATACATATTGCATCTGCCCAGACGAAGCTCGCTACCTTCGGGTCTCTGACACGGTATAAAGCCCAGTGCAGGTTCTGCGTGATCTCAAGGGGTTGAGAATCGCACGTGATCGATATAGTAGAAGATTCATCTCCCCATACATATGATATCGCATCGTATGCTGGAGCAGATGGCAATTCGAATTGCCAAAGCTGTACAGTAATTCTTTCAGGTCCAGTTCCCGGGAACAGCTTGAGGAGCCGAAACGAGTGGTCGGAAAGCAGAGGAGGATATGAATAGGCCGTAGGTGTAGTTGTCTGACTAGGCAATTGAGTTTGTGTTATCTCCAAGCTGCCTTTACTCATCGTCGCGCTCGGGTCTTGGCTGAACTCATCCAGGATGTGATCGAAGACTGACTCATTTTATGCCAGAAGTTTCATATAAGCTCTGAGTATAATTCGACGTTCTTACATTATGAATAGATAGGATTCTGCCTGGACTTGGAAGCTAGACGGTTTTCCGAAACTCTTACAATTGCGCTCTTAGGTACCTAGGTATGGATAGGTATGGATAGATTTGCTCTGGGGGTCATGAGATGTCGTTGTGGAAAAGGCGAGGATCGTCACGTGGTAAACTGATAGCTGTGCACGGACCATAACAATCTCCATCACCTGTCTCTTCATCCAACTTCTTCCTCGACTCAACGCAGCGCAATCCATTATGATTCCTCGATCCCATTGAGTCATCACAAGAAGTGTGTAAAGAAGGATAAACCCTTGTTCGAAGAAAAGCCAGAAAAAAGCAAAGCATTAAAAATCAAGAATGTAAACTTCGCATTCATCTACCCAAGTGCCAAAGACAACAATCCCATACGCCATGCTAAAATGTGATAACCTTTTGATTTCTGTGCATTATAAGCGTATGAAGCAACATCAAAGACAACTATCCAAATTTACAAATACCCAAATGCCGTACCGCTGATCAAAAACAAAGGCATCCACGCCATGAACCCCATTCCCTCCCCCTTCCAGCCTAACGGCGCCGCCGCAGTATTGTTGCTGAGCACAGCAGGTGTTCCCGTCACATTAACCTGCTCATCAATACTGCAGACAACTTTACAGCCCTGCTGCTTCTTCTTTCTTTTTTCCAATGGACCACTGAATCCAATGTCATCCGTGTCTCTCTTCTTCGCTCCAGAACCCCCATAAGGCCCGCTTGTGTTGTAAACTAGTTCAATCCATTGAATCTGTAGAAATGCCTCGTCGAAAGTACTCATGTTCCCAGTCCACGACCCGCCATTACTCCACATGTTGACCATCAAACCAGCCGGGTCTTTTGGGACCTGAAATTCGATCTTCGCAACACTATTACCATTCACATACCAACTAGTACTTTTTGGCATCCAATCCACTCGATATACGTTCCATTCACTCCAGTCCCGTGGCTGTGTGCCATTCACAGTAGCTTCCGGTTTCTCGTTCCCATCTGCGTCCACGGCAGGTTGGTTTGTGTATTGTACGACGTTTCGGGGTCCGCTGGTAAGGATTTCGATGTCTGCCTCCTGTACGAGCTGAGGATCGTCGTTGGCGAGATATGTAAACATTCCCGCGCAAGCTCCTGGTGAGCCAATGACTCGTGCCATGAAACGAGCAGAGAGGTATTGGAAGTTTTGTTCCACGCTATCGAATTCGGCGACCGATTGGAAGTCTGGTTGTCGTGACGTGCGGAGGGTGAGGTGTGATGTGTAGGAGGGGTCGGCATCGTCGCTTTTTTCTGGTGGGGTTAGCATCGTGCCAACAGGAGGAAGAATTCAGCATACCCAGATAAACATTACTCAAAGAATTCGCCATTAATATCGTTGCGTCGCTTGTCACCATACTATCGCTGCTTGTCCAATTTTGTATCGTCCAATCATCCTTCCAAGTATCTTTGGTAAAGTAGTCTGACGAGTAGAAAGCATTCGTCGTGTTGGGAAGACTCGAGATGATCGCCGGAGCTGTGGCTGGCGCCGAAGCGACGTTTCTGAAGTCGAAGAATCGATGTGATGTAAAGTAGCCAGAGGATGTTTCGTTTGTCACAAAACAGGAGCACTCTTTGGCGTTGTCTTTCTGAGCAGTCGCAAAGCTAGGGAGTAATAGGAAAACTGCAGCGAGGACCGACGGCGGTAGCGATAAAAAAGTTGCCATTGAGCAATACAAATATGTGTATATTGAAAGCGCAGAAACGAGAAGGATACCAAAATAAAAGTAAACAAAGAATAAGAGATGAATGTGAAGAAAGATGTGACCAGAAAGCCGCCTAAGTACGATGGTCCTCGTATTCGAGTAATAGCGTCGAGGCTTTTGCTTTGGACAGCTCTTGGGGAAGCCTCGCCTTTAATGGCCAGAACCGCATTGATGAATGGGCAAGAATGGCAGCTGCATGTGTCCTGCACGTCCCCAAGGCATTGGAGTAGTATATGATCCGCAGCAGAACCGGGACTTTTTGCAGACTTGGAGGCCCCAAAGGATAAATAAAAACCTCGAAGCGACGGTCGTGGCGGGCACCAGGAACCGGAATAAATAAATAGTGCGACGAGCTAGACCAGCTCCAAGAGCGCGAATGCAGGACGAGGAGCTAGGAAGAGAGCTTTGCGGAGTGATGATAGTCGTGATAGGCGTTCAGAAGGACAAGCGTGAAGTCATTGCAACTTTTGTCTCTGCATGAAACATCGTGAAAGCTGGAGTCTCGGGTTGAAAAAAGTTGCAGCAGAAGCTGAAGGCTGGAAAACATTGCGCAATTGTTTCTCGGCGCGACCAATAGGGGTCTCGGACCGCTTGGCTCGGATGTTTGGGGAATCATGGCGTCTGTGCTCCCGGGAAGAAGCGCAGCCACTATTCTTGGAGATCTGCACTGGGACGGGAATTTTCAACGACATCTGTTGTGAAGGGTGTGAAAGTCAAGATTTCGATATGTTTAAACCTAGTTTGCAGGCTTGAAGAAATTGGCAGAGATCTTCTACTCACAATAACGCGCTACCAACAGATGATCTATTGATTTGTTGCACGCATGTTCTTGATTTTGTTTGACAACTGAAGGTCAAAGCATTATATCCCTCCGTGTTAGAATCTGAACACTGACTTTGTCCAGGTCCATCCCATTTGAACAGCAACTATACCAACGCCTCGCTACTTGGCTATGTAGCCTTGTATACTAAATCTCAAATTTTAGCAGATTGGAGGACTGTATCCAACACACTTAAGAACTTCTCGAGTTTCCATGTCCAATGTGGAGATCATGTTCCTGCATCTGCGGTGCTGTTCTGCACTCCCGAAGCTGTGCTGGTGATCTACAGGACGTTGCACTCATGTTTGTAACACGGGATGCAGATCAGTCTTTCCAGAACTTCTGTACTCGATTTGTTGTATCCCACTACTATTTGGACCCATTTGATGGCCGAGAACTGCGCCCTCCGTCTTAATGATTGCAAGACCTTGGGGTGACGAGAGCGCACCGACATGGAAATACCGAAGAGTCAAATTGAATAGAGCTGTCATGCATTCGCTGGAACTCACTTAACCATCAGGGGTTGAAGATGTCGCGTTGTTCTCATGTTCCATTCAATGGAATTGAAACCCCCCAAGGTCAAGTGTGCTTGCTTGTCAAGCAAATCAATACCTACTCCTAACATTGGAACATCATGGAATTAGGTTTAATTTATCTATCGTATTTGATCGAGTTATCTGAATTTATAATTGTGGTATAATTCACTTCGACACGCCAATATCCAATTATGGCACCCTGAACCAGATAACTACTCAGGATCAATGAGTGAATACCACTTTCCCCTCAACTGTCTTTATTCTTCATTCTTTATCCCACACTGCTTTATATTTTGTAAATTTATTTTGGCACTGATGTCGGAAAATTGCTTCCGGTGCATACTAGATAGTATACAACCGAACTAAAGGTCACCTACCGGCACAATGGTGAAGCTGAACCTAAGGGACCGTAGGTTTTTACTCAGTCGCCAACTCCAAACGTCCATTACTAACATCTTCAACTCAGTAATACGCAAACCGGCCATGGCGGCCGCAAAGCAACCACCAGACCCTCCTTCCCAGCAGCCATCGACCATGAAAGATAGAATAGACTCTTCTCCCAGGAAAAGTCCCACTCACCAATATCAACACATGGCCCCTTCTCCTCAACCAGAGTCCATCAACCAATATCCATGCATCGACCCTTCTCTCCAACAACATTCAGTTCCCCAATATCGATATCCAAACTCTACTCCACAACAAGAGCCAATCCGCCAATATCAACACGCGCCATTCTGCTGCACAAACCTAACCAACTTCATGAGAAGCAACGTCGACGCCGAAGGGCACGACCTCATTGACCACTTCGTTGGCATCATGAAGCATAATCCCAACGGCTTCTTCGCTCACGATAGTCACTGGTGTCCTACCATATCAGTGAACGACATTACCTCCGTGATTACCGGCCCAACGGCATTCAAAAACTTGATTTCATTAGAAAGATGCTTCGTTGATATGAACTTCCAGCAACCAACACTCCAGAACATTCAGCACTCGCGACCTACCGATAAATTCTTCGTGCCAACTTGGGGAACTACATACTGTAACTCAGGAGCGTACCTCGAAGTCGATTTACAGAATGGAAACTGGACGAGCGTCGATGTCATCCGTCAAGCGCTTTCGCCATACTACAACGACGAGCGACAGATATATGAGCAATACAGTTGCTCGGCACATCCAGGAATGATGTACAGAGTCTGGCTATGGGAGATCTCAACTGCTAAAGTGAGTGAGGTACAAATTTCAATGGCAGGTGGTGGGCGAACAGTGTTTCCAGCGGGATATAGGTTTCCATATGGGTCTACCGAAGAGGAAATTCTGATGGCACATAGGTTTGGAATTACGGTTGAGCTTTGGAGGAGGTGGAGGGATGGGAACCGTGGAAACGGTCATGGAAAGGGTAAGGCGAAGTCGGTTTATTCTAGCGGTTACAAACAGTGGTGAGCATCTCTATTGGGATTTTCATGTAGTAGTGGTATGTCAATCCTGAGTATCGTCGAGTTGAACTTACAAGCAGATTCTACATGTTCTGTTCATGTCAGAATCTATCGACCAAAAAGACTCTAGTAGATATGTAAAAGTCTCAGGATTTGACGAGCATCGATTCTCTATGACGTGCCGTTCACATGGTAAGAACCACACATAGGTGAATTCACCTTCGCGTAGCGTGACATTATTTCACTTCACAACCCATGGATCTTCTCATATCAAGTCGCGTCCCCCACCATCCTCGACCAGATCACCAACTTTACAATCTTATCTATCGTACCACGTTCAACCATGGCGACTCAACGCGATCTACAATCACCCCCGCGTACTCAGATGCGCACGCGTCGTCAACTTGACCTTTCATCAGAAGCCAGTTCTCATCACGCACTCCAACCTGATCCAGCTCCCAGCGCGGCACCACCACAATCACCACGATCAACATGCGCCAGCCAAATAACCCGAGTAATGTGCTGTCCCAACATCATCCTCCGTCCTCCTAAAACCGCCATCATCAACCCACCACCCACAGAAACACCTCCCGACCATCCGATCCTCACCTGGTTCGCGTCTTACTGCGCCGGCAAATGGCCCGCTCGTATCGCCTCATCACCCATCCCCTGGTCTTCCTACACATCCATCTTCGGAATCGCGCACTTCGAATCGCGCAAAGCGAAAGCATGTACAGCCATCACCATCTACGCGATATCGCACACCGACGGTGCAGAACTAATACAGATCCCCGAAGAGGAATTCTTAGAGGTGGTAGGAAATGCGATGGCTGCGAGTATGAAAGATGAGTGTTTGGTACGAAAGGGTGGAGGACTGGAGTGGGCGTGTAAGAGACATTTGGATACGGTTTATACGTTGTATTTCTGTGTGTATCAGGAACGCGCGCCGGTTATGCCGGTGAAGGTTTTGATGGCACCGCCGAGGGGACCGCCTGTTGTGACGCAGGTTAGTCCGAGTCAGAAAGTATCTACACCTGCTGCGAGTTCTAGTTTTCAAACACGCGCGACGACTTCGAATCAAGAAGCGCCTGCGACGAATTCTGACCCGAAAACACCTGCGACTACTCAGAAATCTCCTATATCAACACCAACTTAAGAACCTCCCACCTCACCACCCACACTCCCGCAAACAAGTCAAAAGACTCCCGCATCCGTCCTCAATCGTAAACCACCTCCTCAACCAGCCAGAGGCACAAAACGCAAAACCATCGAACCCAGTCCATTAAGCGCAGTAGAAACGGCCGAAGATGGAACAAGAATGAAGCGATGTAGTAAACACAAGAGAATGTTTCCTGAAAGTGAGTTTAATGAGAGGGTGCCGGGACAGCTGTATGGACATTGTAGGAAGTGTCAGGAGAAGACCAAGCCGAGGTATTGAGTGGGAAGTGGTGGTGATAAGAGAGGTGTGTGGGAGGAAAGGTGGTTTCGAAGGAAGGGGTGTATTAGTGCTGTTGGAATCTTGTGGGAATATAGGGATGGGAGTGGTTATCAGGGTTTGAGTTGGCGTTGGGCTGGCAAGGAGTTGTGCGGAGTATATGGTTGAGTTGAAGCAATTTGCTTGTAGTGTAGTATTTGATGTAGTGTTCAATTCAGTCTTTCGATATCAAAAGTTGCAATGTTTCTTCAGACCATCCGGGCATGACTTTGCTGCGGTATCGTCGAAGTCAATGTAGGTCACGTGATAAAGTACAACCTTCTCAGAGTTGAAGCCTTTCGCCGCATCTTGAAGGATAATGTTTTTTAATTATATAACGAGATCTATTTGACATTATACAGTTCATAAACAAAAACAATTCAACACTCTAGATATCTTAGCTTCTTAACAAATCTAATCCTCGTTCGCCATCCTCACCTCCCTTCGTATTCGCACACCTCCCAGGTTCTCCATATCTCACCTCCCCGCAAACCCCGCGAAATTCCTGACACAATTATCCCCACAACTCTACACAAGGTTCAGATCACGAGTTTGGCTAACTCTCACTCATCATTTCTCCTATTGGCAACCCTCGTAACTAAGCAGATCGCTTATCCCAAGCCCGCGCGGCTAACACCGGCTCAAGTGTCACAAAGGCTGGGAAGCAAGTCATGATTGGACAATGCAGACGTGAATACCAGACTGAATTGGAAGGTGCGGTTATGACGGGGAGCTGACTAGAGGAGAGATAAAGGATGATTTTCTTCTGCTGAGATGAATTCTGTTGTTGTTCATTGTTCATTTTTAAGAAGTGAAGTTGGGAAGAACGTGAATCAACACTGTTAGGGTGGACGGAAGATATAAATCGCATCCTTTGGGCAAAGGAGGATTGAGAAGACAAAGATCTTTACATACTGGAGATTTCAAGATGATTCCCATACTCGGTGCTTTGGTCATTGGGTTTGGTGGTATTGCTGGCTACGTAAGTCCTTCCCCTCCATCAAACCTCACCATCTAACAAACACAGCTCCTCGTCCTCTCAATCTACCGCATCTACTTCCACCCACTCTCCGCATACCCCGGTCCTCTCCTCGCAAAACTCACAGATTGGTATTCCGTCTATCATGCTTACCACGGCGATCGCCATCTCGAATTCCACCGCTGCCATGAACTTTACGGTTCGATCTTCCGCTTCGGTCCAAACTCGCTCTCCATAAACACCAACACGGCGTTGAAAACCATCTACGGCCACAAGAGCAATGTCCAGAAATCGCAATTTTACTCTGTGTTTCCGCCGACGAAAGATACGTTCAACACGCATTCTTCGATCAATAAATCGCAACATGCGCGCAAACGACGGGTGTTGTCCCATGCGTTCTCCGATTCGGCGATTAAGAGTATGGAGAAGTATATTCTAGGGAACGTGCGCACATTTACGACGAGATTGGGCGAGAGAGTTGGGGATAAGGGATGGAGTGTTCCGCAGAATATGGCGGATTGGGCGAATTATCTGACGTTTGATGTGATGGGAGATTTGTGTTTTGGAAAGGCATTTGAGATGTTGGAGAGAGAGGATAATCGACATGTGATTGATTTGATTGGGAACGCGGCGCATATGCATTTGATTGTAAGTTCAATTCTCTCGGGAATTTTGAGTGGTGACTGACTGAATAGCTTGGTACGAATCCTACCATCAAGACACTCGGGTTGAACAAAGTTCTCTTCAGCAAGATCTACAACATGCGAATGCAGTACATGGCATACTCCAAAGCCCAAGCCGCCGAACGTCAAAAAGTCGGACTCGACACAGACCGCAAAGACTTCTTCTACTACCTCCTCAACGCCCGCGATCCAGAAACCGGCCAAGGCTTCACAGGCCCAGAGTTATGGGGTGAAAGCAACCTTCTCATTATCGCCGGCAGCGACACCACTTCCACAGCCCTCGCCAGCGCCTTCTTCTACCTCGTTCACAACCCCTCTACCCTCGCCAATCTCACCAAAGAAATCCGCACCAAATTCGACGACGTAGAACAGATCCACACCAGCCCAGAGTTGAACTCCTGCCACTACCTCCGTGCTGTTATAGACGAAAGCATGCGTCTCTCTCCACCCGTCGGCGGTATCCTCCCTCGTGAAGTCCTTGCCGGTGGTCTCGAAATCGACGGCCATCACATCCCAGCTGGGACTGTAGTAGGCGTTCCACACTACGCCATTCATCACAATCCTTCCTACTACCCCGATCCATTCACATTCAACCCCGATCGCTGGATCGCCGAGTCGCCAGCAGAGACCAAAGATACTGTCGCACTCGCACAATCTGCGTTTTGTCCATTCAGCGTAGGTCCACGAGGATGTATTGGTAAGGGTCTGGCGTATGCGGAGTTGATGACTAGTCTGGCGAGAACGATGTGGTTGTATGATTTCAAGCTCGCGGAGGGGACGAGTGTTGGTGAGGGGAGACAAGGGTTGGAGTGGGGAAGGGAGAGAAAGGGAGAATATCAGTTGAAGGATTGTTTTACTAGTATGAAGAAAGGTCCGCTTGTGCAGTTTCGGGCGAGGAAGTGAGGGACTGGAGAGGAGGCGTTTGGGGAGTTTGGGTGGGTATGTTTGCTAGTAATTTAGCTATCGTTATTTTACGTGGGTTTTGTGAGGCGCTTGATAGTGATAAACTTTGGTGAGAATCTTGAAGATATCTTCGTTGCCAAAATTGTGCCATTCTTTGAGCCGCGTAGGTCTTGGGTGTATGAGATTTGCGAGCGTGACTGATTGCGTAATCGGCCTGGAACGGAGAAAATGCGCGTTGTTGAAAGAGTTAAGGGATAATTAACTGGGAGAAGTGCGGGTTTTGGGGATGGGTGGGTTGTGGTTGGTGAGAGGTTGGGGAAGTATCTAAGATGGATAGGTAGGTAAGTCTGAAAATGAGTTATGCGCCATGTGTACATGTCATTCGTGAGTTAAAAAGTAGAAGTCGAAAGTTTTGTTGAATGACAGACGTATATATTTCCCTATTACATTTTTTTTTTCTATGTAATAACACCGCAGACAACCTCCTCCCTCTTCTATGCAATTAAAATTAAATCCACATGTACCTAAAAAAACAAACTCACCACCACACACAAAAATAATCGGTGGTGACAAAAGTAGATAAAAGTTGAACTTCATGTAGTTTTGTGGCCACTGTGTTTACTACAGTGACTCACTCTTGGGACGGGGACGAATTGGGCTGGTAGGAAAAGATGGTTATGGGCTACCAGTTGACCAATTGGAGCGGACGGGACGGGGGATTTTGGGGGAATGGGGGTTATAAAGGGGGGAGGGGAGGGGAAGTGCGGGATTCTGAGGGAGATGGGCAAGTAAGGCCATCTTGGTAGCCTCTAGAGCGAGTGTAAATCTCCCACCAAAAAATTTCAGAACATAGCACATTAAAACGCAAAAACACACCCTCTATTACCTACCTAAAACAAGATGCAAAAAATCTTTTCTCCTCTTTCAAAAAGCAAAAATCGAAGGATCAATCAAATAGCCCTTGAACTTATTTGACGAGATATATTTTTGGGACGGGGACTTTGGGACTGGTTTAAAAGAGGTTCTGCTACCAGTTGGCCAATGCTTTTGAGGGGACGGGACTTGCGTACTTGGGACGGCGCAAATTTTTGGTATTTAGGGTTATAACGGGGGAGGAGAAGGCGGGGGAAATGCGGGAGTTAAGGGGGGCAGATTAGTGTCTTGTACGACGGAGAGGGAGTACTATGTCTCACTCAAAAAATGAAGAAATTATAGATATCGACGCCTTATCCTTTTTATGACTAAGAATAAAAAGATGCAACATACCGTGTACTTCAACCCCAATCTAGTTTTTGCAAAAAGAATATTCATCTTGACTTCGAAGGATCTACCAAAGGCTGCCTTTTGGTATTTATTCGGACGGGACTTTGGCAATGGGTAATGTTTACCAGTTGGCCAATTTATGCGGAAGGGACGTGGGACGGTAGCAATTTTTGTTATTGGGGGATATATAGATGAAACGGGTAGTGAGAAATGGCGGTATTTGGGGATATATAGAGGTGTGATTTGGGGGCGTTGACGGGGAAAGTGCGGGATTTTGAAGGGTTGTGAGTGGTTAAGGAGGGGGTTAGTGAGGTTTGAGTGGGTAGGGGGTGGAGTTGGGGGTGGGCGAGTTGTACTATATTAGGTTAGACACTGTTGTAAAAAACCTTTTGGGATGGATTCGGCTTTGATGGAATTGGGCAGTTGAAGGTGCGCTTGCAGAGACTGTTTTGATGGAAGTTTTCTTAACAGATAACAGAATTCTGTCTATCGTGCTAAACAAGGCGCTTAGAATTAGGGGAAGGATTTCAGAGAGCGGGGGACTTTTACAGTTACTTTGAATCTAAGAAGCCGATGGCTAATAGTTGAGTTATTTGGAAATAATTCGGCAATGCAAATTTCGAAACGCTTTTGAATTTGGGTATATTCAAAAGTGAAGATTTGTTTTTTTTAATTAAGCTTTACATCAGATGCTGTAAGAAGTGGTCTGTCTGTAAATAATTACTCACTAGGTGTGCTCAGTGACTGAAAGTCGAGAGCTCACAAAAACTGGAATGTACAGTCCGACTTCAACCGGGAAACTTCATAATACTATGACCTTAAAAATTCTTTATTATTCTAATAGACATCTTCCAGTGGAAGAAATATATGCTCCCCAAATCAGGAACTGGTTTAAGGCCATGCCCTCTGGATCACTTCACCACTTACCCCGAAGACATCACCACAGAAAGCTATGTACCCACATCTCTTGCTATTATTCTTCGACGGTCAACCTTTTTAACTTGAGCATGCGACAACAAAAATGCTTCGCAATTAATGATTGAAGTTCTTTTGAGTGCGGTGATGTCGAATTTGCGTGGACCGTGGTCGAGCCATGGTCGCATGTCCGGCTTTAGCGAGGTGGGATAGGGGAGAGGAAGGAGCAACCCACGGGACATGATTTTCGGTGGGAATTTGCCAATTATGTGTCACGCTTCATTTTACGAAATTTGAGATAATAACTTGCATGAGGATACTGCCGCTTGGTGGAACTTTTTATGAGATCATTTGAATTTATCGTACAAAATCATTGAAGATGCCGATCTTGTGTCATTGCTCGGGGATCCAGTACTCTCACCAGTATGAGGTGTCAAGAAGGCCCCGAAGAATGGTAGGTGCGGGTGTACTCTCTAACAAAACGCAACTTCCACTGCAACAGAGCAACAATCAACGAACCTCAGAAAGACTTACCATTTATCGACAATTTCTAGAAAATGTAAATCAGCTTAGAGATTAATCTGAAGATGACAGATTCTATATTTTGAATCAGAATGTTTCCTTCCACTTACATTTTTGTGACTCTAGACGAACATAACCTCGAAATTTGTTGGGATTTGAAAATGTAAAAAATAATGTTGCGACTTCCATTTGCACATAAAACCACGAAGTGGTGGAACAGAGTTTGAGAAATCAGAAAGTTGTCCTGCAAGTCAAGCGAGGAAGAATCAGATTAACTCTCCATGTAAACTCCTCAGAACAAAAAAAAATCCAAAATGAATATTAAGCCCCCTAGGATACTGGTCGGGATTATGAACGAATTCATCGACAAGTTCATTGCATACTGGCCTCCACGGCTTAGTGGTGGAGTACCTATAACACATCCCTATTTTTTGGTGATCGTTGTTTTTTGGAGCCCCCTAGGATGACGGGTCGGGGCTATGAACAAGTTCATTGTATACTGGCCTTCAGTTATCCAAGTGAAGGTACCTATAACACACCCCTATGTTTGAGCCCCCTAGGATAACAGGTTTGGGTGTGAGTGATCGGTTCACCAGAGACACGCTACAACACCTGGAGAACGGTGGTTCCTGCTCTATCCCTATTTTTTGAGCCCCCAATTACCACTGATTTTCTGTGAGCCCCCTGGACGAACCTGATAAGCCCCCTAGAGACACGTTTGAAGCCCCCTAGGATTACAGATGGGTGATGCCATGTGACTCCCCCCCTTTTTTCAACGGGTCGCATACAAATGTATATGTCGATACCAGTGCACCATTCTTGTTAAAAGGGTATATATTAAAATGATTTATAAAGGGGAGTTATGGGATGGGAGGTGGGTTTATTGTGGATATTTTGGTGACGATCTGTGGGTGTTTAGGTCTAGTGGGAGGGGCTTTGGAAGAAAGAGGGTTGATTGTCGGAAGTTGGAGATGTGATTTTTGCTTGAGATATTGAATGAGTTATGCGCGGAATGTAAAAGCTCAATCAATGGGGCCAAGACAAAGAAATGAATGGGCCAGGAGTAGGAGAGGAGAATGCTCTGATGTATGTATGCTTGGGACATGGAAACAAAGTTCCGAACGCGCGACATTAAAGAAATACAATGCTTTTCAGCACAGTTTCTTCGCTTTCCCCCGTAAACTGGTTAAGTCCTTGAGAGTTGAGAGCAGTACTGGTTGAGAGTTGATATCTAATTGCTTGGATAGCTCACTTCATCGCCCATCCTCATAGGAAAGATCGCGGAATACAAATCGGAATGACTCTCGGCCCGATGTTTCGTGGGAGTGACGATTGGAAAGAAAGAGCGATGTACTGCGTGGAACTGACGAACAAACACGAATTTGCCAACCAAAGTAAAACAGAAGGCACAATTTGATAACTTGATGTTTTCGAGCCAGAAGAAAGGAATGACATCACAAAAGACTCAGTACAGCGCTATCATTTGTGAAGTTATTTCATCTCATAGCAGAAGCGACAATTGTGCACGAACGTAAACACGAAAAGCTTCGCAATGAAACTGCTATTACTCCCTTGAAATGCTTCACCAGAAAAGATCCCAGAAAGACTAAAATGACACGAAGCATTCCTGGACCTTTCAAGTCGACACGGGGATTAATCCAAGTGTACCGTTTCTGTTGAACAACAACAGATACAGTCGCCACCTGTCCAGCGATCCAGTTTGGCGTATCTAATAAAATAACATAAATCACAAATCAACGCAAAGAGTCGATTTAAATTTCAGAAGAAGGCAGAATTTTCATTCAACAAAAACGCAGCAGTGCCAAGTTGCCAACTGAGATAATTTAGCGCCAACGAGCAAGCAAACATAAACCTCAACGCAGAGCACAATCAGTAGCAAAATGGTGACAGAATTTGCATCGCGGAAAACATTGAAGGGACATTCAAAGCAGTGAAAGGACTTGCCCAATATGTCGGATACCTCTTGATATCTTCCGACAGATTAGGACAAGACTTTTGTGACTCGGATAGAACCTGTCCAGCTGGCAGATGTCGATATCGGTGAAACAAAAGAATGAAGTTGGGAGAGGGTTGTCTGGTCTAGAAATAGTAGATACAAGTGATGATGATGGGTGGATATTGGAATCACTAGCTAGTTCGTTGGTTGAGTAACTAGTGGGTCTTGCTGATGATTGTGTCATGTGGTTGGTGGGTTTTGCTACTAAAACTGTGGTGGAAGATGGTGGAAGCAACGGGAATTGGAAAACAAATGACACTGAAATCGCAGCACTGTATTATCCTCGAAAACTCAGGGACATCGAGGTTGGGCGGTCAATTCAAGATAGATATCGGAAATGTCTAAAATCTCAGAAAGTCTGCCCATTTCGCCTGTTATATGTTGACAACGTCAAGGGTTTACAACATTGAAAACTTAAGATCTATGTTGTATGAGGCAATATTTGCTAAAAACTACTAAGTGTGTTATCAAGTAGAAATAATGTTGTTGTGGTGGTGGGCTATCCAAAAATTAATCCGTCTGAACTCTAGAATCTTTTGCACGTTTCAAAAGAAGATGATGTTTTACCAGAGTCAAAGTCAGTCCAATTTGAACTGAAAGAGGAATGATTTAAACAAAAAGATCACAAAAAGATCACGAAAAGATCTTATTTAAGACCTTCTAAGGAGACACCATATCAAATTCCGGACTTAAACATAAACCATGTTTCAACGGCATATGTCGTTATCAGTACATCATTCTGTTTCACGTGAGCGGACTTCTCTTTCCAAAAAAATACTATATACTCGAGGAGCAGCATGTACTGGGTAGGTCATTTGATGACGAGAGAGTGGCTCTGTGAAGAAACTAACGGAAGTGACGATTGCCTTTGAAGTTGCGGCTTGGCAAAATGATGGAGATCACGATCGAGTAGATGTGCGCCGCTACCAAACCAGACCCTCGATCTTAGGTCTCTACATGATGTTGCAGTCCAGTATTTGACGGAAGCGTTGCAACAAGAGCCTTTACTACCTCTCAGGTATTCATCTCGGGATATGAGAACTCAAAGTTCTGTATTTAAATGGAATTGATAAATGCATTTAACAATTTGCGCTCCTACAAATACTTGTATAGTCCAAAGACAATGATTCTTGTGAAAATGAATTGTAGGGTAGAAAGGAAAGACATGCATGGATGTGCATGACGCAGGATACTGTGACAATCCGCGAGAGGCACCAGTCTGCCCGAGTAGTCGTCTATAGGAAACAAGTCCTGAAAGAAAAATCAGAGAGAATGTCAAAAACTAGCACACTTCTGTAAAGGCTCACAGAGACTATTTTGATCTGTTAATAAAAACATTTACTTGTAAGTTTATCGCCAACAATAAATTATTACGTATTATTTTAGTATCACTAAGTTCGTGAAGTTGAAAAATTCATCAAGTCAAAAAGCACGAAAACAGCACTTGGCGCATCTCTCTGTGTTATCTGGCTGACCCCCAGGCATGATTACATCCAAGAACTCACATGACTTGATTTGACTCCGAAATTATGCTTTCCGCTGGCGATATATTTTATTTCATCAACGGAGGAAATTGAGTATCTTTCATACTCGTGGTAATATAAGCGCGCAACAACCATGCCACTAAACCATTGGTCTAATGAGTGACAAGAATGGCAGGGGTAAATGCGGTAGTGTGCCACGTTGACCCAGCCTCATCTCTCAGAACCCAAGTTTCAGCTGATTTCGCTCCCAAGACTCCTAGCTGCGTCGAATGACCCCGTACCAGAAAATATATTACAATGTCAAAGCTCGATTACGGGCAGCTGCAAAAGTTCATTCAACAGCGCACAGAATTGGGGCCGGAAGATCGCACAGCATCTCGCCCAAAGACTGTCAGAAAGTCGGCTAAGACCAATGAACCTAGGGAACGCCTGAAGGACCATCATTCGGAGGATGTAGCAAATCTAGAAAAAAAGTGCGTGTCCGGAAGTCTATAATCCTGTTGATACGATTTCCAGGCAAGTGCTGACATGTGTACTTCCCACACAGAGGCCGTAACGCAGCCTTTGACCTGGCCCTCAAGAGCCATCTTGCAAAGCTATCGGAGAAAGAGAGGATGGAGTTTGGAAACGCGTTCCATGAAATAACTGATGTAACCATTTTGCAAATGGTGAAAGACTTCGATGAAGAGCACAACAAAAAGTCCTTCATTCATAAACGGCTCGAGCCTGTAGGAAAGTTACTTCGCCTTCTTGATCAATTCATGCAAGGCGTTGCGATCGGCATACAGAGCCAGCCGGAAATATCTTCAATTGTGGTAGGGGCCGTTCGGATCGTCATCGATCTTGCAGTGAGGTTTGTGACATTTTGGAACAAGCTGTCGGATATGCTCTGCCAATTTTCAAAGTGGCTAAACATCCTGCAACAGCTCTCTACAACATGCAGAGATAAGTGCAATGGAATCCTTCAAGAAGTAAGTACCACTAGAGTCCCTATTATGGCAGATCTTATATCGAGTGGTTAGGCACTTGCTAACGTCTATGGCGATCTCCTTGATTTCTGCGTCCGTTCAAGATCGATTTTTGTAGGGGCAAATGGTCACTTACGGAGTAAGTACCAATCCCAAAATTTTCACCATCTTTAGGCATCTGGTGTCAGGAAAACATAGGCTACCCCTTTCGCACCCGGTGCTCTGTTAAGATCGCAAGCGCGAAATTGTATAATATTGTATCCACTCGCCAGATGTTGTTTTGAAAAGGAAAAGGGAAAATATTTTTTTTCGTCAGCTAACATGATTTGCTAGAATACAATAATTTAAGGGTCTTTATCAGGGTGCAATGGAATGGTTTCGAGGAGCATTTCGGCGGAATCGAAGCACGAGTAACGAAAAACCTTCACAATGTTCATCTTGCCGCTCAAGCTGATTCCCTCGACGACCAAAAGGATGCCCTCAAGAAGTTAGGAGATCTGGTTAAAATTGTCACTGACCGCAATGCGATCGACGAACGCACAAATTTTCTTGAATGGGTCTCCAAGATCCACTACGAAGAGATACACGATGAAATTATTGAGAAAACCCATCTAGGAACTACAGAATGGCTCATTAGAAAGGAGCTTTTTCAGGAATGGTTCAATAGTTCAAGTTCTTCTACCTTGTGGTGTCATGGAAAGCCGGGAAGTGGCAAATCCGTTCTGGCGGCAAATGTTATCGATTACATTTCAACGCAATATGCCTTGAGTGACGACATTGGCATTGCATATGCATATTGCAATTTCCAAGATACTGCCACGCAAGACCCGAGGAATGTAATCTTATCTTTCATCAAGCAGCTCAGCTGGAAGCGGAATGAGCTCTCAGAATCCCTTCGTGGATTCTTTAAGGCCTACCATGGCGACGCACGTACTTCTAACCTAGCAACGTGTAAAGCGCAATTTTGGAACCTAACGGAGTTGTTCAAAGAGGTTTACATAATAGTTGACGGCCTCGATGAGTGCCAAGAAGATGCCAGAGGGCGGACATTAGAGCTCATTTTAGATCCCTCGAAGGGAAGAGAGTACAACAAGGGTGAAAAGACGAGAGACAGTGATTTTGAGCTTACTCAAGGAGCTGCATTGAAAACAATTGTCATTAGCCGCAATGAAGCCGACATAGCCAAAAGATTCAAAGAACATGCCGCCTTCATCCTCCGAATTGAGAACGAGGATGTTGCCCCAGATATCACAGCATTTGTTCAGGGTGAGACTGAATCTCGAATTCATAAAGGAAATCTGCGAATATATAGCCAGACTTTGAAAGAAAAGGTCATAGAAAAGTTGATTGCCGAAGCTGATGGAATGTAAGTCTGGTTCATGCCAAAAGTGATGGATGCTGATGCCGACCTTCAGGTTTCTCGTGCCTAAGCTTCAACTCAAGACTATATGTGAGGAAAAGACTGAACGGGATGTAGAACAAGTGCTGGGGAATCTTCCTCAAGGTCTTGACGAATATTACGCTCGAATGCTGCATCGCATTAACACCCAAGCAGCATCTCTGAAGGCATTGGCCTTTCGGTGTTTTAGGTTTGTGTTATACGCATCACGTCCTTTAAGGATAGAGGAGCTGAGAGATGCACTTGCCATGACTGCGCCTGTGGCCAACCGGAAAGAACTCAACTTATACAGGGAAGCAGACATCCTCGACGCGTGTGGAGGCTTCTTCATCGTGGAGCGTCCAAGTTCTATCGTTCGCCCAATCCATATCACCATTTGGAGTTTTCTTGAGAACAACTTTGGCGATATGAATAACGAGCGTGTTCTCAATAGAGCAAAGGCTCAGGAAGAATTTGCTATTGCATGTATTCTTTATCTCCAGATTGAGTTTCGAAAAGATGGGCCGTGTCAGGACCCGCAACAGCTTCACCAGACCATCCAGAGCAATCCATTTTTATTCTACGCGGCACAGAACTTTGATTATCATATAGCGCAAATTCCTTCCATCCATCTTGGCATCGTGCAGTCTTTCAACAAGTTACTCGCTGGACCTGAACGACCAGGAGATGAGGGCCCAGACTTCGATCGGCCGGATCGCGCAAATCGTGCTATAGCGGCCATCTTGCAAATCCGACTCCTCCGCAATCCGTTCGACCCGGAGGGGATCAGAGATGGATTCGATAGAAATTGCTATGCGGTTACTGCTGCCACGATGCTATACGTAACCCAGCTTCAAGGGGTGCGTTGGCTCACACGAGAAGCGAGGTGGCCGATTCCGCAGGCCATGCCTTCAATTCACAGTGCAGCTGCAGCTGGCCGAAAGGAAATTCTTATAGAACTCTTGGATAAAGCAGTCGACGTAAATGCGGAGGATAAGTACGGTGTCCAGCCATTGTACTACGCTTGTCGGTATGGCCATTACGCTCTGGCATTAATCTTGGTATCCCGCAAAGCCAACGTCAACCATGTTAGTAGCAAAGGGCACGCGCTGTATATAGCTTGCTCAAAGGGCTACTCTACGATCGTCCAGTTGTTACTGAGAAACGACGCCGAAGTGAACCTACCTGGAGGTCCGTTTGGTAATGCGCTCGTCGCAGCCTGCAATGGCGGTAGACTCGAAATTGTCCGGCTCCTGCTCTCTCACAAGTCGGTAATTGAACGTTCCCCTCTGCAACGCTTTTCTGCTCTCCATGAAGCCATTTTACGCGGTCAAAAACAGATCGTTACACTCCTGCTTGAAAATGGCGCAGACGTGAATGAGACAGCGATGGAGAAAACTGCCCTTTTCGTAGCCGTCGAATCTCAAAAAGAAGACATTGTTAGACTCCTAATTGATAAAAAAGCAGATATCAACGTTTATCACCCCACAGATGCGACTGTCCTGCATGTTGCAATCAGAAAATCTCGCAATGGTCAAGGAGAAACGAAAATTGCAGAATTATTACTTCGGAACGGCACCATCGTTCACGGCAGTAAAAACTGGAACCCAGCATTGCATGCGGCGGTGGAAGTAGGAAGCATGGACATGGTACAACTACTTCTTCGCTATAACGCAGATATAAATGAAGTCGCCGAAGATGGTGCGACGGCATTTTCTATCGCTGGCAGAGAGGGCTTGACAAAAATTGGCCAAGTGCTAATTGGAAATGGAGCGAACTTAGAAGAACAGGGGATCGAAGCTCTGACTTGGGCAGCTAAGGGCGGGCATGTAGGAATGGTAAGATGGCTTTTGGATATTGGCGTCGATGTCAGCGCTGGACATGGCCTTGTATTTGCGGCCACTACCGTTATGGCTGAAGAGATCCAACCCGAAGGCGAGCCAAGACGGAAGACGAGGATTGAAGAGACGGTGGAGCTCTTGCTCGACCGAGGTTCTATTCATGGACCTGAAGCTTTAAAAGCGGCAATCGCATTCGATAACAAACGTGTAGTAGAGATTTTTAGAGAAAGGGGATTCGAGGAGGACGCTGAGGAGTAACAGCTTGACTGCGACGATGACTATGGCGACAAAGGAGAGTATTGAGATCTAGAGGAAGTCAGGCAAACCAGGATGAGCGTAATGGTCTGTAGCAACTGCGATCGAATGCGACGCTTGAAGATGTGCAAAACGGAAATGGAAATACACACAGATATTACTCATAGGGTAGGATCATATCATGCGTTCGGCGATAATCATGAGGTATAAGAAGAATGGTGGCGTTTGACTATCGAGAGCAAAGAGTAAAAGAGAAATGTTGATTAAAGGTTCGAACAAGAGATGTAAGGAGGGGAAGTGAACCACTTGGCGCTATTCTTGTTAGTGATTATGATCTGGATCTCTCTACCACGAGGGTATGTTGTTCCTTCCAACTTGTTGTGATATGACAAATGATATGCTGGGAAAATACAGGATAGAGACTATGATGCCTTCTATTTTCCCTCCCATAGAAAATGTTCTGTTTGTAGAATACATCATGATTACCGAGACAACTCGCTGAACTTCATATGAAATATTCAAATCGATATACAAATGCGGCTTTATTTCGGTAGTAGAAGCAGCTTTGAGGATGTAATATGGAAAACTCAATTTTCAGCCGCCCAATAGGGCAGGCCTCGTCCCAAAGTCCCATGTCCCAAGTCCTAGCCGCAACCGCTCAATCGGGCTTTGCACACCTGCTTTTATATCCAGTTCGCGAGAACGGGTACCTAAACCCCACTGGGGACGATTTCTGACTTGCATTGAACAACTGATGATTGAGAATCCGAGAATCTGTCAGATTTCAACACCTGGGGGGGCTGATGAAAGGGGGAGGTTGGGTAATTCTGTGACCATAACAGTCGTACTGGCAGCCAGATTTCGATCCTAATAGGGGTCACTATTTTGATTTTCTTTTTCATCTTTGGATGTGATCGTGCGTCCGCATTCTGCGTTTACTGTGTTCGGGAACAGCGAGGGAAAGAGCGTTTGAAGGAGGCCGCCGGCTGGTACTTGTGACTGCGCCAAGGCGCCACTCAGCTTTAGCACTAGGTACACCCCCAACTTTACCCACGATACAACAACAAACCAACGGTCAAGTCAAAACAAGAACCTTCGATTTCCTGCTCGACGTGCAGAACCATCTGCAGCACCATCTCGATCTGCTAGAACGAGATTCCTTGCCTCCAAGCACTTCACCAGAGCTCTTGATCGACCTGTGGTCGTTAACAAAATCTTCAAGCCTTCGGTGTCTCCGCCGCTCGAACTTCCTTCCTTCAGTACCGCGATAAACTCTTCGAGTAATGTCTCTGTGCTCCAGTCGTCTAGGAGTTGGAGACCGTCGATGATGCAAAACAAAGGTCTAGGAACAATATCAACGAGGTCTTTCAGTAGGGATATTGCGACGCCCCAGGATGCCAGAGAACCCTGGAGGTCAGCAAATCGTTGCGACGAGAGATTGAGCTCGGACGAGAACTGAGCCGGCAGTTGGTTAATAAGTTGTCGGATCATAGCATAGATCAGAGAGAGAAGCCCTTGAACCTCCTTCGTATTGCCTTCGCGCAAGTCATCGTTTTGTGGCAGGCAGCAGAAGTAAGATATCACCGGTAGTTTCGCTGCGACGGCATATTCGATACACATCGATGCGAGCATTGCCATAGGAGGCGGTTCATGGCCGTGTGGACGACGGCCTGCGACGGCGAGTAGATTGATTTTGGAATCGGTAGTCCATTCTTTTAGGCGAGAGGAGGCGTTCTGGTCGAGGTTGAGGACGTTGTAAGGTGGAGAGTAAGGCTTTTCGAGCGATCCTTCCGAGAAGAAGTTGAGTAGGTGGTTCGAACCTAGGATCACGTCTTGACGTTGGTATGTTTGAGCGGCCATTGTGTGGCTAGCGGAACTGTTGATAAAGTTTACGGTACGTCGCGTTTGACCTGGTTTTTTTAAGGCTTATATACACCAATTTGTGATTCACCATTTCACCAGCACACTCACCTCGAACGTCCCAGATGCCATCATTCACCATATTTTGCGCTACGCGTTCCAGCTCATGACGCATGCCTGTGCCGATTTGCGAAACCAGACTATTACGGAACTCTTCCAAGCGCATAGTCTTGTTGAGCTCTAGCTGCTGTCTTTCTTCTGCTTCCCTCCGCAGTTCTAACCTCAACTGTTTATTCTGATATTCCATCTCTGCTAGCTTCCGAGCGACACTGTCCAACGACAATCGGGCGTCCATCTGCCCAAACTTCAATTCGTCCAGCGTTTCCTCCGCAGTCAACCTTATCTGGCGGGTTTCCGCCATCGATGATACATTTGCTTCGCGAAGTACGTCAAGCGACAGATTCTGGATGTTTACGATCGTACTTTCAAATTTGTCGTTGAAATTCTGCCGAAAAGCCTCTCGAAAATGTGTTCGCGACCGCTTCTGGTACCATTCCATAGTATCTTCAAGATAAAGAAATACATGAGCGTATAGCTTGACGATCTTCTCTTGCATAGATTTGGTACGATGTAAGCGAACCTCTCTCTCACAAGCCTCAATATGGACACTTATTCTTAGCAGTGCTTCTCCAAAGCTGCTAGCAATCTTTTCATGATTTGCGCTTGCCTTGAAATCATCAGTAAAGCCATAAATCTGATTATTGTGGCTCACCTACGTTGACAACGGTTTTCAACACTCCGGTGAATAATGAAACATACTCGTTTCCACCTGGAAGCACCTCTAGCATATACGAGTGGGAATCTAAAGTGCCGCAGAAGCCTGTGAAATGCTTCATAAATTTGCCGGACTTAGATGTCATCCTTTTATCCTGCCACCTCTTGGACGTACTCTCTACCATCCCGATCAACCCCTGCACACTAGGCACTGTCCCTTCAAGAGCTTCCTGCTCATTTTTGGGCAGTGTGATACGAAAGACTTTCCAAGCATGGCTAAGAAGTACTGCCTTTTCTCTTAGAACTATGGTTGTTGGGTTTCTGTTGATTGTTAACAAATATGACTGTCTCTCTCGAGCTTACGTACGTGTCCGCATCAACAGGCTTCCATGGCTCATAATATGAACGCCAGTCTTCTCTTTCCTCTTCTTCTTTCTGCAGTCTCCTCTCGTTCCGAACGAAAACCCGGCGCAAATCATTGACAGGAACCTCTGGCCTAAGCTGGTTCTCGACTTCGAGGCTGAATGATCGTACAAGCTGCCCCGCTTCTGGTGCGACAGACATTGCTTTTATGTTATCGAAAATCACTGTTCAACATCTTTGTCTCTTAGGAATCCAACACGATTGAAAAGTTAAAGTTGTGAAAATCATTTTTCTCCCGGCAGCCTCACGGTCAATCACTTCGAGGTCATTCCTCACAAGGTGCGACTTAGTGTTGCCTGCGCCTCTTTGGAGCCGTCTTGGGTAAACTCTGCCAAATCAATGAGCTTCATCACCTGCGGCTGATGCGGTGTGGCATCCACATTATGCAGACAGGCAATCTCTTGGTCGTGGGGGCCAATCGCAGCCGCTATAATCTTGAATCTCGCCCTACCCCACTTTTGTTTCAGCAAGCAAATGAGACTGAGAAACTCGATCTGCACAACCTCTGCACTGCAGCCTCGAGTGGCTTCTTCCTGTTGCGCGGTCTTACCTCTTTGGTGCTTCTTTGATGTTTTCAAGAAATATTGTCGCCTAAACTGCATACAGACAAGCTATGGTTGAAGAATCCAAGACCATCGTGGTTGAAAACGTGGAAAAGATCGTGATCATGAACGATAGCAAGAGTCCAGCAATCCCACCCGCAGAGCCTCGCCAGGACGACAAGAAACTTTTCTCAAATGGAAAACCGCCGCCTCAAGGCGTCAAATACCGCGTTGAGTATCTCCACGCTGCTACCGAAAAGATCGTGCATTCCGTACACACCAACAGACTAGACTACGAGCTTGTCGATGCTCATGGTACGGTATTTGATATTGTTACAACCTTTCTCACACCGGAATCGGAATTTAAAACAGACACCACCTCTTTCTCTCAGAGTGGCCCACTAGGAGTCGAGCAACCTATGAAAAGGATTGCACCAATTGTTACTGATACAAGACGAAAAATTGATATGCATATTCATTCTCAGGCAGTCATCCACGCGCTAAGATCTGTTGTTCGGTACTACCCAGGCCAGAGCTTAATGGGCGAGACAGTTGTAATCCCGGCCCCATATATGATATTGGTTCATCACGAGAAAGAACTCAACGAGTACAAGGAAAGATGTCATCCATCGAATCTCAAAGATCCAATCTGTCCCAGGGAAAGAGACGCCTTTCACGATATTAGTCTCGTGCAAGAATTCTTGGAGCAGAGGATTATGCCGAAAGTCAGGCTCGAAAGGGAACGAAATATGAAGGGTCTGGAAACTTTCGATATGATGTGGGTGCGTCAAAAGCCTGGGAGCTCAATGAAATATAAAACCACCGACTCCTCGGAGTGGAGTACTGGGGTCATTGAATCTTTTCGGGACGGGATCCAAGGGTTTGGAGGTGGGGCGTGGAATGTGTCGCACTGGTGTCTTGAGTACAATGGTAGTTGGATAGGTACCACTAGCAGATCCATCACCGATGAGCGTTTTGAGGGCGAGAGAAGTTGTAAGGATACAGAGATCTTGGAGGATAAAGAATTTGAAGAGCCGCTTGGAGAAAGGGTCAAGGAGCTGGTTGAGGAGGGAAGTAAATGCTTTCGATTGTTACGGAAGACCTGCCAGTATTACAAAGGGAAAACATACGACTTTCCTCACAATCAGGTATTTATCTCTTCTTATCATACCAATTAAACACGATGTGGTAACAAAAAGCACTAATCTCGTTTCCAAGGTCGACGGTTTAGTAATGGTAGATATGAAAAAATATTTCAACGATGTCGATTCCAAACTCGATTCTTCAGGGTATGGGAACAAGTCTACTAAGCCTTTCGTATCGTGGTTTAGGCCAGATCAAAATTGGATCACAGACTGTCCATGCTCTGTGTGCGAACAACGAAAGGAAGCAGCAAAGAAAACGAAGAAAATAGACATTTTCGGAGATTATCATGGTATTACACCCGAGGAAAAGGAAGGTTTGGATCCGCATCGGTATTTCCTACTTCCTCGGAAGTTATGGGCGTTTGTGTTCAAAACACGGACTTGGGGTTCGTTTGGTTGTCTGTCCATCTCTGTCAAAACGCTAATGACGGGTAGAACGACTGCATGTGAAGACCTTTCGAGATCCTACTTTTCAACAAAATATGATTGACAACCTGGTCATGGATCCAATTCGAATCAACACCCTCAAGGCTCTTGCTGGAAGTTATGTGCGTCAAAATATCCGCGGCGATGAACTTAAAACCGACCCTTGGAATGCGGATTTTATTCAGGGAAAAGGACAGGGACAGATTATTCTACTACACGGAAAACCGGGAGTTGGGAAGACTTGTACAGCTGGTAAGCACTACTTCACTGGATTAAATGGCTTCAAAGTCATCTTTCAGAAGCACTTACTAATGGCAACTAGAATGCATAGCAGAGTATACCAAACGACCCCTAATGATCTTGACATCCAGCGACATCGGGGCCTCTCCCGAAAGAATCGAATCAATCCTCAGCGATGGCTTCAAAACAGCCAGTTCCTGGGGCGCGGTCCTCCTCATCGACGAGGCAGACGTCTTCATGGAACGCCGCTCCACCAACGATCTCAACCGCAACGTCCTCGTTGCCGGCTTCCTTCGCGCTCTCGAATTCTATGACGGAATCCTCTTCCTCACTACCAACCGCGTAGGCGCCTTCGACGACGCATTCATCTCCCGCATCCACGTCAAACTCTACTACCCCGAGTTCACCGACTCGGAACGCCAACGCGTCTGGCAAACCTTCATCGACAAACTCGCCCGTGATCGTGGCCAGAGCATCCGCGTCTCTATCGATGCGAAGGAATTCATCCGTGGCAAAGCCATGCGCGAGGTTCGCTGGAATGGCCGCGAGATTAGAAATGCATTCCAAACTGCGGTGGCGCTAGCGGAATATGAGGATGTGAGGGATGAGGAAGGGAGAGTGGTGCTGACGGATGGTCATCTCAGGAGTATTGTGGATATGTCGAGGAGCTTTAAGAGGTATCTTGATGAGACTCATGGTGCGGATGAAGAGAAGAGGGCTGCCATGGAGGGGGGTAGGTTTGATGATCGTGGGGTTAGAGTGAGGGAGGAGAAGGGGGAGGGGAGGGATTGGTGAGGAGGTGAGTCGGATTTCACCAGGCATCCAACGCTACATGTATGGTACCGTTGTTTAGATGTTTAAAAATCTCATTGGCTGAGGATTTTACCTCATCAAAGTGCTGAACAGCAACATATGTACCCAAAATATAGCTCTGTGCGATGTGGAAACTACTAAATTTCCAATGGTTACGAGTAGGATTCGCTATTAAACAAAGATTAACAACCAACCTTTACACAGGTTCTCCTAACGCGCCACTCGAATATTATCCATCGATGTCTTTGATGAGAAATTTGCAGCAATTGTTCATCGTATTTTTACTGCCAGAATCGAGCTATAGCACTCAAAATTTGATGAGAAGTAGCTGGAAAGTGTAGGGGTTTCAAATATTTCCTTCACCCTAGACAAATATGATGTTCCTACCTAGCAGCTCAATATCTTCTAATATCAGTCTCGATGATAAGCTTTCGAGTAGTATTTAAGCGAGACACTAACTAAAATCAACTGCAACGGGCCGATCCGCAGCTTAGCGTGCCTCACCCCCCTTTCTCGAACAGCAATCTACTTTTCAAACACGACGCTGTAGGGATGGTAGTTGACTGGAAGCTCGTTGACTGCTGAGTGTCTGCGTTAGTATTGTGGATTGAATTCAGTCTCGAACAATTATTATTTTTACGGCTGAACGGGTTTGGAAGGATTTTCAAAGGGGTTGTTACATTTGGGGAAGTTAGGTGAGAAGAATCTCGCTTCGTGTTTATGTCGAGGGTTTGAGTTAGTCAGACCTTATTGCAGAATTCGAATTTTGAAAACTTCATTCGGATTGAGATATGGGTGTCTACTAAAGCCAGTTCGCTATGATCTATCTTGCACGAGAATGCCAGTTAATCACGCTACGTTATTCGGAGCTCAGGCAACATTGAGACACCTTTGCTCGTTGTCACGATCAACATTCGGTTCGAGCTGTCTCCTTTAGATCGTTCAAAGTGAAGTAATTGAAGTAGTGCAAAGTCTCCTTGAGCCTTTGAGTTGATCGAGACGTCCCGAGAAGCAGGTTGCCCGTGCTGTTCATATCGGAGACAATTAGCTGCTTGTGTGACGCATTCAAATCACCTCGTATATTATTGCGCTTCTTGATATTGTAACTTTCCAACGAGAGAGAGTTTGAACAATTTTGGAAACATAGCTTATACGAGAAGAGTTAGATTTCCTAATCTGTATATTTTTAATATTAAAAGGTGGCATTTCGTCGCTTCAGTGGGCTCGGGTCTTTGATCCGCAAGAGTACATTGGTAGAATCCGGGTTCTGGTTGGCTGAGCCGGCATCGCCTTTAGGGTTAGTATTCGAGAACGAATGAGAGGGTTGGGCATTGTTGGTGTGGGCCAGGTGCTGACAGTCTAATTTGTTTGATTTCTCAAACGAAAGACTACATTCTGCAAGTACTTTGGATCCCTGAATACCTCCTTGTGTAGAAACTTAAGAAAACCGAATTTGGGTCTTTGCTATCTCGACTAATAGCCTCTTTCTCTAATTTTGTCAATTCGTAGCTTCAATAATATGTCTCTCGTTCACTGTGATATTCGCGCCATACTTCTTAGAGGCTTCATTTGGCAAGGTTATAACACATATACGGCCACGAAAGCCGCAGGTAACCTCACGCTTGACCAACGGGAACAGAAGAAGCTCTTCGTTTCATTTGTCTCTATAAACAAATCATGCCACTTTGCGCCTGCGATTGCATGAACATCTCAAAGCCTTGTGCGACACTCTGGGACGTGCCGATAAAAGGCGTCATCTTCCGGGGGCCCATGGGGGTCTATTACCCTGGCGTAATTAAATGAATCAATGGCTTTTGCATGGTCAGATCAGTTGCCCTGCACACAAAGCTGATTGTTGTTGTGGTGGGTAGTATTTGGTGGCTTTCAGCTGAACGTCAATCCAGCCCAACTTGGTCTAGCACTGCTACCAAGGCATTACTTTGGAATTTGTTGTTCATTTAGGCTTTTGTTTTTGCAACAAAGCTTCTTCATGTCGTGCACTTTCGTCGTGATCTCAATACGGTGACGGTTAGCGAGTAGGGTACCTACCTTATGTATTTTAGGGGTGATTACATTGCTGTTTTGGGGTGTGATAATAGTACGCGGTTATTTACACATTATTTTGGATATACTCACACCGAGCTCTCATGCACCGTGCTTATTGACCCCCGTAGCGAAACCCTTTTTTTTGTTATCTGAGGAGCTGCTGTCTTGATCACAACCTTCTGTTTATTATTATCAACGGAGATCTTGTGGTATCGGCCTTTCTTCTTTTCTATAGCCAGTCTTTGGATTTGTCATTTTGAGCAATTGTGATTGCAGTCCATCCAAGGTCAATGGCCGGTAACCCACCTTCACCGCGCGGCAAACTTTACGATTATCTGAAGCAGATTGAGAACCTTATCGCGTATTTAAATTCTTAGGTCGAGCTGGCCACGCTCAATGTTACCCATATCCGTGTGAGCAATCATGTTGGTGCATACGGATAAGACCTGCAGGTATGGTCGGGGCTGCCGCTGCTGAGAACGGAGTCGCCATTGGGATCGACGATGATGGACAGGGCAATACTTGCTAATAATACGATTGGGAGTTCCTGAAACTGGGGAAAGGTCAAATTGAGCCTTCTTTCAGCAGAGAGGCGTGCGGGCTTCGATAATTAAGAGAACTTCATTGGTCGCTATGCACGTGCCGTGCCGTGCTGCTCTCGAATGGGAAGTGTTTGATGATGCATGAGCACTGAGCCTCCTCTGGGGTTACACAATGTTTAAAGAGTGCTGAAATAGTACCCTGATCATAATCTGTATCATACAATCAATCCGTTCTTTCTTTTTCTGGCCTCGTACATTACTGAAATTCCTCAGCACCGAGATCAATCTGGTTACGCTTGAGAATTGCCTTCACTACTGCGAAATCCCCTGATCTGGGAACCGGAATAAAATCATGTTGTCTCTAATTTTCTACCTCTTCTTCTTTACTTCGGACGTGGACGCAAGCGGCACGGATGTCACAAACAATTTATTCTCTGATATAGGTCCGTAAGTATATCTGCAGTAACAACTAGACTATTGCTAATGCTCGTGGAGGCTGTTGGCATTGTTCGGCGAGAATTTCGCCCGACAATTTCTTAGGGAGTCATTTACATGGCTCGACCATGTTGTTTTCGCCATGGCACCTTTGGGTATCATTACAGCGATCGTGGGTGCAATTCGGGTTGGTGGCCCTCCGTGGCTAAAAGCTGTTATTGGTCGGGCGAGAGAGAATCGTTCTCTGGCGGAGCTGGAATTTATGTCTTCGACATCGCATGAGGTTTGCGAACTTTGGAACGGTGAAGGGATTGTCCGAACGACAGGCAAAGGAATTGTCAAACAGATTGTCTATCTAGAGGGTTACGGGGATGCAGAAAAGGAGTGTTTCCTGTTTACTCTGACTCAAGCAAAAGAAAAATATCACATGGAGAAGCGGGGTATGTACGACCAATATCATTTATGCTTCATTTTCAAACTGATCCTACTTAGTATATCGGGGTCCGCTAATCAAGCATCTTTGTCATCGCAAAAAGCCTCCGTCCTTTCATGTCGACCGGCCAGATAGAGCCCCCAATATATCTCTAAACCTTCATTCGCACCAAGCAACATGGGAGTTGGTGGCTACTGCTGCCGCTGGTATTCTACTTCAGTCAGGGGTCTTGGTTTTTTCAGGGTTTGTTGCTTACAACTCTCGATTCGGCCAACGTGTCGGCGGTCCACCAAGTTCTTATGCGTATCCAGTTTTATTGGCTGGGACCATCACACTCGCATTTGGAATGTGGCTCTCCGCTTTAGTCATTGGGAATAGCACAGAAGAGTTTGAGTGGGAAATCAAGCCAAAGTCTTCCACTGATGACGATCTCGACAAACACAAAAGGGGTACCTCGACACCTGATTCTGGAAGTGTGGTTGAAACTAGCCTTCGGGTATTTTGGCTTCAGAAAGGGATCTTTGTCAGCGACCAAAGCTTTGATTCTTTCATGCTCATGGCGAAAGGGAAGAAGAAGACCGTCCTCACATCCTGTCGCAATAATGATCCGCTTTCTCACGATGACGCTCAAGAAACGGGAAAAGTAGAAGGATCAACAGATGTCTCTACATCGCTCAACATCCTCTGCATAATCAGTACTTTCGCATCAATAACTGGATTTATCCTCCAATTTGAAGGATTTCGTGGAATCAGCTGGGCATGTTCTATCGCCCAACTTGTTGCTATCATCATCATGACCATCTTGAGAGCTATAATACGTCGAGGCATGTTGGATAGTCCAGCGACGGAGAAAATCACTCCGGATTATGAGATTGACTGGCTTTCTCACAGACTCGGATTCGATCGTGAATACCTAAATTCACTTAGTGGTCCAACAAAGCAATCCTGTTTCAACTGTGGTCTAGGAATGTGCGGTCTATTTCACAAAAGTACGCAATCTGTAAATCGCGGCGGGTCTTCAGCGAATTCGGTGACTTCTTGCTGGAAAGTTTCTTACAAACTGAACTATCCTACAAATTCCAAATTCGAGCTGGTGAAACCAGAAGAGGGGAGAAGGGCTTCGAGTGTAACGGTAGGGGAACCGGGACGACCAGGATTTGCTCCATCTAATTCTCCCTTCATAAAGCAAGATCAATCAAACACTAAAGAAAAATACCGTAATATAAAGACGCAAGAGGAAATGACTCAACAAGTACATGCGATAATCAATATCCGAAAACGGCTAGCAAATCTCACCGAGTGGAAAGCCCCTTCCTCCGAACATGCTGCTCGCATTGCAAAGGCGATTGGCAAAATCATGGAATTGTTTGATTTCGAGACAGTGAACAAATTTGCTTGGTCGATAGACGTTCAAATTAACACATATGAGAATACCCCGCGGCAGATCGGAAACTTCAGACTTGTTGCGAGTAAGGTGACATCCAGCGCGTCGTCATGGACGACTTCCGAAGAAGACTTGGAAGCGATATTATCCCTATGGATGTATCATCTCAAAAACCAGAATCACGAAAATACACGATTAGGACAGACATCATCGACCGAGGAAAAGCCCGATCCTATCGGATTGCCTTTCCGTCGGGTGCTTGGTCCTGCTACTAGCGTTCTTAAGACAGATCTGGCCTGGTGGGCTGGCGATGGAGTCGAAGAGGCTTTAGATCAGTTCGAGTGGAAGGATGTCGACAGTCTGAGTTTAGGTTATTGCCACCAAAGTAAGTATCTTGTAACCACTGAATATGAATTAAAGCTTAGAAGGTCTAGGTAATCAGAACCCTAAAATTGGCGGAGCTGAGCCGTCATGCTGGGCAAAGATTACTAACGTCTCAATGGAGCAATTCATAGCCCAACATATTTTCTCGGCTTTCATGTGGGCAATCGCTAATCACATACCCATTTCCCAGATAACGCCGTTAACCACAGTCGACCATCAAAGCCAGATGAAATTTAAACCGGAAGTTCCGGAGTGGACTTCGCTGAAACTTTCTAATCAGAAGATAAGTGAGATGGCGAAAGCCGTTGAAGCGGCTGCATTGAGTACCTTAGAGGATGCTTATCTGCTCATAATACCTCCACTCAGCGTTGCAAATAAACTTCCCAGTGAGGGTTTGGTGGAAATGGTGCGCCAGAAAGCAACTGAAAATCACAAAGATTACCAACTGGACAAAGCCTACGAATTATACCTCCAGCTACTCATTTTTTGCGATAAAAGCTTGCTGTCAAATCGTAAATTTGTCTTGAAAGCCGTGGCAACAGCAGTTGACTTTTTAATAACCACAGCCTCTGCGACGGCGAAAGACGAAGGAACAGCTGGGGATGCTGAAGCTCAGCTGAAAAGCGCCAAAGTTGCCTTAATCAAGCAACTCAGATCGAAGAATTTGGAGCCAGTCAGTAAGAGCCTTAAGGTGTTGTTCGAGAAGCAAAGGCGCCTCGAGCTCTATAACTCCTTATTACCCTCGCAAGCAGACGAAAATGTCCCCAAAGGAGATGCCAAGAAGTCTACAACGAAAGACGCACGGCTAATGCAATTATCTCCTGAAAGACAAGTCTTGACAGATTTCGGGCACACAGCTCTCTACAAGCAAATTATTGGCAGGAACGGAGATATCAACAAAGATAACTTAAGAGATCTAGAAGTTCCAGACATTCTTGGCTGGACCCCTCTTCATTATGCCGTGATTTACGCTCCAGGCATGGTGTCAGAAATACTCAAAAATGCCCGTAGCTTGGCGAGTACACCAGATCTTGCCGGCCGGATCCCTTTGCACTATGCGGTAATGAATCAGAGCAAGGACACAAAGGGCTTGGTGCGTATGCTCTTGCACGCGCACGGAAAGGCAGACTCGGGGAGCGATGGGATTCTCCCATTGCATCTGGCCGCAAAATACGGGAATGAAGAAGCCGCTCGCTTGTTACTTGAGAGTCCGTTGCACAAGGAGAAGCTGAGTAGTGGTGACTATTGGGGTATGACTGCTCTACATTTTGCTTCGATCGAAGGCCGAAAGCCTATTGTCAAGCTACTTCTGGATTGCGAAGCAAGGATCAGCGCACAAAACAGGTTTGATCGGACTGCACTTCATCTTGCAGTAGCAAAAATCGACGTAGGTGTCGTTGCTGAACTTCTCAGAAAGGATGATGCAAATAAAGCCACGAAAGCGAGGGATAAGAACAATAAAACAGCATTGCAGATAGCAGCCGAACTCAAGCGCAATGCGGACGAGGAATTCGCGCAAGCATCAAGTGATAAACAAAGTGTGGAGGATAAGTTGAACAAGCCCGCGAAGACGCCAATCCAGGCCGAGGAGCAAGAAAGCAGGCAAAAGCTTACTAGACAATTGAACGAGTACAAAAACTACATATCAACGCATACCTCAGAGCAAAATGTTCTAAAGAAGATAATTAAATCTTTACTGCAAAAGGAAGATTTAAAGGTAAGCGGTGGTAAGATGCTCTTGTGGGCAGCCAAAGAAAGGCTCAACACCACATTCGAACTTCTGATGGATGAAGGCGTGGAGGTTGGTGAGATAGACGTTTTAACAGGAGAAACCGTCTTACACTTTGCAGCAAAGGTCGGATCTTCAGACATGGTCGAGAAGCTCTTACCTAGAAGAGATCCGAATGACGCAAGGCCTCCTGCCACTGTTAACGAATCTTCGAGCGTTGAAATAGTCAATCGACCTGATGGCACAAACACAACTGCTTTGATACTCGGTGCCATTGGTGGATACAGCAAAATCGTGGATTTGCTTCTCAAAGCCGGTGCCAATCCAAAGGCTGTAGATCAAAACGAACGGACAGCCCTTTCATGGGCTGTAGAGAAGGGTCAGGTCACGATCGTTAAACGACTTCTTGATGAGCCTGAAATGAATCCGAATATTGTAGATGGTAAGCCTCCGCGATTACTCTTAGCTCGGGCAGCGGAGAATGGCAATCTTGCCATGGCCAAACTACTTTGCGTCAAAGGAGCGAATGTGGACTCAAAAAGCGATTCTGCTCACACGCCCATTTTCTGGGCTGTCATCAATGGACATCAGGAAATAGTCGCATACTTTCTTCGGGCCACTGCAAAACCAGATGTTAATGAGATCGACAAGTTTTCCAACTATACTCTTCTTTCAGAGGCTGTAAATGCAGGTCATTTGAAAATTGTGGAGCAACTCATCGATGCTGGTGCGGATGTCCAGAAACAGAGTGGCTCATCTCGAGAAACCGCGCTATCCTATGCGGCACGGTTGGGGAGGAAGGAAATCGTCAGTTTACTGCTCGACAAGCATGCTAAGATGGAAATAGTGGATAGAGTTGGTTGGACACCGCTGATGTTTGCGATACAGAGCAATCACCTAGAAATCGTGAAGTTGCTTATTTCAAAGGGTTCTTTTGACACCCTCAGCACCAATGGCGAGACAAGTGCTTTATCGCTTGCCATTAAAGCAAATTCCGATGAAATGGTCTCCGATATATTGAAGGCCGGTGGACGTCACGCAGGGCCACATTTGGAAATTGCGATATTATGGGCAGCAAAGAAAGGAAGCACATCAATTGTAGAACTTCTCTTAGAGCGAGGTGTAGCCGTGGATGCAAAGCCTCACGGCTCTACATCTTTATTGATGGCAGCGAAAAGAGGGCACCTTGAAACAGTAAGACTGTTGCTAGACCACAACGCCGAAGTCAATTTTGCGAATGAAAAGAGCGAGTCATCGCTCTATTGGGCATCCTTCAATGATTTCAAACACATAGTGGAGCTGCTACTCGAGAAACGCAAAGGACAGGAACCAGCAAATCTCAGTCTTCCAACTACATCTGGCTCTACTGCGTTGCTTGCTGCAGTCATGAAAGGGAACGAAGATGTAGCCAACGTTCTAGTAAAAGAGGGTGCGGATGTTACTGTAAAGAACGATGAGAACGAAACTCCACTGTATTGGGCATGTTGGCACGGGTTTACTGCTATGGCCCAAACTTTCTTAGACAAAGATGCTACGCCTAACATAACAACTGCCTACAAATTTACTCCTCTACTTGCGGCCATTCGGTGTATAGACATCACGATAGTGGACCTATTGTTAGGCAAAGGCGCGAGCTTCGAAAGTCAAGATAGTGATGGATACTCGGCGCTGAACTTTGCAAGCCACATGGGAGAGGTAGAGATTGTACGCCTACTGCTAAATCGAAAAGCAAATGTAAAGGTTAAGGATCAGGACGGGGATACGCCTTTGCATCAGTGTGCAATATGTGGACACCTCGGCGTTGCTGAACTACTTATCTTAGCGGGAGCAGACCCAGAAGCGAAGAACAATGCTGGTAGATCACCACTACATTGTGCAGCCGAGAACGGACATGTGAAAATCGCGAAGCGTCTTCTTGATCTCAATTCGGTCAGCCCAGACGAGAAAGATGGGAAAGATAGGACTCCTTTATCACTCGCTAGTGCCGGTGGATATGATGATTTAGTATTCCTCCTTCTCACCCTTGGCGGGGCAGACTTGGAGTCTAAGGACGAGAGCGGTAGGACACCGATAATCTGGGCAGCGTTGGAAGGTGAAACGACCACTGTAAAGCTCCTTTCCAGGCTCAACGCCAACATTGAATCCCAGGATGAAGATCTCCGCACTTCCCTATCTTGGGCAGCATCAGAAGGGAATATTGCTGTAGTCGACGTCTTGCTCGAAAACACTGCTGAAATAGAATCGAGAGATAAAAGCGGACGTACGCCATTATCTTGGGCTGCAGCTAAAAGCCAGGAATATGTCGTGAAAAGGCTTCTCGATGCGAAAGCTAGTGTCTTGTCTACTGATTATGACGGCCGCAACCCACTTTCTTGGGCCACGTCGCTGGGTAGTGGAGGAGTTGTGAGATTGCTGCTTCAGCAAGACCCCGTTACTCAGATAGAAACTCAAGATAGCAAGGGCCTCACAGCACTGCATCGGGCTGTTGAATGTGGGGCAAATGATCCGGTAGAATTGATTCTAAACGCAGAACCAAACCTCAATATCAAGGATAAGAACCAAGAGACGCCGTTAGGACTCGGTGCACGCAAGGATGACGAGAGTGTTGTCCTTCAACTTCTTGAAGCTGACGCCAACCCGAACGTCCAGGACCATCTTGGCCGAACGCCTCTTTTCTCCGCCATACATTCAGATCATGACACGGCTGCGCTAAGGATGCTAGATAATGAACTCGATACGGAGAAACATCCGACATTCTCGCCAACTCCGCTTCAAGCAGCCGTGTTTCAATATTCATATGAGGTGGTGGACAAATTGTTAACTCGCGGTGCTGATGTCAGTGGTATGGATATCCAGGGAAGAACTGCAATACACATTGCGGCTGTAGAGGGCCCCGTGAGTTATCTTACACTTTTAGTCCAAAAGGGCCTTGACGTTACGAACCACGATGATCCTGTTCTTGAAATATATGACAACTTTGATGGACAAGGCCGGCATGCACTTCACCATGGTGCGTGTAGTCGCAACATCGAAATAGTTGAATACCTGTTACATAAATACCCGAGAAAAAGTCAACAGGATCAGCCTGATAACGATGGCTGGACTCCTTTACACTGGGCTGCGAAAGCTGGAGACAAAGAGGTCGTTCAGCTGTTTCTTGACGCTGGTGCAGACCCTAATTTGAAAGAAAAGCTGAACAACTGGAGTCCGCTAGGAGTTGCACAGTATCATGATCGACATTCCGTGGTCGAAACGCTCATTAAGTATTTCGAGGCTCGGAAAGAAGAGATGAGTAGTGGAGTTGTACTTCCAGGCAGGGCTGATTTTTCAAAATTTTGTGATGGATGCCGCATCGGCGTAAGTTGGTTCATCCTGAAAGCTAATGATTTTATTGACATATATACAGCCTATCTATGGTCCTGTCTTTTCTTGCACATTCTGCGATGATTTCGACTTCTGTTACAAGTGCAAAACGTCTTCAGAACTGACTCACCCAGATCATATATTTCGAACGGAGGATGATGGTTCTGATAAAGAATGACTCTACCAACTTATCATTATCCGGTAGTCATTTTCTGCGCTTAATATTTACACGCTATATCCTCTTAAACGTATAGCTCTTCTGGCGTAGGTTTGAGCTAGAAGACTCGGAGCAAGGTTATGTAGCACGGCAAATTTACTGTTCAGTTAACGCAAAGATGTACTAAGACCTATGTTATCCCCAAGACTTGATCTCGGCTTCGCAGAATCCTACTAGAGTCCAAATCACTCTTGAAATTGAAGCCTGGGCAGATAGTGAGGGACAATTTTGCATTCGTGGCAACCGGCTATTTCAAAGTCGAACTATACAAATGGCCACGAGATGCTCTCAGAATTAGCTTTCGCATATCATCATGACATATTTAGTAGCCAATCGAAACTTTCAACGCAGTCATGGGTACAGCCAGCCATAATCCGTTTGACGCGAGGTTCAAGATATGAAGTCCAAGCGGTAGATGTTCCATTGTTTGACGGCTCTTAATAGAAAGTGAACACTAGCAACACGGAGAATCTACGTCAGCATACAATTCGTCCTAGAGCTTTAGACTAGTGGCCATCGTTAGTGTCAGTAAAAAGTCATCCGCTGTTTCACCCTCGAATCAAATTAATGTTCCAACTTATTGGTCTTGATCTGTGTTTCCTCGTCCGCGAAAAAGACTAGAAAACTCAAAAGGTCGTAAAATCGGATAAGTACAATAGTATCTTCATTCGAATATATTATTAAGCAATTCTCATGTAAATACTTCCAACCATATATTGAAAATAGCACAATATGTTTTTTTAGTAAGAAGGATTCAAGTATAAACACCATGAAACACCAAGCGTCTAAAGCAACTATTACCAAACAAGGACGCTCCATCTACTGCTATATTCCCAGCGGAAATAAGGATATCTTAGAGAAGTTTTAATCTTTGCGATATTTATTACGCTAGGGGGCTTAGTATCGCCTCCTCGTTTGTAATGTAAGATATTTCAGACAGACCAGCATGGATTTTAGAAAGATAGTGAGGATACAATAATATACTTGTGAAAGGGAAAATATATGTAGATAACAAGCTTAATAGTCGGTGGGTCCTCCGCTTGCGCCTCCGGCTTAGAGTCGGGGAAAGCAAGTGTCCCAGCCCAAATAGGTGTAAATTTGTATGCGACAAAATACCCG
>NW_007360989.1:1478618-1632162 GCF_000409485.1 Glarea lozoyensis ATCC 20868 | reverse complement strand
CAAGAAACCTCGGCCACAAACTCAGGGGCTAGTCACATGATTGAGGCTGTCTTGACAAGATAATATACGGTATACTAATAAACAAAAATACTACGTATTAGAACTATACTCTAACTACAAATTCTATAGTTAATATATTACAAATTATAGAAGCTCCTTCATTCTTTCTACATAGGTTTCAAAAAAAGACGTGGCTTTACGGCAACCCCGAAAGCCGGACCGCGACACCGAGCCGAACGTGTATGCCATTAGTTATACATAGAAAACGAATGCAAATATCACACAAACAACTAAGTCAATGATTCATTGTATATCTATAAGTCATCATGTGGGACGCTATATATCCATCCTTGCATAGTCAGTCATCGCTACTACAATCACTAGAATCAACGCATCACAGCTAAGAGGACCAGATTCCACATTACGTTGATGAAGAGGAGGTGGGAATTCATCTTGAACCGAGAGCAAGTTGGAGTTAAATAATCAGAATGATATTTATGCCTATAACTAATTTTCATATCGAGTAAACAATCCTACATAGCCAGATCAAGTCAAAAGACTCCAAACCCCAAACCAAAATTCGATTTTCAAATAGCTCGCTTGAAACCCGACCGTATGCTAGATCCGAACCGCGAAAAAACTGGCTAATATCACACAACATACAACAGATAGCCCCAACTCCTAGCTCAATTAAATAAAGCATTCTGTCAATAACCTCACATCATCATCCGATGTGCTGCGGCCGTACCCTCACTTCCTGCTGAGCTTTCGGTAGCTCCACCACCGTGTGCTGGATTATTTGGGAAGTAGAAGGCCGCTACTGCGATGATACAGTAGACGATAACGCAGAGTGCACCTTCAAGGTAATTCGATTTCTGATCTCTCAAAAAATTTCCGACGACCAAGATGGCGAGGATGAGTGAGACAAGGGAGAAGACGTCGAAATTGAAATCCATTTGTTTGCCGAGACCCCAGCCGACGATAACAACGAGAGGAGCGTTGAAGAGGGCGGTTTGGATAGTAGCTCCGAGGACGTGGGAGAGTGCAAAGTTCATCTGATTGTCCCATGCTTCGTCAATGGCGGTCAGATGCTCAGCGAATTTTTCGACGAGGGGAACGAGGATGAGACCCATGAAGAGGTCGGAAACACCCCTTTCTTCGACGATAAAAGGGATTTGCTCTACTAGGGAGATGGCGACAATGGAAACAAGGGCGATTGAGACGGCTAGAGCAAGGATACATTCTGTGAATGTGAGTTTATCTTTTCTAAGATCCTTATGTCTGTCGGCGTCGTTTAGTTCGTCTTGTTCAAAGATGGCATCGTAAATTCCATGGTGAGTTCGCATTTGGAACCAGACATAAATCATGTAGGCGCAGATCAAGAAAATGGACGTGATTCGAGAGACATCCACAGTCTTAGCTCTGAGCGCGCCGTCGCCAATGTATTCCAACTGCCTTACTCCTTGGTAGAATATGGCAGGAATGATCAATCCGAATCCACTGTAGATTATTAGCATATTCCTAGATGTAGTGCTATGCATGAATACTTACGCAGTCAACAATAATCCACTACCGACTTCACTAACAGCCTCATCGAATTCCTGTTCATCACGTCTCATGCCACCTGCGAAGAAGCACAATCCTAGACATAGAAGCTGCGTAGCCAAGATGGATCCCAGAATCGCTGCTTGTATGACAGGGAAATCATCGTGACGTAGCAAAACCATAAAGAGGATAATTTCGACGACTGAACCGAGAGTAGTCTCCAGCAAAACGCCAAAGACCTTTGGAAGTTTTCTTGCCAGTTCTTGACCCGCGAATCCAATGAGATTGGCACAAGGAACCATCGCGATGTAATTGAGGACGAAGATAGTCAAATGCATGTCGGGTTTTGCGTATCGAACCGCAATTGCAGCTGGCACAACTGGCCAGAGAACATTGACGGCTCTCGATGCATCACTCGCCGATCTCCATGCAATCTTGAAGAAATGTAGCGGATTTATGCCTCTCCTTCCACTCTCGCCCTCTGGCTTGATATGTTTCGTAACCTTGTGTCCATTGTGGTTGTGGGTAGGGAGGATATGGTGATGTTTCTTCTCGTGGCTGACGTGTGCCTTGGAAGGAGGACTGATGGAGTCTTCTAAGGCGATATTCTCATGTCGCGAGGAGGATTCTCGTCTCGATCTTCGGTGTTGACGACTTCCTGCCATGGTGCTGGGCTGGCTTGGCCTGAAAGCTTGGTGGTTCTTCGATTCTTAACTGTTGGTAGTCGACTTGGCGAATGTCTTGTCTTGCGGGTATCTGTGAGTGTTCGTCGCAGAAGTCGTGAATGATGATGATACGTAAAGAGAAGGAGTTTGAAGGATTGAGACACGTATCTTGACGCAAGATGACTGTTGCGCGTGAGAAACACAGAAAACGAGGCAAGGAGAGCACAACAACAAGGACAACAGATCCAAGAAATATACTTTCTTCTCCACAAACCTGAAATTGCTGATGGGGAAACGGCGAGGTCAGACAATGCCAAGCGGCTTGGCTGCGTCTGTGTTGGCAGACGAAAAAGGTTCCAATGCCTTGGAAAGGCGGTTAAAATCCAGGGCCAGCTGAACGGTCTTAACCTTAACGTGGCCGGAGTGACGCGCGCGCATCGATGAAGAATGAAGCAATTCAGAGGAGGTTGAACGGGTGTAGGAATCGAGGAATGTTGATTTCTGTGAATATTCAATCGTTCGTAAATACCCCATGGATGGCGAAGCTGAAATGGCATCAGCAATTGTGAATCGGCTTATCCCCAGTCAGATTGGGGTCCAGACCATGGAAGATCTAACCTCAGTTGAGCCTCCAATGAGATTGCCGGGTGGATGACATCGTTGTGCTGAACGAAAGCAGGGGGTGGGGCACCAAAAAGTGGGAAGTTGGAAGAGGAACTTAACTTGGTAGGTCACGTGTGACTGAGATAGAACATTTAGTACAATTAGGATAGATAGTATAGTATATATCTACTTCGAATTAAACATCTGTATTTTACGACGTTGGAATATGTTTGGGCCATTCCACCGAGAAAGTCTGGGTCAGCTGACTCAACCCCCCCAATCACCGACTTTTACACAAATATCTCGGTTCCAAGATCACGGAATCATCCAGACCAAACTTTGCGCCCCATTGACTGACAAGACAGATGATTGACCAATATTGGGTATAGATGAGGACGAAGTTTAATCTGCATTTCACTAATTTTGTTTAATGATAAAATGATGTGAGAACGTCATTAAAGTATCGAAACCTAGCGTGTATAATGTATAGCGAAAGATGTAAGTTTTCTTTTTGGTTTAAATATGTATCAAGAAGTTTTCTTATTCACTAAGTCGGCATTTGTTTGGCAAAATGCTAAGAGATAGAGAGCTGTTCTAGTCACGAATTGCCAAGTATTATAAATCTGTAGAATAGTGATTCTATTAATAGGCCTCAAAATACTTCTTTTACTTGCTTCATTGACATTCATGTTAAACGCTGGCCATGTTCCAACACGACCGCCCTTCGCAGACATGCGCCGCAACGTTGACCCATTGCCGGCCCCTAACCGTTTCATCCACTTCTACACGTCCAATAGCATAGGTTACCAACATATTGGCGAGGTAGGCAGCTGCCCTTTTTACATGAGTTGGAAATACAGTATCTGACATTCTGTTTGACTTTGTCCATGCTTCTTAAAACTCAGCAAATTTTGGGTGATCTTTGCCGCCAAATTACGCGGAAACCAACAGTATTCGTCTATCAAACCACAAAGACGCAAATCGCTGGAGTTTTACCAGGACACTAAAAGAAGTCCTATCCTGGCGACCTAACAGCAACGACTCGGCTCTTCATCCACAGAAAAACAACATCATGACCCTCACTCACATCGACACCGAATCCACCACCTCCCTCACCACCTCCGCCATCTACCCACCCACCCCAAAATCCCCATAAGATTAGTAAATATAATACCATGAAACATCTTCAGTCATGAGCTTCCTTGTTTTTTTAAAAACGAGAGAAACTGTGGTCGACGTAGTAGCTTGCAAAATCCAAAGCGAGTTGGCAAGCTTCACAACAGCACATATAATAGCGAACAGATAACATCTTAGGCAGCAGTAACTTCCTTAATCGAATTTGCGACCTAAACCATTTCTAGTATCGTTTCTCACATCCTCACAACCCTTACTTCTTATCACCTACCTCCTCCTCCTTTCCTTCTTCATCCTCACCCTCCTCACCCTCTTCCGCCTCTGCACCCTCATCCCCTTCCTCAACTTCATCTCCACCCTCTTGCTCCTCGTCTCCATCTGGTTCTTCCTCGTCATTGCCCTCCTCATCAGCTTCCTCGTCATCTCCTTCATCCTTTTCGTTCTCATCGTCCTCATCCGCCGGCTCATCATCGTCGCCTTGCTCCTCCTCGTCGGCGTCCTCGTCACCAGCTTCTTCCTCATCATTTTTCCCCTCCTCATCCTCACCCTCATCATCTTTCCCCTCTTCACCAGCCTCATCTTCAGCGTCCTGCTCTGAGCCCGCTTTATCTTCATCCTCCTCATCCTCACCACCAGCTGCTACCCCCGGTGCAGCTGCCATGAAACTTCTAGCCGTAGAAGCAATCTTGCTCTTCGAGCTCCCAGCCTCAGCGTTCTTCTTCCCATCCTTATCCTCTTTCTCCTCATCCTTATCACCCTTCTTTCCAGCCTTATCCTTCTTCGCATCTTTCAACACGATCCTCCCCCAGAAACCTGATTCATCAATGCCGAAACTTCCCGGTAACAAGCCTTTACTCTCATCATCCGCTTTCAAAGTGAAGAAAATCTTGAAAACCACGTTATCCATAGACTTGTTAGCCGTGTTCATGGCAGCCGTAAATTTCTCTTTGACGTTAGCAACGGCAAACATCTCAAATGATTGTCGTCTATCATCATCTGAGCCATTGCCGATAATAACCTGAGTAGTATGATCGGGGTCAATCATTCCAACAAGAGTTGAGAAGTAGGCGTTTGTGGGATTGGAGCCTTGGGCGTGATATAAAGTTCTTTGGACCTCGCCGTCGTCACCTTCCAAGTCACACGTTGCTATTGCACAGCATTGAGTCATATCCCTGGTCCATAGAATGTTGTCGGACGAAGTAGCAGCCGGGACGTCATCCAAGGTCCTTCCAATGGCCATCTTGACTTGATGACCGCCATCGTTCTCGAGTCCGTTTACTGCTTCGGGCATGATTGATATGGAGTTATGAGACGCAAAGTATTGAGAGTGAAGTGGAGTGAAGTCGATGGGGAAGTGTGATGAAGATAGAGCTTGTGTAATGTTGAGAGAGGTATGAAGAAGACCGTTTTATAACCTTACACGGTGGCTAAGAAGGCGAATGTTAGCCCCCAGAAAGAGCATACCGAGTCGAAGTAGGCAAATGGTACTCCATAATCTTAGCATTGAAGCACCACTTTGCCGAAGCCAAGGAAAACTGCATAGCATATGTGAACATCGTATTTTCATATCCAATCTCCAATAATGCGCCACTATCGAGGCGTCTGTGGGCTAATTGTGGCAGTCGAAGCAGCCGAATTATTGGTTCGGATGCGAGCAATTGAGGTTGTCGAGTGCTTTGCTTATGCTCTAATCAGCATAATAGCCTATTACTAAGTAAGCAACACAATTGTATTCGACAATAACCGATTCCAAAATTCCAGACCCCGATGAAATCCTGGAGGAGTCTTACGTTAGTAGGGCTGAGGTGTCCGAGCTTATCGCCAAAATAAACATATAAATTGCGCGAGTGCCAAGACCATAAGCCAAAAACCACAAAGAGGCAAACATTATCTGACAAATTATGTCGCGCGAGATCTCCAGGACTTCAAAAAATATTGCAAATAATCCGATGCCGATTGCAAGAGCCAAAGACACACCGAACAATGTAAGGTGAAAGACGCTCAGGATGTCAAGGAGTTGAAATATCATTTAACCTTGAGACAACAACCGCAAACGCCACTGTCTAGCAATAGCACGTGGAAATGACCTAAAGATGATCAAAGGAATCGTCAAGATCAATATCAATAGCGCAATTGTTGTAGTCCATAGCACGGCCAGAGACTTGGCGATAACAGGTAGATAAACCCCAAGTGCACGCTTCTCTTCCGCGCGTTTCTCCGAACCAAATTTTTCAGAAGAAACAATCATCGAGCGATCAGGCCGACTAAACGAAGACCAATATACAGTTATCTTGACAGCAAATATGTTGCCTTCCTCATGGGATTCTTTTGAAACCGATGCCTTGAGATAGGAAGGCCAAGGGTCGAATCGGCAGACAGGACGCGAAAGAAAATCACTTGGTGATTTGTGGTTGAGATGCTCGTCCAAGGATTTCTTAGCATCCGCTACACCTATAATGGATCGCACTTCCCCAGTCTCGGTATCGAAGACAGTGCGTGCGCACACTGCAACATCTGAAATATCATCAGGATGTGTGAAACGTACGATCAATTTCTCGTCTTTTTCGACTCTTCGCAGTGATCCCGATGAAAAGAAATGTCTTGCTTCGGGGGGTTGCAAAGTTGTAGACAAGACTTCAATTAAGGGGCATACCAACGGATCAGTGACACAGTCAAAGTGCCACCAATCGTGAGTGGCATTGGAGATAGGTGTTGCAAATTCGGGTCTTTGGCAGGTTAAAATTACACTGTACTCGTAGAATGAAGCAATATCGCGAGGGACAGTGCTGTAAGATAAGCCAAGATATGCAAAATCTCCTAGTAACTTTCCTGACCGAGCTGCTGGGACCACTGGCAGCGGCAGGGCTACCAATTCATTAGATTTATCGCCGCAGCAGTTGAGGACCGCATAATATCCTTTATCATCTTTACCGTATAGAGGAAGCCTGATTTGCATGTTAGCACCGAAGGCCTGCGGTTTCTTGTCGGCGATCGGTCCAAAGAGATCAAATTGCTCAGCCGTATAGGCCTGACAAGATACCACTTCACCGCAATCCCGGAAATCATGAGGAGACACGGCGAGTGCCAAATCCCAAGATGAAGTGAATTCCGGTGCAGGGAGAACATGGCCTCCAGTAAGAATCGATTGGTCGGAAGTCACTCTCATGATTTCTTGTTGCAGACGATAAAATGCTTTCTCGCCCTCGCCATAAATCATCGGCAGGTTTACCTCGAATATACCTAGGAGAGCGTACGCCAGGTCTTCTTTCCTTGTCGTGACTCGCATGCTTGCCCACGACATACGTTGAGCAACGCTAGCCTTTCCCGGTTCTTTCATACCAATCAAGACAACACGCGGAATGCCCGTGATGCTTTGAATGATGCCAGACAGTTGATTCTTAGTGCCGAGATAATTCCATTGAGAACCGTAGAACTCAACTTTGGCGGGCGCGAGAAGTTCCTGCAATGTCCAGCCTCTAGTCCACCACGTACTTTCATGAAACGTCGAAATCAATCCAGGCGATACTTCCAAGTCCGTAACATCTACCAGGTATGCGTAACAAACGACAGCATTCTTGTACCATTGATACATGGAATTTATAGCTTCCTCAAGCTCAGAAGAGCTCGTTTTGTCGATACAACACGTGTCAACCCAGATGTAATCAAGACCTTGAGCTTCTGCGATTTTTCTTGTCCCTTCCAATTTCGATGACCATCGTCGGCTCAATAGATATCTCGTTGATTGTATGTCTTGTAAAGAGACCTCCTTCTCTCCCCATCTGTGAGACAAAATTGCATAAGGGGGGATGTTGTCCCCAAAAAAGATCTCAAGCTGCCTCGACTTGATGTGGAGTAGTCGCATTTCAAAGTCTACAGATTTGCCAGGAACCTTGGATTACGATGAAGCAAGGTAGTTGGTGTACCTTAAGAGTTTCAGACTCTCAGATCTGCCGATGATAATCGTTGTTGTTGGAAGAGAATCCCGTCGCCGATGAGGTGAGGTTGACCGAAAGCCACGGTCAGCCGCAGTTGTGGCTGCATACGGATTGACATTATGACGGTGAACGCGTCCGCTGGACCAGGTTCGAGGTAGGATTCGGGGAAACAACTTCATAGTGCGAGTGTCCATCGTCGGAACTGCTCTTCTTCAAAGGTCTGTGCTATCGATATGAAATTCAAAAGCATGTCCACATTTTATTTGTACAAAGCACGTGATGGTACATTATGACATGCGTAGTCTGACTGATCATTTTCGCTGTCGATTCGAGACCCACCGATTCATCACAACTTCCCTGACTTTATACCGAGCCAAAACCCCATCAATGCCAAGTTTTAATTCCTCTTCCGCTTCAAGAGGCTTAGGTATATCGACATAAACAAGAAGAAGAGTCTTCCTCACTTGTGTGATAACCCTATTCACACAGCTCATCCACGCCCATGTCTTTCGCTCTTTAGCCTTAGCCGCAGTATCGTTATCGTAAAATGAATCGCTGTAAGATGGAAGGATAACTACCGCGAACTCAGCGTGATTGAAGACAGGACCACGAACATAAAGCATATAGTCAACGGCAAACTTTATGCCGGAACGAACAACCCATCCGAGAGAACGGAAATGGTGATATACAACGTAATTTAACATGAAAGGATCGTCAGGCGCGAGAGTAGCAGCATCGGACCGGGGAGGAAAGTATGATGTGCGACGGAAGAGATCGAAAAGTCGATTGTTTGGAATAGGAGTCTTTGACTCGGGGTCAAGGATGTGCAATGCGCCCATCCCATATGATAGAAAGAACGCTTCTTCGAGTGATAATTGTGTATGTTCTTGATCCTTTATCTCAACGAGTTCCTCCGCTAATGCCGGTATTGTTTCGACTATAGAAGTAGAGCTTGCCGCTTCTACTTTGCGTACTGGACTCGGAGGCTCTGACTTTATGAATGTGTTGTGCTCAATCGTAGGTGAAAATCTCACACTCTTCTGGCGTTTGATTTTTGGAGACGGAGGGAGTGCAGCAACGCCGTTGATAGGCTCTTGCAGCTTTTTCGCGGGGTGATCGACTTCTTCTTCCACATCTTGTGGTCGGCATACGACGTTAGACTTCGCGTGACCATTTGGGGAAGCATGGGCCAATCCGCCACCATTTATCTTCGAATCGTGGACGATCAAGTCCTCATCTGGGGATTCGGTGGGAGAAATATATCCTGGTTTCTCCTCAAAGGATGAGACGCTTTCGATACTTTCGACGTCGACAGGTGACAGTGGATCGATCGAGTTGGGCAAGGCCAAGAGTTCAAGTGGACCAACTGGAGAGGGAAATAACCTTGGTGGAATTTTCAGTGGCGCTAAGTTTGGGAAAACGAATTCATCTTGCAGCGGTGGTTTTTGGTGCATAAAGTTGAAAATCCCATGAACGCTTTCCGTGTCAGAATTCGGAAGACGAAGCAGCTCTAGTGGTCCAACAGGAGGTGGGAGATGTGGAATCTGGGAAATCGATACAGGCTCATCACGCAAATTCAAAGCCAGCAGGCTGCTTTTCTCGGCAGGTTCGGAAGCAGCCTCCAACGGCAAAGAATTTCCATTGACGACTATATGTGAACTATTGGCAGTAGCCTCTTCAAAAATCTTTTGATCAATGGCCTCCTTTTGCAACCTTGCTCTCTCCCATTTAACTTGTTGCCGCTCTGCTCGCCGTCGCAATGTATTTTCTTCACTAGTTCTGGCCTTGCCTTTCCCAGTGGCTCTTTTGTCTTTTTCTCCCTTTAACCAATTTGGTTCACTGCGACTCAAATTACCTTTTCCGTAGAAACCTTGCTCCCACAACCCACGGATGGAGCGGGCATCCGTAACATGAATTGAACGAGTTTCGGGTGAAAACCAGCCTTGGTATAATGGATCGAAAGCTGAGGACTTCAAACTCAATGCTTGCGATACCCAAGCATAGAGCACGTGAAACAGAGATATAGGATTTTGAGGTACAAAGCTAGGAATAGGAAATGTGCGGAGGGGAGCGGGCAGTGCGTAGAGCTTGTTCAAAGCCTGCTTATTCTTAGAGGCCGAGTTTTTGTTTGTTCGTGGAGGATTCGAAGGAGTCGCAGAAGAGGTCGCGGCATCACCGCTGCTGACGGTAGGTTTATTCGCGGTGTCCGCCATGATATGATGCTATTGCTATCGTACAGTCATCTCGTCAGTCCTATGGCGACGACAGAGTCAGCAAGAATTCGTTATCTTTATTAAACTAGTTATTCGGGGGATGTTGTTTTTCGTTGCTCAGATACCGTTGTAGTCTTCCCGAAGGAATTGAGCCACCATTGAAGAAATCGTAAAGTCAGAGTCATTCTCCTAAGCATCGTATCGTGTCATCATAGCAAGCTGGGTCGGAGCGACCGAGGGAAACAATTGGAATAGAGTCGCTTACGGGAGTGAAGATATACGTACAGCTTCGAGCGATCTCAACAACGCGGACAACGTTGTCGTGCGGACGTTGAACCTGTTGCAAGAGAAGGATGAGGTTTTGATTTTTCTGTCCCGGAATCGATCAAATTTTAGGCCGGTAATCCCCGCAAGGCACGTGATTGTTCTAGCTCAGCTTTTCAAATTGGCACGTGATGCTTGATATTATAACTTATTTCCGTCATCGTTATCAAAGAGCACTAACCTTTATACTAAAGATTAAAGGGACACTCACTCTTTTATCAAGTAATCCCAGATGGTGTTTTCCTCGTAGCTGTCAAAGTCTCGTGTTCCGTACAATTGCGACCTTTTGCATAATGTACACCGATATCCATTGAAATTGAAATAATCAAAAAGTACCCCCAAGTCATAATCCAGTGCTACTTTAAGGAACAATAGAGAACTACGGAAGGATATATCGGCGTTAGTCAATTTCTATTGGTTCTTTGTTTTTTTCATAGCGACAAGTTTTCAAGCAAGTCTTGTTTTGTTTTCCCAAAAAAAAAAAAAAAAAACAAGTAATGATATCGCACCTATTTTACCTCTTGACACTTTCGAGCTTGAAGACATAAATACTTTTACTTTCATATATGGGATTAAGCTAGCGCTTCTTCCCTCTCGAACCTTAAAAATCACTGATCTTTCATCTAATCCAAACACGACTTTTATTGGGTTTTAATATGTGGCTCTATATGCTATCTGATAGAATAAAGATTTGAGGAAAAGAGTTTGAGTCAGTCTTACAAGACCCTCCTCAATATTACTAGTAAGTGATCTTAGAGCTTTCATGGATTTTAATTGGCCAATAAGCCAATAGTGAGGCTGTCTCAATATGACAGGAATAACGGTCACTTTTTAGGGCATGATATCTGGGTAGGCCCAAGAAAACATCAATGTGTACACATAGTTGACCGACTCATCAGACGCGTTACTTGTCTTTTGGGTATAAGATATATCTCCTTAGATTTAGTACAACTTCTCTTTTCAGAGGAGCTCTGATTCACCTTCTAAATCGAAGTAGTATGTCCTTCATCTTTGGAAGTGAGGGGTCTATAAAACGTCTCTTTTGAAAAGGTGAATTTAAAGCCAATCATGATCACTTTATTTTAATTTGATATCGGATTGGCTTCCACTCTACTTAAGTTAGTTGAATTACCTAGGCTTGGAAGTTGTAATTTGTGACTCTATCTGATAAATAGAATGTATAATAAGAGGTTATACTTTTAAATGTCTGTAATATTTACGAAGAGAATCTAGGTTTCTGCCTTTCTACTAGCTGTCGGATATCCACTCTATACTCTATAATTAACTTTGCTGTTGATTAAATTAAGAGGTCTTCTCGAGAAGGAGGTAACAACGTCCCAAAATTACTTCGGCCAAGATAAATTGTAGCTATGATACTAACTGAATATCACGTAAGTGGCGGTAAGTAATGTGATCAAGTGATTGTAAATACTTTTGATCGTGATTCATATGCCTGTCCTAAATGAAATGAAACCGAATCAACTCATTCACTTTTTCAGAAGACTCTTCTCAATAACTTTCATGCTTTGGATATAATAACATCAATCCCGTTCAAATCGAGTCATCCTGATCGACATCCAACAAATCATCCTATTCCAATCACCCTCCTCAGATCTACCAAGATGAGGCTTCTTACTTTTGCTCTCACCTTATTTAGCGTACTTCGCATCTCAAATTGCAACCCTATAGCCGCACCCCGCCCATTTCCTATTAAGCCCATGGAATTTAGTGGTGTAATTGGCGGTCACCATGTAACTCTGAACGGCACAATTGGAGAGGTCTACGCTCAAGCTAAGGCTCTTCACCCTGACATCGATATCCCTGCCGAACGTAAGCAATCTTCTTCATTAGATCCGTTATTTCGCTGGTGTTCCGACGAGTCTCATCTTCACACATTGCCTTTAGTCTTCAAGTCAAAGCTGAAGACTCAATATTAACTTTTGTCAGTGGTCGCAAACCACCAAAGCCTAACTCGAGATCTCGAACTTCTCGACGACCCCAACTCACTCAAGCTTTATCGTCGTAACAAGGTATACCCTCCGCTTTGTACTCAGAATATCGGCCACCCGTGGAAAGCGGCACCGAAGGCAGAGGTCGACCTCCTCGTCAATTTCCTACATAACCAACACTCAAACAGATGTCGAGTCTTCGGGCATAGTTGCGCTCGTATTGCTTGCATTGGTGAATCATCAGTCTTTCTCTGCTCTGAGAGGCCCGATCACATTGAACCATCCTGCCCTTACTTAGCTGGGTACGTTAGGGATATTGTGAACCACTGCTTTGTGGATCTACTCGGACAGATGTGGCCAGATGTTTGATACTGATAGGTGAGTTATCTTCCAACTTTCTTGCTCCTGTCTGAAGGCATTCTGACACATATCGGAAGGTACAATGTGGTTGTCAGATCGGATACCTGTGGTCCTCTGTGATTTTGACTTTGCAGATTTCTCGGTTGCTCTAGGCTCAGAGTGTCAGTGAGATCCGTTCAGATCTAGTCGTTGAAAGCCGTTAGATGATACGGCTTCAACGTCAGATAGTTACTCGCAGCTGTATAACAGCTACCTTGCTTTGAGAATTTATCATTGAAAGAAACAACTACTTATAATTCAGTTCATTCATTCCTTTTGAACAAATCGATTTATGGAGAACTTCCGCTCTCTTACCCCAACAACAGCCCTAAAAGTGGCTACGAAGGTAAAATCTACATTGTCTTCGGGAATCAATATGCTTGCGAGATATCATACACCGCTCACATCGCTCAGGAGTAGCTCAACCATATAAGCTTACATGGAAGCAATAATATAGCGATTCGAAGACCACGAGGCTACCATGTGCTTAGCAAGGATCGAAAATTTGCAGAGTACGCAGAAACCTGTTCTAACCGCTGAAGAAATATGAGTAATTGCTCTCTTAGCTACGTTGGGTATTTGCTTGAAAGAAACAGTTTCGTGCTCGCACCAAGACCCCGGAGTTCTGTGCCAGGCTGTCAACATCCTGAGCGAGCATGCCTGGAACCATCCCCAGGTCACGTCGAGTTTTTCGAGCGCTTGCTCTTTATTGAGGACGTTTCTAGACGAGACAGACAATGGTATTTTGCAGTGGCTCTCTGCCGTAGCCCCGAATGAAACATACAGCGCGGCCACCGACTCGTTCTAAGACGGTACAAGTGATCTGTTCGTCCAGCGAACACAGTTCCGCGACTAATTCCGAGCAACATTCGGCATCTTGTGGTCGAATGGATTTTTCAACTCTACCGTCCGAAGAGCCTCAAAATTTGGATAAACACAACATGGAAAAAGGGTGAGTTTGAAAAGATGAAAATCTTTGAATTCCGGTCTCCGAAATCAGGTTTAAATGGTTCATGGCCATTTTTGTCCCAAAACTCGATAAGAGATATAGTCTTTCCCAAATATGAATAACACAGCGGGCTCTTGGAATGTGCATCGTAGTACTTCTCGGACGGTCGTTGAAGTTAATTCAAGATTGTGGGTCTCGTTGGCGCGTTTTCGACTACGGCACGGCGCGTCAGAAGAACCTTATTCATCGTCACGTGGGTCGAAATTTTGACAACTCAGCACATCGCAGGATTTGTCTCGCAATCATGTCGGCGCTCTCAGGTTCAACGTGTATGGAGGTTCATAACTTGTCTTAATGGCTCTTTTTCGACAAGATGTCGCACCAACGGCCGCCCATTTAGCTGTTCCAGTTGCTAGAGATCAGGAATTGAGCATAAAACCATCGGTCTTTGCCGCAGCTGCGGCCTGCGGTATCTGGTACATTTTTATACTTGGCGTACAAACAATCGGCTTCATCCAACTGTACGGTCCTCAAACGCAAGTCCTGGTACATCATCTGGTTGCTGATGTTTCTTTTCTGCCAGATATCGACGATACTCTTCGAAACCGAAACCCGCATACACACCTACCCTCAAGAGCGACGAGATACCCCATGTTACTGTGCTTCGCCCCGTGAAGGGCCTGGAGCCCCAACTATATGAATGCCTCGCTGCGACGTTTCGGCAATTATACCCTTCTGAAAAGTTGACGATATACTTTTGTATAGCCTCCAAGGAGGACCCGGCATACCCAGTGCTTCAGCGTCTGCTGGCAGACTTTCCTGGCTTCGATGCGACGATATTTGTAGAAGAAGAGGATCCAAACCTTAGCGGCCATGGAGAAATTAATAACCTCGGTCCCAATCCAAAGATTCGAAACATGAGCCGTGGATATCGAGAGGCCAAAGGCGATGTGATATGGACGTTGGACTGTAATATATGGATTGAGAAGGGTGTCGCTGGGCGGATGGTGGATAGATTATACGGATACAAACCTGATGGCTCTCGGACCATCCCATATAAATTCGTTCACCAGCTGCCGCTCGTTGTCGATAGCGTGGGAGCAAGTGTGGGCGAAGAGACTCGAGGTTTACTTTCAGCTAGTTCGGATCAGGCATTACGAGTCTCCAGTACGAACAGTCAAAGCGAAAACGATCTAACCGAATATCCCGAATGCGAGACATGGCTTGATACGATCTTCCGAACTGGTGGAGGACGACTCGAAGAGATGTTCATGGCAGGGTCCCATGCTAAGTTTTATACTGCAATTAACACTGTCTCGGTGGCACCATGCATCGTAGGAAAGTCCAATATGTTCCGGCGATCGCACCTAAATTATCTCACTACATCGACCAATTCGAACTACGCGCCTGGCATTGATTTCTTCTCCGAAAATATATGCGAAGATCATTTGATAGGAGATTTATTGTGGCGCAAGAAAGTAGAAGAAGAGAAGCAAGGTACAAAATACAGAAAGCACGGCCTCGTATTTGGTGATTTGGCAATCCAACCAATGGCTGGTATGTCGATTCGGGAGTACGGAGCCCGCCGTGTCCGGTGGTTACGCGTCAGGAAATGGACAGTTACTTTGGCTACTCTCGTCGAGCCTGGAGTAGAACCTTTATTATGTTCTGCTTATGGTGCTTTCGCTGCTTCGACACTACCTTGGGTTCATGACAATTTGGGAATCCCATCAACATGGACTGCTTTTGTTTCTTTCTGGCTATGCAGTGTTCTCGCTTGGATGATATTGGATTCCTTCACTTACGCCAAACTGCACTCAGGTGTTACCATCGAAGTCGACTCCGATACACCATCTTTCGCGAAGCCACTTGACGGAAAATCTAGACGGCCCTTGGGGCAATATATACTTGCTTGGATTGGACGAGAAGTCCTTCAACTTCCCATATGGACTTGGGCTTGCTTAGGTGGTACAACAGTTATGTGGCGTGGTAAGCAGTTTCGAGTTGGTTTAGACATGAGGGTGGTAGAAATCAAGTCAAAAGACAACACCGCTACTACACCTTCGAGTCCGTCGGACAGTGTACGATCAAGAAGCAAATATAGAATAGACTAATGGCCAGATGGCCAATCTAATGTTTAGTGCAATTTACACATCGTTTGACATTTGCAGGTTCCAACTTTGCGGACCACAATTGGTTTTTATGCCCTCGATTTTCATACTCCGCGGGCGGCCGGTCTTATGCGTCATTTACGGAATACGTTCTTCTATTTGTCAGGCAAAATTTCCAGCTGTACGCCTCGTCGGTTGCCTTATGATATGCCTTTATCTACCTGATATGACAGCCTTACGACCGTGTACTAACATTGGTTAGTATCGGTGTCAGACACGTGACAGAGGTGTGGCCGACAGGTACGACGTGGCACTGATGTGCGTAGGCCTCCAGAGTATTGGCTGATTCGTATTCAACCGATTGGACAATTGCTTTTTAGGGGAGGACATACATAATGACCGCAGAAATGTGCTCTGAAGACAACTACATGGCAATCTAGTAGGCGGAGCGGCGGGATTGCGTTTGAAAACTCAGAGAAAATCGGTTGAATCTGGCCCGCACCAAAATCAACTGCAGTATATCTGGCAAGTCTTACCGTCATTAAGTCGGACACCTCTTTCAACTGACCACATCTGGGAGCTTCCTGTTGTACTCACAAGTGACGACTTTGGAAATATTAAAACCTGAAAAATTGCAAATCATGCCTGGAAAGCATGCCAACAAACACAGCAAAGAGAAGACGAAATCTGTCAAATCAAACGATAACACTATCGTGACTGCCAAAGCCCCCGACCCTCCACCACAACCTTGGTCTGATTGGATTTGGAGCGAGTACCCACCATGTTACTTCCGCGCCCGCAAGAATCTAAAAGGTAGCCTTAATTTGTTCCCAAGCCATGCTCCGAAATGTCGTTACTGATCAGAATAGGAGAATGGGAATATGATCATTATATACCTGACTTACCAAAAGAGGATTCAAGCAAAGCTACACCGCGAAGCACACCAACACTCGCTTATTCTTCGCTGGTCAAGGGTAATGACTCTTTACAGAGGTTGTATAAGGAAAAGGAATCATACGAGGTTGGCGCGTATACATGGTCTCCCGAACCGATTTGTCTTGATCTTGAAGTTATGTCTCTGAAAATTGGTTATGAGGATCCGTCGGCAAGTCCAACTCAACCTCAAGAGCCAACTAGCGAGGCGAAAAAGGTTGCGTTTGATGGCCACGCCGATGAGATCATTTCGGAGAAAGAGAATAGCAAATCGAGAAAAAAGGAGAGGGGAAAGAAGATCAACGGTGACAGGAAGAAACACCATATCTCGAGATGGAGAGACGAGGTAGAGAAGGAGAGAAGGGAGGAGAGGTGATACCACATGTTTGCTGTATCACTTATACGTTATCGAAACAGACTTGAAGTGGTTTGTTTCGAGTTTTTAGATCTCGACGGATGTTTTTGACGTACCTTATGGTTGGTTGCTAAAAACCTCGGTCGCAAAGTTCTCGGTCATATTTTCCGGTCTCACCTTTACGTTTCTTCATTAACATACACGATATTACATTTAGCATTTCTAACGTTGTACTCCCGCGACAACTACTATACTTCTGCTCTCTCATGATTCGAAACTTATGTTCTTACGAGTCATCTTTGGTATTATCTGAATTCATTGTCAGTTGATCTGTATTTCCGCATCTCTAAACGGTTCAGAGCTCAAAATTCTATCTACTGTTCGCATCTCATGATCTTGTTTACATCTGGATTAAAATTCTCGTACTCAGCACTTCGCACATTTCCTTCTGAGGGTCACAATTTTCCACCCCAATTGTCCTCGCCAATCTTCAAGATAGGAATAAGGTTTTCACCTTGTATTCTGTCCCAGAGTGTACCTTTTCCATCCTCAATCCCTTTCTTATCCTCCATACGAAGCCACTCCTCAGCAGTCTTGATTCTCGTTGGGTGGATCTCGTCAAGGATGTTGTAGTCTCGCTTAAGAAGACTGTACTTCCAAACATTCCACTAGGAAAAAATATTAGTCTCTTTGTATCAAAGCCTTAGAGGGATGAAAGCTCACAAAGCCAGTGAAGTTATCCTTAACATTCATAGTACTCTTGTCGTTTGGAACAGCGTTATACCCAGCTGGCATCTGCCCGAAAGTCTCTCTTTCCTTCCAGTAGTCTTCCAAACTCGTATCGATATACTTCGCTGGATGTCCAGTCACTTCCTCAAAAGCTTTGGCAAAATGGGCCCATTTCACATCCTCAATTGCGATTTCCAAGTCCATCCCATTGCTTCTTTCTCGATTATCGAAAAGCCAGCGAACATACACCCCACAATCTTCAAGAGCCACCGCAAGCATACTTCCAGTGCCCATAGGCAGTCTCCAAGTAACAACACCATTTTCAACAGTTGGCGTCATGATCGTCTTGGCTGCAATTGCCATATCAATATAAGGTCCAGTCGTAAACAACGCAGCTCCCATCTTCTCTCTATTCACCTGATTCTGAAACACAATCCACTCTCCAATTCTGCCTTTCCCATCATAATGCCCAGCACGGTATTTCGGATCATACCCACTTTTCTTAGATGCGTAATCCAAATTGCCATAGACGTAAAACTTGATCCCGGATTGCAATGCGATTTCGTACGCTCGAATTGCCCAATATATTTCAGACTTCTCGCCGGTGTTGAAACCGTCGATGTTCACGAACGCACCATCGCAACCTTGGAAGCCGGAGCGAAGAATTTCTTCGTCGGCGAAGGTTCCTTCGTGAAGCTCGACATTGCCGAGAGCGAGAAGAGATTTGGCTCTAGCGGAGTTTGGGTCGCGAGTTAGGACTCTAACGGAGTATTTCTTGTCGGCGACGAGGGATTTGATGACGGGTAGGCCTTGAGCACCGGTTCCGCCTATGATAAAGATTTTTGATATTTTGGGTAGAGACATGTTTGAAGTCTATATCTCTACTGCAAGAAAGGTGTATTGATAAGTATTTGATTGGCTTGCGACTGAGTGGGTGTTCGAAAGTAGAGTTGGGCAGGAGCAAATGACTGTTCTGTAAAGTGGAGAATTGAATGAAAACTGGCGAGTAACATTGACTTATAAGGGACTAATTTTTTACGTCGATTGTTTTGTTGAGTAATACAATATTAGCTCCATAACGATTTCAGCTACTCGTAGAAGCATCCTGAACTAAGAAGGGATGTTGAGTAATCCAATTTTCACCCCTACTAACGACCATTTCGCCCATGTCGCCTATTTCGAGTGATTAGTTTTTGACCCTCTTGCAACATTAGTTTCTACCGGGATTTGACACAATTAGGCAATATGTGATTGAAGACTTCCGTTGCATCATCAGTTAGTGGCAGGATCAGTAATCAGACTGGTCCCATCTAGTTTCTGCGGACAAGGCTTGAAATTCGATACAAGTCCGAATCCGTAACCCTGAACTTAGAGTTTCACGTAATACTTCAAGTTGAGAACACCGAGGAATCTTGACATAAAGTCACACCGAATGCCGAGACGCAACCCAAGATCATATGTAGAAATCTCATTTTAATATGGCGAAATGAAATTTGAGACTAAATAAGGTCAATTTCCGTCAAAAGTCTGGCCAGTCGACATAGATAATTATTAAAGAACCAACACAGTTTCAAACTAATCTTAATACAATTCCATCAAGCAGAACAAAACGTCCTAGAAGTTCTTCTCGTCATACTTAGCACCCAAATGCCACCAAGCATTTCCAACTTCAAAATCAACTTTCCCACCTTTCAAAGGGACCAAAATCTCGGTACCATCTGAATCCTGTAGATATCCAACACCGTTATCCTAGAGGCAACATCAGTATCTCCGGTTTTCAATCCCGGAACAGAAGACCTACCTTTCCTAGACTCAATTTTAAACTACCCTCCAACGGACTCGGGTTGTATGCTTTCATTTTCCCGCCAGAGATAGAAGCGATGATGTTCGAACATACAACTTGAGCTTGCATCATTCCTGCTCTTGCCATTTTGGCACCGCCGGTATCTGCTACATCTCCGAGCGCGAAGATGTTTGTAAGACAACTTTCTGAATCTAACTTGGAGTCTGTAATAATCTGTAGTGTTGGTTTGACGAGAATTTGACCATTTTCGAAAGAGATACTTGATGGTGAAAATGAAGCCAATAGAGATGAGTTTGGTGATTGGCCTGTACAAGGGATCTAAACAATTAAGCCTTCTAGATTTTTTTTCTTGGGAAGTAAACTTACAATCAAATCAAACAATCGCTTACTTCCATTTTGAAATGTCAGATCCTCAGCTTTCCAGTCGCCATTCGCGGTCAAACTCGGTCTTTCACCCAACAGGACTTCAATACCCAGCTCCCCCAACTTCCCAAACACATAATCATGTAACTTGCGCCCAAAACTTGTAAGCAACTTCTTCCGCGAGTGTATCAGAGTAACAACTTTATCAGGATAAAATGTCTTAATATCACAAGCAAGCTGCACGCCCACGGCCCCAGCACCGACAATCGCAATAGTGTTCGACTCAAATATCCGATCCTGTAACGCCTTTAACTCACCACAAGCTCCAGTCTTCTCACAAGCCAACAACTTCGCAGGAGGGGCTTGCGTAACTCCCGTCGCGACCGCCAAAAATTCATAACCGATTATCCTCCTATCCTCCAGCACAACCTCGTCCTCTCTGATCTTCACCACAGTTCCTCTTATCTGCTCAAACACACCCACAGGGTTTCCTCTACCAAGTCCATCATAAGGAATAAACGCCCTCTCTTGCCTCCCTCTGACAACCGAGTACCGTGGAAAATTAAACGTATAATTGAAATGCGAGTTCTTCTCGATCAAAATAACTTTGTATCCGGTAGGTAAAGTTTCAGCAAGTCGTTTCGCGAGTTGAATGCCAGCGAAGGAACCGCCTATGATGAGTACATGTTTTGGATTTTCGGTGGAAATATATGTTTTGTTGTGGATTATGGCGCGGATTCTTTGGGTTATCAGTTGGAGTGCGAAAGAGAGGATTTGAGGTGAGTACTTCAAGATGAGGCGAAGAGTTTCGAGAGCCATACTGAGAAGTCTTAATCCAGAGATATTTAGTAAGAATGAAATAAAGAGAGAAGGAGAAAATGTGTTTAGTAGTTACCTGAAATTATTGTCTGGTACGTACGTTGGAAAGTCCGAGCTCGGAGATATCACTCGGCCGTTCGGCATATTGAGGAACTTTCGAACAATCCGGCATGGAGGAATATCTGGAGAATCCCGGGATCATGGGATGTTATGCAAGAGACGAGATTGATAAGATTAGATCTTCATGCATGATCTGATAATGGAAGAAAATATGGTTCCGGAGGGCAGGTAATACGATGGCGCTGAATTGCTACAATTTACCGATTCTTATCTCCGGTCTCTCACAACAACACCCCCTGAACTTCCTCGGAAGCAGAACATCTGGAACAAGCGAACATAGTGAGAGCGAGATATTATAAAGCAGTTTTGGCTTTTCATATGAATGTCTCAAAATATCAAATGAAGGGGATTTATCGTTAAATGAAAATGAAAATTTCATTCATCCCTTTTATTCTTCAGCCCACTGTGATGTACTGATCCATATTGTTTAACTGACTCCAGCACCAAGTGTGACTGTATATACCCCAGACGCTATTGTTGCAATCGGGCCAGTATACGTAACGTCATTAACTGAAAAAGCCACTCCATTTTGGACACGTATTGCCAGAGATCCCCCGCTCCTTGAAGTGATGGTTGCACTGGTAAGAGCCTTATTTGACCATTTAATATCAACTATAAAATTCCCTCTTGCCACAAGGCCTTTGACACTTCCCGTAGGCACAGCTGATGGCAGAGCAGGAAGCAGATGTACAATAACATGACTCTGCAAGAGCATTTCCGCTATAGCCGAAGTGAAACCAAAATTTCCATCGATTTGGAAAGCCGTACCTGGTCCGTTATCGGTATTCCACAAGTTGGCGCTTGGAAACTTCTGCAGGAAGGCTTGGGCGTTACTCCAGACTTTATCGCCTTGGAAAAGACGAGCGTAGAGGTTCATGACCCAGGTACGTGACCAACCTGTGCTTCCACTTCCACTTTTCATGCGGTTATCGATTAATACCATAGCTGCGTTTGAGAGAGTGGTGGATTTCAGCGGCGATATCTGTGACCCTGGAAAGAGGCCAAAAACGGGACTCATGTGGCGGTGCGCTGGCTCGGCCTCAGCATACTCATTTCGCCATTCGAGGATTTGCCCTCTAGATCCAACTTGGGGTGGCTTGATCTTCGCCAGATACTTTTTGGCGTTTGCCAGATCAGTGCCTGTGATACCCAAAACGTTGCAAGTTTCGATGACCGCGGTAAAAAGTTCATACAACATTGAGTTATCCATTGTAGGTGCAATGTCGATGCCTGCAGTAGAACCTGCCGTTTTCATGTTTGAAGGAACAATGAATGTATTTTCTGGGGAAAGTGATGGCCCCGTGCTGTAGTAATTATTATGCTCAAAGAGATAGCAATAGTAAAAGTTCGCAGCGCTTTGGAGGACTGGCCAAGCACGGTTTCGTAAGAAAGCTGTGTCGAGAGTAAACCGATAATGTTCCATCAGATGAAGTGAGAGCCATGCACCGCCCATGGGCCACATCATATAAGGTGTTCCGTAGTCCACAGGAGCAGCATCTCCCCATAGATCAATATTGTGATGCAACACAAAGCCGCCATTATTGCAGCCATACATGAGCTGAGCCATAGCTTTCCCACGAGGCACGGCAACGTCAATGAGATCAAATAAGGGCTTGTGCGTTTCTTGGAGGTTGCACGTTTCGGCTGGCCAGTAATTCATCTCCGTGTTGATGTTAATGGTGTACTTACTCTGCCAAGAAGGATTGTAGTCTTTGTTCCAGATTCCCTGTAAGTTGGCAGGCAGCGACAACGGACCGGTATCGCGAGATGATGCAATCAAGAGGTGACGGCCAAAATTGTACATCAGTGTAACGAGTTGAGGATCGTTTTCGGGTTTGCTCTTGTGATTGCTCAAACGGGTGGGTGTGGCCTGATTGCTACTGGAGCCTACTCCTAGATCAAGACTGACTCTGGCCATTAGACTGCTGTGATCCGCAATGGCAGAGTTTCTGATTGCGTTGTAGCCTGAATTAACCGCTGCATCTAATTTACGTTGCACCTCTGCTTCCCAGGCACTTTGATTGGCATAGCGGTAAGACGATTCAGCGTCAAAGAAGATGTCGACAGTCGTGGCGCCACTAATAGATATTGATTTTCCATCACTGCTAACAGTACCTGTTTTAAGCGGTTAAATTCCAGGGTTTTCTCTTCGGGGAACCCTCAAGAACTTACCACCGCTGTTAACAATTCTCGCCTCAGCAGTGAAAGCTATAGCGCCACTCGATTGGCCACTATTCGCTTTCAGAATGATTGCATTCGATCCCGCGATGCTGTTGCTAATTGTGGCGCGTTGATCGGTCACCCAGCTAGTGCGGGATAAAGCACAATTGACGTTGAGTTTCCCGGTTTGGCTAGCTGACAGTCGAACAGCCATGACTCCAGCTGGATAGCTAGCGACGAACTCACGACTTGGAAAGTATGTCAGTTGGTGCGTAACAGTTGGGTATAGAATTTAGACTCACGTGTAATTAACTCCACCAGAATTGTAGGTAACAAATGCGGTACCCTGAGAAGTATCCAGGTAGCGAGTGTACGACGTCAAGCTTGAGCTAGAATGCCCAAAGTCAAGTAGCAAATCGACCAACGGATTGTAGGCTCTTGGTGATGTAGGGTTACCAGCCATGTTTTGAAGAACGAGATCTCCAGCTCCAGTTAAGTCGCCGGATTGAAGGCGCGATCGAATGTTAGGTAGAGCCGCGAGAGATTTGGAGTTGCCACGATTCTGCCATGGTCCGCTCCAGACTGAATTCTCATTCAAAGTCACCTTTTCATTAGCAGATCCAAATACAGCACCAGCGACTCTTCCATTGCCGATAGGTAAAGCAGATGCAAAATCTCCAGCAGCGGAGGTATACCATGCGAAGCGAGAGCCATCCATTTGGCCTACAGCTGCTGGCAGCAGTGCTCCTAGCACAGTGAGTAAATTACGGCTGCCAAACATAATGAACAACAAATAGTCCTCTAGAACGATGTATCCTATGTCGGTAAGGGGCCAACGTTGAGAGCAGAGTACTTTAGGGGAGACAACGTTGGCCTTAATAGAGATTGAGAATCACCATGTCGGGGCATCTTTGAAAATAGGTGGTGCGGGCAGATTTTTGCTTTAACAGTATGGACCATACAGTTTAGGCTACCGCGGAATAATTAGTGAGACTTGAGGGGAAAATTGGATTCCTAGGTGTCTTCGCAAACATAACCTAACTTTATTCGTCAACTTCCATCAATGACCAACATCACAAGAGACTTGCTTGCATTAATTATTTCGATAGGATGTCGTAAACCTGCTTACGATGATGAGCATAAGAAATTCTCAGAAGGGATAAGATAGTTACTTACAAATAATGTGATTATCTGTTGTACAATTCTGGACAGTCAATTGGCGCGACATTCTTGCCTCCATGCGGTTTGCATGCATCAGTTGAGAAGCGATTGCTTATTTCGTTTACGTTGAAAGTTTTACAAGCGCAACAATCAGGAGCGCTGAATGTTTACAAGCGCAGCAATCAAAAGTTACCTATTGCCCTAACACATAGCCTGATATACGTGCCACTCATTTATCAGATCCGGTAACCCCGCTCCTTAGCTATTACACCCTATAATTTCGTAGCATAAAAACATCGAAAGAGTAATAGTATGATGACATATTTTTGAAAGCCTACTTACATATATATTTAGATTAGCGCCATTGACCTCTGACCATTACCGATCCACAACATATTAGAAACTCTCCCTCGATCTTCTCCGCCCCTCCTCCTCCATCTGCGGCTGTCCAGTAAATTCCTCAGCGACCCATGCGAGAAACACAGTTTCATGCACCTGCACCGGCGGCCCATCTGGAGCTGGATCTCTATCGAACTCAGGTACTTTCTGGACTTGGAACTCCACGCCATCCTTCCTCGCTCTTCTCATAGCATACAAATTAAATCCAAGATACCAGAGTAATCCTAATCCCATAATACTCCATGCAACAGTAGGTGCTGTATACCACGACACAGAAAATGTCGATTGTTGGGCAAACTTGCCATTGGGTGGAACCCAAAAGGCGATTATTGGATAGCCACTTCCAATCGCAAATACCATAGCTGCAAGAATGCTGAAGAATGGGTTGAAGGACGACTTCAGTCTCCATTGGGCGCGGCTACTGAAACGTAGTTTGAGCATTCCGATAGCGATACTAAAGGCGAATATCGCTGCAAAAGTGTATGAGTATAGATCAACAAGAACTCCGTAGGCGTTGGTGGGGCTCAGATTGATTGTCGCAAGGATCATGATAATTGTGAAGCACCAGTGCAGAAATAGGGCACCAAATGGAGTTTCTTGAGAGTGTTCTCGAGGGTCGAGCCAGGGTTGCTTTAAAAGCCAGTGGAAGCGTCGGTTGATGAAAGAATGCTTGTCACTCTGAATCCACATCAAGAAACGACCGAAAGATAGGTTTTTGCTTTGTCCGAAGAATTTGGCCCATGGCAAGATTCCTTCTTTTGCGATCTCTTGTTTGACTATTTATTGCGTTAGCATATGGTGCCAATATGGTATCCTTTCCTTTATTGTACCTCTTGCTGCCGTAAAAGTCATAACCACAATATTCCCGAAGCTAGAAACTGCCATGAATGCCGAAAGAATACGTTTCGATTGGTTATCATCGCCAGAAAGTGTGCCGAATGTCAAGTCCATAAACGCAAGAGCCACATTCTTACCACTCTCTTCTTGAGTCGCTTTGGGCACGACAATCATCTACACAAGAAATTTAGTCGTTGTCTAGGTAGCAGTAGCGGACACATACATATGCTACATTGACAAGAAGATATAAAAGACACACTATCCCGACTCCAATAGAGGTTCCAACTGGCATCGTTTTCCGTGGCCTAGCAATTTCTCCCAGAACCTAGCTGCCATTAATGGTTGCTCGTAAAAATAGATGACCAATTTAACTCACATAATTAGGCTGGTCAAATCCACTCCAAGCAAATAACACGGCGAGAAAAGCCTTCGTATAGCCGTAAGAGTCATCAGCAGCATCAGCAAACGCATTGGTGACAGCCATATTTTGCGTAGCATATGTTTTGGTATCGAATGCACCAGCCCACGCACATATGCCAGTTATGATGATCAATAGCAGCATCAAAACCTTGACAAATGCAAAAGCATTATTTAAATATATGCCTCCTCTTCTCGAGAAAGAATGGATTAAGCAGGCTAATGTAGCAGCGGCGACTGCTAGACCTCGAACTCCGCTATTCGTAACTGTAACGTTCGCAGCTTCGAGTGTTCGTATCCCAAATATCAAGCAATTGCCAGCCATGTTTCCGATTATTATATACCCCGCGGCAAACACGCAGGTCACCAAGAGAACTGTTCTCTCTCGGTACGCGGGCCACGTGAAGACATATTGAAGCTGCGACGTCGTTAGCAAGATGTACCCAAGTGTCTATGTAAGTAAAGGCTAGCAAAATATGACATGAATAAATTGAAGTGCAGGAATTGAAGTTGAAGGGATCATCGGCGCAATGCTTCGGTGACAGATGATGCAAGTTAAGAAGCAAATAAGGCACTATCACATAGAATATCACCACTTTCTCTATCGACACAGCGGGTCGCATGAAATCTGAGCCCGTTACGAGAACCGATGCTTGAAACACGTACATAGTTCAATGTTCCTCCACTTCTCGGAATGCCCTGCTCTACACCTTCGAATTTGTGTCGTGGGGTTGTGAGCCCGAATTCGATATTCAGGTGCGTCCCCGCAATGGTATATATCGCACCTGCTAGCCAAAACAAAAGTGTAACGCCAACACTGCGAGTACCACGCATTATAGTCGACGGAGAATTGAAAATTCCAGTACCTTGCGAATTTGTTAGCCCAATATCAGGAGTCATCGCTTGTGAATTACCTATAACACGATTTACCACCAACGCAATCACTGACCAATACCCCAAACGAAACCTCTCTTCGGGAGCCTTGGTTATAATTGTATTCGGTATATTCTCTGGAAGAATATCCAAGATCGCGGAATTAAAACTACTGTCATCGTCTCCTGGGTATCGTGGGTCGCTTCTCGGATCGGTTATTTGCGTCATGGAAACCATTGTTGCGACTGTCCAAGTTCCGTCAATTCGCACGATTGAAGTCAAATCCTTCTGGAAGGAATTTCGATAATAAGATCAAAGTGCTGGTGACAAGGCTGGAGGCACCTTGAAGAAGTGCTACACCTGACCAAATTTGGCGTTCGTTGCCAAGTGCCAACATAATATCGGGCAAACTCATCCCCATCAACAAGGCTGGAGGGATTTGGTGGCTTCAGCCAAGCCCTGATATGTGATAATGTTTCTTCGTTTCATTGGATGTTTTCCACTATTGCATGCTCGTTCGAGGTGCACATGCAAATGGGGTCCAATAACATACCAAAGTAAATTTGGATCTCAACACAAACGGGGCGCTACCAATATTGTGTGCGGAGCCCCGTATACTGCCTCGCCAGTTCCTCGCCCTTTATCGATTTGTACCACCACCCAACAATAGACAAGAGCTCAGCCCTGAGCAACGATTTAGACAGGCGCAAGATACCTGGTGCTTGCTCCGCTCAATAGTACCCGCACGAACACATTTGAAACGCTCACTCTCCTTCCTAGATTGATGCGCTGCCGAACCACCGGCGTGGGTGAATATCCTATCAAAAAGCGCCTTTGGTGGCAAGTATAATGCAATCATGTCTGTTTCGGCAGGAGACGTAATACGGATCGCTGGCCTTGCGTGGGAAATATACCGCTTGGGATGGGGAGAAGAGTTCGATGCAAGTATGTAAAGCGTGATATCCCAATCTTTAAACCAGCATGAAAAGATTGCGTCCTTTTTGACAAGGTTCTGACTAACATGCGCACTTGAAGGCCAGCAATATCAAGAATTCGGGAGTGACATCAAGAGCCTTGCCGAGAACTTGAATAACATAGCCAGAGTCGTCGAGAATGCCAGAGCAACATGGGCGCAAGAGTCTCTTCGATTTGCAAGATCTCGAGGACCCCTTCAGCAGAGAGACTGGGACTTATCGTCCTTGAACGAAATCATCGGAGATTATCAGAAAACGCTGATCGAATGTAGAAAACTTCTGGAGGAAAATTATGAATTCAGAAAAAGCCGAAATTTTGCTTACAACTTCGAGTGGAATCTTGTGATCCAGCCGAAAGTAGATGGACTTCGCAGACGGTTGGAATCGCACAATGCGAAGATTGCTATCCTGCTGAAGCCTTTGGAGTTGAACCTCTTATCCGAAATCCATCGAGATCTGGCGGATCGAATAGACGCGGTTCACAGAAGCATCCTGCACCTTCAGGGTCTACTGATACCAGATGTTGAACAAGCTCTCTATGAACAGGCGAGGAGTACAGGTGCCATTGTTTTGGTGGTTCCGTTGGAAATTGAAAGGAAGTTTCAGCTCAGTGCAGAAAGAATTCATCCAGAAATGAGGTTCCCAGGACAATTTCCTCTCAAAGCCGGAGCAGATGCCTTTATAGCGCATTTCAGAGAAAGCACGAGAAACTTCACGGCAGGAAATTTCCTCAATGAGCGCACACCACTTCCCAAGCAATATCTGGCTCTCCTCAAATGTATCTGGATCATCAGGAGCCTCCTTCAAAGCAGCCGAATAAGAGAAGTTCCTCAAGATTCTCAATGGCCAGGCTATATCCGGCAGTTGAATGAAGACGTGTCAGTAGAATCCCAGCGATTCACTGCTCCATCCGCTCAAAGGCTTATCGCGCCAAATTTGAATGTCCTAGTGCAAGACGATGAATACAGCATCTGGCCGGCAGAAAACATCGCTGAGCATATATCACCTCATTCTGAGGTTTTTCTAGAGGAAGTAATGAAGATTCAGTTGCCAGCACCATCACAATCTCTTCAACGAGAGATGACAGTCTACCGACTAGAACAATCGAAATTCCGGTTGGTCGAGTCCATAGAAGAAAGAGGCAACCAAGGCGCACGGCGACAAGAGTTCAAAATGGACATTGATCTGAAGACCGTCAATTTGACGCCGCTGTACGCCACACCTAGCTCTCGGCAGAAATCACTGGAGGTGCTTATAAATTCGCCAAGTACACAGATCCAACCAACTTTCCAAGACATAAAACAAACTTTACGGTTCCAGCATCTTCTCACCGGCTATAAGGTGTACGAAAGATACGACCAGGCTATGGTCACGGTCTCATTCTTCGTGTCTGATCAGAAAGCGCCGATAGTTGAACATGGAAGGCTCCAGTTGTGGTTACCGCAGCCATATGGCTCTGGTACCTCGTCATCAACAACTTCCGTTGCGCCAAGCACAGCTCAAACTCCCGCCAACATGAGCCAGACGACCTTGAACACTGCTATGGGTTCTATGTCATTGGGTAACAGGCCCGGGGACAGATCGCCTCTGAGTCCGCAAGCACCCAGCAGAGGTCCTAGTCCGTTTGAGAGACGACCAAACGATACAGGCAGAGGACCTAGTCCATTTGATAGAAGACCAAGCGACACAAGCAGCCGATCGGCTACTCCGTCACAGGAAAATGTAGGTTCAAGTCGATATAGCATACGCTCTTTCTCGACTCGAAACCGAAACCGTACGCCAAGCGTAATGACAAGTATGACGAATTCAAGCTCAATGTCGCGAAGTACCGTTTCTTCGATCACGACAGTGAGCACAGGTACAGGCAAAGCACACCTGCATCACAAGCCATCGAAGCCATTGCTAGTGATCTTCTTGAAGAGCCAAGATTCTTCTGCAAAACTTGCGCTCGCTGCGATTCAAATCGATGACAAGACTGAGGTCAAACGAGAAAGATGTCAGTGTCGGACATCAAATAGCAAATGCAGAATTTCGTGCATCGAAAGATCTGATGGTTTCTTGCATGCTCAGCGGTGGGATGCTGACCAAGGACTTATGAGCTGGAATCTAGCTCAGGTAGGAACAGAACAGAGGAAAGATCTGCCGGCAAATGCTTGGAACAATGTGAAGCGTGTATCAATGAGCTTTGATTGCTTGGAAGGTATGTGATCCGTCGCCCATGTGGCCACTTACCGGCTTTGAGGGGTGGAGCTAATGTCTCGAAGACAGGTACAAATTCAGCGGAAGTCCATGTTCTTGCAAGCCAAAGATGGCCCATGATCAGGCAAGATGTATCCTCGAAGGACATCATGGCATCTTTGGTGTTGTTAAACAAATAGGAAGCCAAAGGTTGAAAAACTATCACGATCAGCGCGATCAATCCACGTCGAGGAACATGGTCCTTGGATCTTTGCCTGAAGACGAGCAAGACAACATACCAACTGGTTCAAATTATCGATAGGTTCTGGGTCGAAAGTTGTTCAATAATTAGGTGACATTTGGCGAAAACTGGCGACACATCTCAAACTCCGATAACTCCTAAATCATGGATGCAGCATTTGAAGCAATTCCTCAGGAGCTTCTGAATCATCGCCATCGCCTTACTCGTGGAGATGCCGACTCATGGAGCATTCTGTCGCACTCACACAAAACTGAGTTCGCAAGCACATAATGCGATATTGGGAGATATGCGATTTCTCGTTGATGCTCACGTCGTCAAATATGTTGTGGTTTTGCAATCGTTGGAAGTTCTCGCGTTCGCTACGACGACGTTGACAATCAGACCCACTTTTTCCATGACGCTGAGATTGTGGGGCAAGTACGACAACAACCACAACGTTTCTAGCAAACGCAACATGAAATATAATATCAAAAGTGCCAAAAATGAATACAGGACTGCAAATATTTCGTCTGAACCTGAAGAAAAATTCAATCTCACCAAATTTTAAGTTTCAAACTCGAGAATCAATTTTCACCATGTCCAACGCAACTTCAGCAAAACCAATGGTCAATCCACTCCTCAGATCACTATACCCAGCATCGATAACCTATCCACCAAACTCATTCATCCGACAAGATGAGAATGCAGACTCCCAATGGTACTCCCAACCCCGTTTCGTCCAACATATCGACGACGGCGCAATCAGCACCCTCAAAGACTACTACTCCACCATCATCAAACCCGAACACTCAGTCCTCGACCTCTGTTCATCATGGGTCTCACATCTCCCAGACTCACTTGAACCAAGCAAAATGATAGGGATCGGCATGAACGCGCCAGAACTCCAGAAAAATGCTCATTTAACGAAATACTACGTCAAGGATCTAAATGAGAAACCGGAATTCAAAGAGATGGAGGATGAGAGTGTGGATGTGGTTATTTGTAATGTGAGTGTAGATTATCTTACGAAACCTATTAAAGTGTTTGAGGAGATGAGGAGGGTGTTGAAGACGGGCGGGACGGCGCATATGGCGTTTAGCAATCGGTGTTTTCCGACGAAGGTTATTGGGCCTTGGATGAGTATGGATGATGAAGAAAGGAGGAAGTGGGTTGGTGGGTATTTTTGGGCTAGTGGTGGGTGGGAGGATGTGGAGGAAGTCGTGCTGAAGGAGGGAAAGGCGTCGTTTTGGGGGGGTGAAGATCCCCTTTTTGTGGTGAGGGGGAGGAAAGCTGGTCTGAAGGGTTGAGGGCTGGTGTAATGAATACCTCGAGTTGTTCGCTGGAGAATGTGTTTATGACTAATGGTATAGAATGTATTGTAAAGAAACGGATCGACGAAGAAGATATAGCACTTGTACGTAAGCAGCAGATGGTCACAGAATTGCAAGCGAAGACTGGTAGACTTGATGTTCTGATGAGAATTCAGCTCTTTTGTACTTGCTTAGAGACACATGGGACACTAATAAGTCTATAAGTAATTCTTTTGGAGGGTTATGATGGACTCCATGGAGCTAGATAACGTGACGTGGAGAACCGAAGGCTCAATTTCTTTTTGAAAATCAATCAACTGCACATTAGAAAGCAAGCTTCCATTTCCCTCAAAAATCAAACTTCTATTACCAATCATCAACATACAAGCAATTTTATCTACCCCCATCTCCCTCAAAACCAGATACAAATTCCAGACTCCGTGTTCATCAACCAAATTGTAACACCCCTAACCTTTGCAAACTCCTCTAAATATTCCTCTATCTATTTCCCGACACATTACCCGTCGCCCAAGATCTAGCATGTATGACTATGTGCAAGAGGATTCTGCATCATTACTCATCCCGGATTCATTATGCGCATGGGTCCCCTATTGATACTCATCATGATAACGTCTCGAATCACGAGATAGCCTGCATCCAACGAATGCTCGAACCTCGGTAATCCAACATGGTCTTTTTCTATGTAGCTTTTGTTGAAATCCTTCTCGTCGCTTGCTGCTCCGGCTGGAACAATCTTTAAACTTGTCAGTAAAATGAAAATCGCCCTGTGGAATGGAGGGAGCTCACATGACCCCATATCCGCCAATTTCCAAACAGCGGCATTCCTTTATTCTCCAAGAAGTTATGTATATTTATGTCAGACCCTTTCCTTCTCTGAATAGCCACCATATTTCTGAATCGCTGATGCATTTCATCAAAGTCAATTTCCTTGAGCTGTTCGGCGAGCAGTTTCATTGTTGATCGTGGTGTGGGTTGGCCATTTGCATTCATGATTTTGGTAACGATATCAAGCATTGGTCTGTCTGGTTCGTACCCGTGGTGCGGAGTGCCCAGAAATAATACAGCCGTGGTAGCGTCTCGAAGTTCGCGAATATTCCGGAGTGGACTACCAGCGTTTGATTGAAGAAGTGCCTGATATATGGTAAGCACGAATGCGAGGGGTTCTTGAGGAGCATACCTTTTTCACGATCAACCCACCCAGCGAGTGAGCCAAAAACACAATCGGACGTTCACTACATCGACCTCGCCAATTATGGTCCAAAACATCCTCTAACAGGCGATTTGCCAGATAATCCAAGGTGTTCTTATCGTCACTCGAATCGAAAAACATTTTGATGTCGCTCTGAAACCCCCAGGTAAACATACGCGAGTTCGGAAACGAAACGGGCAAAAGCTTCTCTGGCCAGAATATCTTGGGTGCCTTCGGGCTTGGTTTGTGGCCAAGATCGTCAACTTTGGAGGCGAGACCATAGAGAGACCAAATGTCACTTTTCGAGATCGGGGCTTGTGGGCCGTTGAATGTCCAGGTGTGCTCAGTGTGTCCGAATAGGCCGTGGACGAAAATAATACTGTGCTAACAGTTAGCTGGGTGACGAGTCGACGTTGGAGGTCCGTACTCGGCTGCTACATTGCAATCGCATGCTGGTTGGTATATGACGCTGAGTCCGGTTGGTGTCAGAATTCTCATGGGGAGCTGGAATGAACTCTGATTATTCTATGTTAGAAAAGTGTTAGTTGTAGAACAGGCTGGAGAACTTTACTATTTCACTATTTACTGTATCGGTCGTCGAGGTCAATGTGGAAGGCAAACCCATAGAAGAATGTGTATGTTGAGGTGAAATTGAAGGGCGCGATATTGGTGTGTAGATGTAGTCAGCCTGGCAATCATCAGTACCTTTGGTTGGAGGATATCAGTACGAAGAACTACTTGGAAGAATGACTGGTATGAAGGATGGGTTCCCGAATGAAAGCCATCTGAGCTAGTTGCGCTACGTCTCATTCCATTATTTGACTCCGATATATCTTGATAGTACTTAAGATCACATAGTTAACGAAAAGACAAGCACGGAACGGTCGAGTTATTTAGCTATTTACCATATTATTGACGGTGTGGTTTCGTCTCATTGGTGGGTCAATTCTTGTCATCTCGATGAATCGTCCAAACTTGTTTTCCTCGGCTTCAAGTAAAATGGGTTCCCCATCACTATCAGCAGAAACTATACTGTTGCCGTCGAAATTGAAGCTCTTTGGTCGACTGTCCGGCTCATGAACTGATTCTAAGAGTGAAAGCTGAGATGCATTCTAGTTGAATTAGCAATATTCCACAGACTCATGCCAGAAGACAAGTCAGGAAGTCTTACAAGCAAACCTGGCAGTTCCCGACCACGAAATGAGTTATCCTAATCTAATGTTATTGAACCGTCTCAAAATCAAATTATTTTTTGGGCATACGAACAATTCTTGCTTTATGTCCCAAAGTGGGAGTGTCAATCCCATTTGCAGCTACACGTTTTGCTAATGGTTTTTGGGAGCCAACCGCGATTGACGGAATTGATTGTTTGAAGGTGCCATTTGATACAGATTCAGTTTTGGCCCTCGTGTGAGTTGTTTCCCAAAAGGTTTCCTGCCACTAGTCAATGAAAAGAACATCAAAAATATTACAAGCTAATTTGATTCACCATTGGATTCAAAGCATTGCTAAGACCAATTCCAAAAGCCATCTTGCGACAGAGAGAACTAAAAACAAATTACAATCTGACGAACGTGCCAGTTGTCAGTGTCATATCCTGCAATCGTGAGAAGTAGAGGGTACAGAATTTCAACACTCTTCGTGCTGCCCCGTTAGTGAAGTGAAACGAGACGACGCAAAGTACCAAAGCGCGTCTTGCACTGGCGCGAAGGCAGATCGTAAGACAACAGCTTAAGGAGTGATGGTGGCAGTAGTTGTTGTAGCAATGGATGACTTGACAAAGGCTGTTGTCGATATCTCAAAGAACTACTTTTCAGACAAGTCGGCGCAGGAAAATGATGAGCAAACCGATATTTAAATAAGATATCTCTTGTCAACCACAGGACGCAGATCGAGGAAGGAATAGACGAGCGATAAGAGTTTGGTTGGGGACGAAAGACAGTGTTGAGAATGAAATTTGCAAAGTTTCGCGTTCACCTTCTGTTGAACTACTGTGTTCATTCACTTGAACCCCTGCAATAAGTCGCCAAATAGTATATTTACTTCAAATCGATACCAACTCATAGGATCTACCTATCTATCTGTCCAGTACCTAGGTATTTAGCAACAAAGTATCGCGATTCCATTTCGACATAGAAACAAAGACGTAACGTTGCCCGTAGAGTTGTCACATAAGTGATACGTACAGTATCAAATACTTCTGCAATTCACCTTTACCAATTTGAACTCAATCATCTTCATACTTCGCTTGCTCACGCACAGACCACAAGTCCCCCATTTTCCTTATATTCGTCCCCCTCCCTTCTTGTTTTACCTCGCTTACCGAGTATCCTCACACAAAATCCATTGTTCAGAATACTTTTATAATACTAAAAAGCTTAGTTGTGGTCACGAGACAACATGGTCGGGTGGTGTAGTTGGTTATCACATCTCGTTAACATCGTTAACACTTGTTCCGAGAAGGTCCTGGGATCGAGCCCCAGCCTGATCATTGTCTTTCTTTTTGTGATTTTTCTCTTTACGTTTATGATATTTTGCTGATAACCTCGCTCGTTGCGTTGGGGAGCGATGGTCTTAGAATTAACATGATTCATGTAAACGGCTGGGTAATCTTTTGGACGTATCCATCCAAGCTAATCACTGAAAAAGTTCTCACTTATGATAATTTAGCCCAGGCATCTTTCGATGGCATTTTGACACAACAGATTGAAGAAATCAAATTACTATTTTAGGGGGCTATTCAAGCTACGCTCAAAGTCCATGACACCATCCTAACGCCATGCCCAAGACATCTTTCACCGATCATAATCTTCCCTCAAGCTCCGAGTATCCGCTCCTAAATCACTCCCAGAAGCCTTCTCTAGCCTCGTTGAATTTAAGAGCAAGTCTTGTATTTAACATCATCAATAAACAACGCACTCAAGGTACTAGTCAAAGTAGCCTGGACGATAGCAATATCAACCTGTCTCAAATCCGTCCACGAGCTTGGGAACACGACTTTATACATGTCGCTCAACAATCCAGTAGGATTGAATTGGGCATTTACGGTGTCAAAAACAGTCGTCTTGTCTTTCTTATACGCGGTGAATGAGATGGTGCATTGGGTTGGGAGTCCAGCAACACTGAGAGCTGTGTTTGCAACGCAGGCGATGTATGTGCTGTAAATATCAAAAGACTTGACAGAGCTCGCGATGAATGCTGGGGACCCGGTCAAGATGGTGCCGGTGATGGAGTTGGCGGCGACGTTGAATGGAGATGGAGGGTTGATTCCCACGGGTGGAGGGATGGCGCCGAGGAGTCCGACTTCTGTTGAGGAAATTATTAATATTGGGTTTTCGTACAACAAATATGAAGAGGCTTACGGAGTAGATTGAAAGAGCGATATTGGAGGCCCTTGTAGGTGCCGATTGGGTTGATCTGTGACAATGCTGGGAGAGCTGTCAAGTCTTGGAATGTGGCTAATTGATCTGTCTTCTTGCAGACTGCGCGAGAATCCAATTCTATCGGGGTTGCCGTGGCCAGCAAGGAGAGGACCGAGGTCAAGATGACTGATGAGAACTTCATTTTGATGAGAATGAGGGTTATTAGAGGTGTCTTAGTGCAGGAGTACGGTATGGTGCGGTAGAGGATGAAGGATTGAACGGGGGATGAGCCGAAAGTTTGCGAATTCCTGTCTCTTTATCATATCTACATTCTGACCATTCTATCCACCTGTTGAACAGCCACGTCATTTCAGATTCTGCATACTCCGTTAATGTTGTTCTAGAATTTCACGGGTGCCCGACATCCTGGAATTCTGCGGCTCTCCAAGAAAGCAAAATGCAGATCGACGTAGCTGGCGCTGGTAGATGGACATCCGTTCTGTGTTACTTCTCAGCTACCGAATCACTCTGCGTAACATAGCACTGCATATTAGAGCTACTGCATATCTTAGCTTGCAGTCTTGATTTTGTTCGACCCGGTATTGTTATTGGCTCGATCAGATAATACTTGGGACTGGGAAGTCGCGCATGCATTAGAGTTGCGGAGTTATTAACCAACAAGCCTAGACTCTGCAACGCGGATGCGAGACAACAGTCTAGTCAAACCCTACAATGTAGAGCGGATTACTGAACTGGAAACCGCTCGTCTATACATCCCCATAATTTGCCTTGTGTGAATTCAAAAGACAACAAAATTTTGTGCAAGATTGTTGGACGGGGTAGAATTGCAATATCATTTCCACTTGCTTCGATCCATCTCGACTGCAAATTACTAGCAATGCCCTTCACTGGCTAATATGTTGTGAGCAGTTTGTGACCTAAAGACAGGAAAATCGATTTCCGTCCTGGATTGCAGTCTGCCGAAGCTTTAAGATCAACTCGGACTTGTAGAATTAGCTCAATGTGGGGAACCGATGTCAGTGATTAGTCAAAACCTGGACCCGAACTAAACAAATAGCGCTATGCATGACAGAGTGCGAGAGTTAGACTCGATTTGTGGACGTCTCTGAAGCCAGGCGATTCTGTACAATGACTTTATCGCTCATTATCCTCACTGCGGAAGTCATTGACTTGGTTTCGTTAATTTGATCAAACAATGCCTTCAACAAACCCATAAAAAATTCTATTCACTAGACAATTAAACCACAAGAGAAGCAAACAAATACCAACTAACTTCCCATCCCACTCATTACAGCAACTGCACCATGACAAAAGCGGCTGATCTCCCAGATCCCACATCCGATCCTCAACTAGCCGCAGCGGGATCGGCAAAGGCTTTGACAAAAAGAAGAGTAAGCTTAACCCCAAGCTTCCGCTGCCAAGTTAGATCTCACGTACGAGATCGAGGATCTACGCAGGGTTCAGGTATATAAATCAAAAGTCAAAAGTGCAGTGAGGGGTTTTCCTTTTTGGCGAGAAAAGCGGGATTCTAGAGTGGTATGGCGGAGCTCCGTTTGTAAGGTGCAAGCGAGTTGAGATTTATCATTGCTTGATGGGGGAATTTGCGCTGTTGCAGCTAAAGAGGTGGATAGGCTATGAACAAAATGGGCGGTATTGGCATGGTCGCGGCGATTGCAACAGGCCGACCACGAAATCACCTATAACTGTCAAAATAAATTCGAACATCCTTTTTCACCTTCAGAATTTCTTTCTCTTTGTTGTAAATCTTTTTTGGGGGAAAAGAAATAGGCCGCGTTGAATTCTCGGGCCGTAATATAATATTCTACTTCTGGTATCCACCGCTTGTTAAGCTGACTGAAATTGTGCCCGCGGCGGACAAGTCAGTGGCAGCCGGATCATGGTGTATATTTGATCAGATTTACCCAATGTCTGAATCCTGTCCTATCATCTTCCAGGTATGCTCAACTGTGACTGCAACATTAATCCATAGGCAATGAAAAATTTATGCGACTTATGTACGCACTTAACTGTGAGACGCACTCGATAAATCATAAAAATGCATAGTGAGATACAATATACACTTAGCTCTGTAAAAGCTATATACCTTCCATGGCTATTATAATAATCTATAACTGTTAATCGTCGTAAATTGTTACGAGATCCCTCGATTAAGCGAGTTGCGACGCGTGATCTGCTCCACAACCGAATAATCTAGAGGACGTAGAATTGAAGTATGGTGTCTGCAAGAGGGGATCTTATTGAAGTGTGTAAACAATTCTAAGCATTAATATTAATATTATAAATCCAATCCTCAAACACATTAATTCTAGTAGGCCAAAAAGTAAAATCCCAAAATCAAAACGCCAACTCCCAACCCAAATTCCAAAAGATTATCCGTCACCCAAAGACATCTATCAAACCCTACCCACCTCACTCTCCTCCCTCCTAACCTCAATAACCCCCCTAATCACCTCCTCACAATTCCCCAACCCCCCATCCTCCCCCCCATCCCTCTCCCTCTTCAAATCCCCCCTCCTCACATCACCCACCCACACCACCTCCGACATAGCCTCAAAATCCACAACACTCCCCTCCCCATCCCCGTCATACCCGAAATCAAACGCGCCAAGCGCATCTACATCCTGCATCTTCCGTCCAAACGCCAACCCGCGCTTCCTAACCCGATCCACGACGCGGGATTCCCACTCCCACTCCTCGCCCTGCCAGCCGGCGCTCCGATCACGCGCCGCAGCCGTCGCAGTCTCGCACCACAGCCGATACGAGTTCGAGCCCTCGCTCGCATGCTGCCCTATACGGTGGATGCGCGAGTAAATCTGGGCTTCGCGCTGGAAGACGATATCGGGTTCGAAGAGCACGAGCGTGCTGGCGCGGGTGAGATTCAGTCCCTTCCCGAGCTTCGCGGTGTTGCCGATGAGGATGCGGATTGGAAGCGGGTTGGTGGAGGGGGAGGTGGACGCTTTGGAGCGTTGACGTGCGGTTGGGAGGGGTTCGTGGGTTGTGGCGTTGAGTTCGGAGAAGGATTTTATGAGGAGGGTTGCTTCGCGGGTGGGGGTTGAGGAGAGGATGGTTGCGAGGTTTGTGGGGGGGAGGGAGAAGTAGCGGGTTAGGAACTGTGGGGGGTTAGTGAGTATGGTTTGGAAGGGGGTTGAGGGGACTTACAAGTTTTAGGATTATTAGGACTGGGTCGAAGGAACTCATGATGATGAGTTTCCGTTCTCGAGTTCCGTCGCCATCACAACTTTCCTCTGCTTTCGCGAAGAATTCCTTCAGGAAATTATAGAGCCACGCAATCTTCGGCGACGATTCACAGATATGCCGTAGATGCAGGCTATAAAGACTTCGCTGAATCTGACTTGATGCGCCCCGGATGCGAGTTTCCTCACGATCAAATTCCAGATGATCAGGTCCTTTTGGTGCAAGAGCAAACTTGACCAAGTAAGGGAAACTTGCAAAGAGTCGTAACTTGGAAGCGAGTGTATACTGTGCTGGGAACGAAAGAGTCTTGCTTCCCTCTGCATCACCCTCATTGAGTTTTGCTACAGCTTTCTTGATATCCTCATCCACGAACTTCCGTTTGAAGTCCAGAATCTCCTTATCGTACCCAGGAGAATGTTTGAGCACAACATCATGATGATAATGCACCTTGAGCTTGATGAGTGGTCGTCCAAACCAACTACTCTCAGCCGTTCTTCTCAACAAGAATTTTGTCAAGAACGGAGCGAATCGCTCTTTGAACTCTTCGCCCAAATTCGTTTCCGTGTTGGAAGAGATCCAGCTCTCATACTCCTTGCACACCTCATCAAAATTCTGATAGGTGTACTTCTGAAGATCGTGATCCTCTTGCCATGATGACTGCAATGCCCCGCTTTGAAGACGCAGTTTCGGCGACCGATCTTCAAGAGCGAAGAGCAATTGTTCGAGACCACGAGGAGAGTTAGTGATAGGGGTTCCAGAGTATCCCCAAAGGAAAGGCGAATTCGTAATCGGAACTTCTGCGATAATTCCATCTTTCTTCTCTCCTTTCTTAGGACGAGCTTCGTGGATCTCATCAACCATAGCGATACCAAAGACAATACCAGCATTTTTCACTTTCTTAGTCGTGCTCTTCTTGTCCTTGGTGATTTGAATCTCAGTCTCGTATTCGTAATGTTTGATTGCAGATTTGAAGCCCTGGGCAGTCGTGAGGAGAAGAATACGTTCTTGACCTAACAGCGGTTCATCATGGGCACATTTCTTTTTGATGTCCGAGAAAACGCGACCAGCCTTCATGCGGTCACGAGAGGTTGGAGTTCTTGCATCTAGAATTACACTCGCGGCACCTCCACCTAGTTCGAAGGCTGGCGGGTGAGCGACTGCTAGTTTCATCTCAAGTCTCTTCTCACTGGTATCGATGTGCTTGTCCCACTCGGCCATCCATGTAAAGACAAGCGGTTGCGGAACAAGTGCAACGCGTACACCTGGTTTCGGCTTCATTTGAGAAGTGACATTGGAAGTTGAACACGGGCAAGAAATCCAGTATGGTCGCTCACCCTCGGATGGACAAGGTCGAGGGTCATTTTCGGTCTTATGATGTTTACCATCGTCAATCAACTTGGTACGAGAAAGATGGATTTGGTTCCAAAGCCAGGCGAGTTGTCGCTCAACCACCATGTAGGCCAGGAACGATAGAGTCTTTCCTAGTCCCATTTCATCTTCAAATGTTTATTAGCAAAGGGTCAGAAAAAGCATTGAGAAAATACTTACCGCCAACGAATCCACCACCAACTTCACGAGATTTCCTCATTTGCCACCAAGTGCCAAAAGCTTGATACGGATACAAGCGAGATTTAAGACCCGCGATCCTGATAAGTCCCGTATTACTATGATCATCAGGATCAATCTTAAACATAGAACAGCATTCAAGCCAGCGTGGATAAGATTCGTTAAAAAGATCCGGATCTTGCAATTGTGTAAGCTCCGGCGAGTTCGCAATCTTCTGAAGTCTACAGCATGTCAGTTAGTACAATGTTACGGAAAGAGTCAAGAAACTTACTGCCCAGCCTTGAATTCAGGACTTCCATCCCCAGCTTCCTCCTCTTCTTCCTCCACTTCATCCAAAAACTCCTCGTCATCATTATCCCCATCCGTCCTACGATACGCCGCAAGAATATCATCCACGGCAACATCCTCCTCACTTTTCCCCTTGACAAAGGTCTCTCTTTCAAGCTCTTTCCCCAAAGTATTGAACTTCTCATCTCGTTGAGCAGCCTTGACCTCCTCAGTCTTCTCCTCTTCAACCTTTTCTTGGATAACCGACTTGGGGGATTCAGGAATCGGCGTGAAGGGTCTCTTGAACATGCCAGATAGACGATTGCGAGCACGGGCAGGCTGAGAAGCGCGACGTGGAGCTACAGGTGTAGACACCACCGCGGCGGCGGCAGGAGGTGCGGGTGCAGGTTTTGCTGTGGAGGAAGGACGTCGCGGTCTGTTGTTTGCACCGCGTTTGATAGAACTAGTTGCAGAGCCCGGATCGGCCTTTTTCGGCGACGCTTTCAAAGGAGTTGGGATTGCTGACTGGGCCTTAGCCTTCCCCTTTCCTCTCTTGAGATAATTGCCGAACCGTTTGATAGGCGACGGTTTCTTTGGCGAAGTGGGCGAGAGCGAAAACGCAGATGCCGGGGTCGGAGCTTCAATAACTTGCTCGACAGTCTCTGACCGACCAGTTTGTGGTGAGAGAGGTAAAGTAGTAACTTGGTCGATGAGATCTGACTGCCTAGCGCGTGCTGAACTAGCCTTTGATGCAGAAGATGATTTTCTGTGTACTCCTTGACTCGGACTAGCAACGCGATTGCTCTCCTTTGATTTTCTTGGTTCTGTAGATCTTGGTCTTTCTAAATCCTGCAAAGTTTTCTCGTCTGAAGTGACTTTCCGTGTCGGAAGAGGATTTTCCACAACCGAAAAGAATTGAGGACCTGGACTTGGCTTCGCAGTATTTTGACTCCTGACTCTCGTCGAAGCCTTTTGTCGGCTCTCACGAATGGCTTTTTCACTCTTGTTCTCCATGTAGAATGTGAACTCGAGAGCGCCATCTTTCTTAAATCCTTTGAAGAGGTAGGTAACAGCATTTTCGAAATCCTGTTGTCGTTTGATTTCCTTGAACCGCTTACGGACTTCATAGCCAAACTTCCCGTGCCTGAGATTAATTTTGTTGTCTTTGAAAGCATCGGTAGAGTTGAGTACATTTTCGAATTCTCGACGCAGGATGTCAAATTTGTAGTGAGTGTCGATCATTTTGTTACTATCCGGAGGCAATGCTCTGTAAGCGTGCATTTCTTCGGTTGCAATTTCGGTTCTGGAATCCTCTGACATAACCAGGAGTCTAAAAATCACAAGACCTCTCAACGAGGCAGGTGGTGCCCGAATAGAAGTCTCAGCAGGTGAGATATCATCAATGTGAGTTCCAGGAGGTAGTAGCGCAACGCCAAAATAAGCAGATCCGTCTTTGGCACTCTTCTGACGTTTCCACCAGATCTCCAAGAGCAGAGCCATCACCCAATCTTCTAGCCATGGGACCGGGATCGGAGCTTGTGGCCAAGAAATAATCAGGTGCGGTAGCTTTATAAGTAGATTATTGATAATCAAACTCATTTTGGTGAGGGTTTCGGAGTCCGTGATGTCGTCGACTTCGAAAATGCCTTCTTCGGTAAATTGTGTGATGATAGCTTTCTCGAGGGCAATGATTTCTTCGTTTCGTGCACCAATCCCACGCCAGAAGTAGAGGAGATTTTCACCTGCATTATCTACTGGTGCCTTTGTTGCGTCGAACCATGCTGCACGATCCGGATAATAGGGTGGCGGGTTTATAGTCGCTGGCTTTCGCATCGGCGCTTTAGAAGCTCGTCGTGAGAAGTTTGCTTCAGCCATGATTTGACAGTTGCTGCTCAATTCGAATTTCGCTGAGAAATCTGTGAGCAGGTGGAAACAAAATAAAAATGCTGCGAGTTATTGAATCAAAAGAGTCATCCAATGCCATTTCTTTATCCACTTCCATTGTGCGCAGCATTTCCTTATTCGGAGCTCCATACTTCTTTGTATCGTGGTCGAAAATGTATATTCTCGCCGGTTGCAGCTAAGCGAGATAAAGGAGGAACATTTCAAGCTGGTGGTAATAAAGATTGCTGTCCGGATTCGTAAGATAGCTACAAGCTACACTGTGCGCTAGTGTCATCTGGTTAGTCGACATAATGTTGACTGGATACGGTTGAAGGTACGCTCTATAAAGTGTGGTATATGAAAATGTTAGATCATCGCTATATTGAAATCATGATTCAATCGACAGGGTGTGAATGTAAGTCTGCACTCTAAGCAGTTGAAAAAATGGCGCTGCAAATTGTGGGGGAAAATATGCGCAATGCCATGAGTGATTGGAACGAGAAACCACCTGCTAACAGGGTCCATTTGCACCAAAGGAGGCTGGTCACGTGATACAACCACAATGAAAGATGAGCTTCGTAAAAGTCGGGATAGAACAACACAGCAGACATTAGCGAGAATCCTGACTTATCCTAGGCGAAATTTGATACGTATCAGCAAGTGTATCCTGTGAGCATAAATTGACTTACCACTCAATGTTGCAGCACACTCCCGGGAGACGGTCACATGACACACTCATCGTACCACCACCAGGCACGAGAACCCATCACAAGAAAAGCGTGTTAATATCGTTCATTATAGGCAGGGTATCTAGCTTTATGCCATTATCCTGAATACACAGTAATCCTTCATTCAGTCTCCAAAAGCAACACTCACTAGCCTCCCTAAAGTAGTCCTATTATCCAGAGGACCTGCTGGAAAAGCGTGTAACACCTGGATACCAGTAATTTTGATGAGCACCAAGCCGGTGACAATAATTTAAAAAACAGTCCCGTCGGAGAGAATGGCGATTGGAGGGCATTGAGTATTCGGTCTTGAAATCTCAGCCATTTCTCTTCCGCCCTGTGTTATGGATTAGCTTCGAATAACAAGAATTGATCGACAATGCTTACCTTCCAACTCCCAGCTTCCAGCATCTGTGGTAAGGACAATTTATCTGCACCATTAAGATTTAGAGTCGAATTGACCTGCTCAAGAAGCAAGTCTAGAAAGCAAACGGTTACTGCCCTCCATTCAACTATGACATCGTCATCTGGAGCGAACATTGGCACAACCTCAAGTGCCTTCTTGCCTTCCTTTTCGCTGTTGATGGCAAAGTTCTCCAGGCCCCTCTTAGCATCAGCCTTTTTCAGCGTCAAGACACCTGTATCAATGAAGAGTCCACCATTTCTATATTCTGGAAGTCCCGTCATAAGCTCCGCACCCGCAAAGTGAATATGCATCAGTTTGGTCATTGGCTGCATGAGCGAGTAGCAGAGCCATTGAGTCAATTTGTGAAACGGTACGATGGTTTCCCAAGGAGAATTAGCCGGCATCGTTGATAGTGGCCAGGCATCTCCGAGCGGAGTGCCGTCAATCGCAGTTCGTGAAGCGGGCCAAATTGGAGCAAGTCCATCCATGAGCACACTCCAAAGGGTAGGTAAAAGTACAACAGGAACTGACGAAGCTTGGGTTGTAGGGTGTGAAATGAGATAATCTAGTACTGTTAGTATATATCAAGCCATACTTCGTGACTGCTCACCAAGCATGTTCCCCGGCCGTCCATCAGCTCCAAAATATGTATGGTTCATCATAGCTTCCGAGAGCTTCTGCAATAATTCCGTTCTTCCCTCTAGTCCAGCAATTGGGTTGTCTTTGGTGACCTGTAGACCTGCACGCATGTCGTCCACCGTCAGGCTTCTCAATCCTTCTCCATCAACTTGATGTGGCTGTTGTCGGTTGCTGCTAAATTTGCCAGCCTTGAACATCTCCAGACTCGCAATAGCCAGACCTTCACTCCTCCTGTATGTCCGTCCGTTCTCATTACTTTTATACGACCACGAAGTTCCAGCACCTGCATCCAGTAACACCGAAATAAGGAACAAATCCAAGTATCTGCGACATCGTTCGGAGGTATCTACGTCGCGTGGCCAGCTCTTCGATAGCTCCTCGATACGATCCTTTCCACCAACGTTGAAATGTTGCCATCGGCCATGAGGCGGAATACTGGCATAATCTGGAGCAAAATCGCGCTGTATATTCTCACGTCAGCTTGCGCACTTGTAGAATACTGCAGAATTGGGGTGGAGGGGGAATGCCCCGCACCTTCATAATTGAAACAACAAATTTGGTGGTGTCACTGAACCCCGCCATGTTGACATCGAAATGATTTAATTGATTGCTCTTCGCCTTTGCCAACATCAATGAGCATCTCTCTCTCACCGCTCCGATACTTCTTAGATATCCTGCTGGGTCGACATGTGGATCGGGAGCCTTGGGCATTGTAACTTTTGGAATTATGGGTGGAAAGGACATTTTGTTATGGCTGCTCGGTGTGATGGGGGATCGTAGGGAAGACTGCGAATGTGAAGACTGTGACTGTATCTCTCCAAGATTTGACGAATTCTTTCGAGTGCTGCCAGAGGTGGTGGAGCCCGACTTGTCCTTGCGTGAGAAGAGACCCATGTTGGTTGGACTCGTGAACACAGCGGGGCCGTGTTATCGTGAAATGTTTGGATGATAAGCGACCGACTGCGGATCGATGATTGATCTTCGAGGATTTTCGACAAGCGAACAATTGATGTTCTTCGGGTCGATCAAGGCAATTGTTGATGTTGTTCGTGCAGCAAAAGTTTGTAGCGGTCCAGACCAGACAAAGAGTCAATTGAGGTTGATAAGCGGATAAGTCCAGAAGCCACCACCAACGTATACAGCGATTCACTCGGTCGTGCTGATGAATTGATGCTTGACTGCGTCGTTCAATTCACAATTTGGGAAAATGAGGTTATTCCCAAGCACGTCGCGAGGTGGGAGGAGAAGTAGGGCGCGGAATTGAGTGGCGCTAAGCACACTAGATAAACAAATATTCGAGGTGGAGTATTCAGGAGTTCTGGCCGTCTGTCTCCAATTACTGGTCAACAATGAAGCGTAGGTTGTTGGGTGCAAGCGGCGGGACGAGTAGGGAAGCTAGACGCTCGTCGGGTGGGAATAGGTTAGACGTGGTTGAAGAGAATGTTGCGCAGCTAGTTATCGCGAGTTGCAGAATATAGGTGCAGCAATATTGTAGCAGTCCGGAATAGTAGCATGAATGATGATGTAGTTTGAAGGACTGTAAACGATTGAAAATATTCATCTGCCATCCGCGACTGCTCCCTCGCGGAGTTTGGCAAAAGTTTTCCCGCTCTGCGCTGCAGCACTACACCATGGTTGTCTAGTTGACCTGTCTGTCCCCTTTTTGCACCTCTCAATAGATCCACCCACCACCTCCACCTGGTCTGGCTGCAGCTAAAAGACAAGACTTCTTTGAGAGAGACAGCAGAATTCGGAAGCAACTCACAGATCCGGAATGTGTTAGAATGTGGCATGGTGGGCAATGGATATGGTTCCTTGGCAATATCTGCAATGACCTTCCTCTGTGTTCTCGTTCTTCGGAGTCCTCCATCCAGTACAATGGCGGATCCAGAACACCCTCATCCGCGGTCGCCAACTATGTGGTTCTCGCGCGAGGCCGTCCGGGAGAAGAACGATGTTCTGCTGGGGTAAAAGAATGTTAACCTCCTTCATTGGCTCAAGTGGCGGCTGCCAACCTCTGTTGGATCGCTCTGGATTGGTTGACGCGATATTGACGTCTTATTCGTAGCTGGGTCGGAGTCTTTCCCAGTCGAGTGGCCCGTGGGAAATGGATATTGGACATGGATAATTCGATTGACGGGCAGCACCGATATGCAGGTACCACGAGAAGAACATGGCATGATGGCGGTTCGGTTGGATGGTAATCACTACCCAAGCTTTGGCAATGGGGACGGTTAAGGTTACCCCTTATTTGTACGTCCATTCCGACTCCATTCATACCAGTCCAGCTGAAAGTAAGAATACCGAATGGAACGCAAACTGGTAGATATTGCTGGCTTGGTTCTGTTTGATCGCAACGGATTCAGTCAAAAAGACATTGAGGATGTTCTGTACGTCGTTGAAGAGCAAGTCGTGGTATCAGATCTTCATTTCCTATCAAGTTGTAACCTTATTGAAGACACAATGCGAGGTCTTTTCGTATTCTTCAAGGATACATCAGGGTACGTATTCATCACCCAAATGGAACTTGGAAGTGCCACAATGTAACCCGCCCCCGCGTACCGAGTACGCTCCTCGCTTGAATCAGGGGTAGGAATATCGGGCAACCAAACGACAACTCGAACGAGTAATAGGTTCGAGTTTGGGACGCGAAAGACTGTGTTTGTACGCAATGGCATCAACGAGTGTTTAAACTATCATAGCCATTACTTCACGCGGTTTGATTACTCAATGCTAGAGGGCTAATATGAAATCCAAAGCTGTCTGCGTGTGTAGGACCACGAGCAGTACTGTATGAAAGTACGAAGGTCCTTCCTAGCAGTAACAATTGCCGAAGCCATTGTCTCAAGTATCAGCCGCTTCCGTAGATTCTCGACAATACTGCATGCCGAATCGGGAAACCTGATCACGTTCAATGTCTAACCACATGAGTGACATTCCAATGTACAAGTCCACGGAAATGCTAGATATTAATGTCTATGATCAGACCGTCTAAGCTCGTTCTGCCTGCGGTTATCAGACATATTGCGACATTGATCTGGCTGAAAGGGAATACCGAAGATAACTGACACGTGACAGAGCGCGCTAATTATAGTTGCGGGAGCGCTGCGCTTAATCATAGAGCTACGTTGGCCAGACCATTCACTTGCGCAATGAATATGGTAAGTCGTCAATCCTAATAGGAGTGGACACGCGCTCTGATCAAACTCCAAACATCTCATTTCAACGAACTAATGACTTTACGACAAAACACACTTTCCTTGATGCGTTCCTTTGAAACATTCTACTCACCAAAATGGACGATTTAAATGGGTTAGATTGGTCCGCAACTACAAGCGCAACAACCTCAAAAGCACCTCAGGGAACTGGAAACTACTACCCTTCATTACGGCCGACTCCACCTCCTCAACTTTCAGGGCGGACGACGCCTCTCTCGAATCAAGCTTCTGGTCTATCCAAATCATCCACAACTTCTGCATTCGCGGCTCCAGTCAAATCCCCAACTCCAGACCTCTTCTCGAATCTCGTATCATTTGGTTCCTCCAAAGCAAGTACACTTACCTTGCAGCAGCAACACGAAAAGCTACAAGCCGAAAAGCGAAGGCAGGATGAAGAGAAGAAGAGGCAATACGATGCACAATTTGGAGGCGCGCAGAGTTGGGAGAGTCTAGGTAGTAGGACAATCAGCCCAGCACTCACACCTACAATATCGTCGCGAAGCAACACTCCACTTCCAAAACCTTTACCGGCCAATTTTGCGAGGGCGAGCTCCCCGGTTGTAAATGCACGAAACGCGCCTAGTCCGGGAGACGATGATCTGTTCGCAGCTTTCAATAAGGATACAAAGGTTGACAATTCGAGTTTCTATCCACCTCCTGCCGCGTCAACGAGCCGGACGCATACACCGGGAATTACAGTGTCGAAAACTACGGATTTAAGTAACCCGCAGGCTTGGGAACAGCCAACAGGTGGTTTGGATAGCGGTGCATTTGGTGATGATGATGATCCTTTCGGATTGGGGACTATGAAGCCAGCGAGTAGGGCCATGCCACAAAATACACAGCCAGCAGACGATGATGACTTCTTGGGGGACTTGGGAAAACCAGTAGAAGAAATCAAGCGACGAAGCCCTGCTCTACCTGAAGTGACCAGGACGCCAGAACCTCAATCCGAATCTGACGATCCTTGGGATAAAGTGGTTGCCGAACTTGTTGACATGGGATTCTCAGCTGAACAATCGCGAAGAGCCCTAACGGAAAGTGGCTCTGGTCTGGATGTTCAAGCTGCCGTGGGCTGGATTCTAAATGATGCACATAGCCAGGCGAAGAAGAAACAACAAGGGCGAGATTCAAGTCGAAACAATGGATCTTCCTCGAATGGTGGTACCAGAGATACATCTCGTAATGGAAGCAGGAGAGAGCAAAAGCCGTCTTGGATGCAGGAAGAGGAACGACCACAAGTCCGGAGAGAAGATAAATTACCAAGTGGTGAAGGAGACCTTGCAAAAACTGCTGCGGCTATGGGTAACAATTTATTCAAGTCTGCAAACTCTCTATGGAAGACCTCACAAAAGAAGGTGCAAAAAGCAGTATCTGAATTTCAACAAGATGTGGATCCCAGTCAGCCAAAGTGGATGAGAGAAGCTGCTGAAAGAGAGCAAGCTGATAGAGCTCGGGCAAGAAAGGCAAAAGCTGCGGCACCTGAAGTAACAGATGAAGCACTGATGCTTGAATCTGGTGGTCGACCTCCTCCTAAGAAAGGGAAGGCCCCTGAACCTCGCTTCACAGAACCACCATCTTCACGTGATCATTCTCCTGCAATGCCAACACGACCAGTCGACAGAATGGCTGCACCACGCTGGCAACAGCAAGTTTCGTCAGATCCTCGATCCCGTATAACTAAACAAGCGGTCGAGGAACAATCAGCTCAGGCTTATGTGAGTCCTGCGCGGAGAAAAAAGGCTGCTCCTCAACCTGTTCAACGCCAACAGGAACCAGAACCGGATCTTCTATTTTCCTCCAGTGTTCCTTCACAGTCGAGGCCAGCACCGTCGCGACCATCTCAGCGCCCGTCCCCAGCACAGTCTAAGCCTTCGACGCCTATCCCTACTCGACCAAAAGCACCTCCCCGTAATATACCATTGCTATCCTCTCATGCATTATCAAGTTCTACAGAAAACAGACTTGCTGGAACTACTCATTTTAAGCGAGGAGATTACGCCGCTGCTCATCAATCATACTCTGCATCTTTACTGTCCCTTCCTTCATCACATCCCATATCTATCATCCTGCTCTGCAATCGAGCTCTTACTTCTTTGAAAACTGGAATTCCAAAATCAGCAGTGACCGACGCCGATACTGCAATTGGAATCATCGGGCCAGCTCGTGGCGAGGGCGAAACCATCGACCTCGGGTCAGAGAAAAAAGACATGCGTGAGTTCTGGGGGAAGGCTTTAATGCGAAAAGCAGAAGCACTAGAGCAAATGGAAAAATGGCGCGAAGCTCTCGAGGTATGGAAACTCTGCGTGGAAAGCAATGTTGGCGGCGCAACCGCAATTCAAGGTCGCAGCCGCTGCGAAAAAGCCCTCGCACCAAAGCCGGTCCGTACCGTGACCCCTAAACCCAAACCGAAACCCGTTGTCAAATCCGCGCTTTCAGATCTCGGCCCTAGTCAAGATAGTGCCGCGGTGTCTCGTCTTCGCGCCGCTAACATCGAAGCCGAACGTGCTGATGATGAGAAATTCGCTCTCTCTGATAAGGTAGACGCGAAGATTGGCGCGTGGAGGGATGGGAAGAGGGATAATTTGAGGGCGCTGCTAGGGAGTCTGCAGGATGTGATGTGGGAGGGGAGCGGGTGGAAGAAGGTGGGTATGCATGAGCTGGTGCAGGGGAATAAGGTTAAGATTCATTATATGAAGGCGATTGGGAAGTGTCATCCTGATAAGGTATGTTTGAATCGCCGTTGAATTGCGAGTAATGCTGATTTGTGATAGATTGCGCAAGATGCGACGACGGAGACGAGGATGATTGCTGGATTGGTGTTTGCGACGTTGAATGAGAGTTGGGATAAGTTTAAAGCGCAGAATGGGATGTAGATGGGTTTATAGGGTTTGAAAGTTGGGGGGGGGGGAGAGGGAGGTAGATAGATGAGCTTGAAATGATAGAATGTGTGTTAACACACTGTTGATAAATCGGATTGAAAATCGTCTCACGTGACGTGAATATATATCCTAACCCGCTACATTTCTCATCTTAAATCGCTCTTATTACATACGCTCGTTTTCTCGATATCCTAAAAGCTTCTTCTCCTCTTCTTCTCATCTCCTCTTCTTCTCATCTCCTCTTCTTCTCATCTCTCCTTCCCCCACCCGCCCTCAATTCCCATTCCATCGCATCCATTCCACTTCCCCTCTCCCCTTCCCCCTATCTCTACTCCCACTTCCTCCCCCTCCCTCCCTGCCCGAAGCACCCTAACAAGGACAAGGAAACACGCAAAAATTACACGGGATAGGACATGGGATGATGAAGCAGAAACGTCCCGGACAGGCTTCTCCACCGCGAAGAGTCATCTCTTCTTGCTCTTGGGCGGTTTGCTGGTGCGCGGATGGTTGTGTTTGGGAGTTGTTGGTTGTGGTTGAAGGGGTGAGGTCTGTGGGGGTGTTAGATTGGGGGATGGGATGGGGATGGGGATGAGGGTGAGAGAATGGAGAGAGGGGAGGATGGGTGGGGATGGGGGGATAGAATGAGGGGTGTGAGGTAGACAGAGAATGATGAAGATATAAAACATACCCATAGAAGCCTGACTCTTAGGTTGATTAAGCTCAATTGGCTTTTGTTCATTGATTGGCGCCATCTTAATATCGTCCTTCTATTGTTTTCCTTTCAGTATTCTCTTAAGCTAAAGATCGTGAAGCTTGCGTAAACGTCGTAGATATCCTAAAATGTCGCGAAGTATCGTGAGATGTTGCAAGTGAGGTCAAAATAAAGTCCTCCTCCGTCCTGGTTTGAGGTGAGCTGAAATGTCAACGCGCTTGGCGTGTTGGGGCTGTGTATGACGTGTTGGTTTGTGGCGTTGGAAGTGGCCAATTAGGTTTGGGGTGGTGGTTTGAGGAGTTTTGGTGGAGATTGGGAGGATAGAATGTGAGATAAGTTTTTATATGATAAAGAAGTGTTAGGATTTGAGATTTGAGATCTGAATCATGTGAGTCGTAGAGGAAGATGATTGTGATAATTTACGGGAATCCAGCATTTATCGTCACGTGATCTCCAAATCGACTAGACATGGGTTGGACACGCCGTCCTTGTTTTTACCAACAATCTGAAGTACACGCACCTCACAACTCTTCGAACGTTCGTTTCATTCTTTTTATTACCCGTTTTCTCATGTTATTTCAGCGACATGCCATTTCCTTTTTCATCAGAATGACATTGATCATGAGTTTCCTGGAGCTCGACACTTCACGCATTCGGTCTGAACAGTCCAGAATCCTTAAAGCAATGCTCAATTCCCACGGCAGAATCCATTAGCAAGAATCCTATGTCTCAGCAACCCCTTCGAATGAGAGAGCCTAGATCGGTGGAATTTGAAAGCTCTATTTCTACAATCGAGTCTTCGTTGACAAATTCCTCCGTTGTACGTTATGTGATCGGATAAAATGCGCGGGAGTGGGAAGTGCAAACCAGCTCACCCTAAGAAAACCCAAACCCAAGCCCATCAAAATAAAATCAAGTAATCGCAGTACACAATCTGAAAACAACAATTTTCAAAAATCCGACACAGCAACTCCGACGTCCCGTCAAAATTTTATATTCAGGGTTTTGGAATTCAACATCTCAACTTTATCCCCCCAGAAAATCACGTATTCGAGCATATTTCTTCCCGTCTACCGTCCGTATACCGCCAAACTATTCTTAACGATGAAATCCATCCCTTCGATCCTATAATCGTCCACCTCCACCCTCCCCAGACTAGCCGAGTCATTCCCCTTCGCACTCCACACAATATTTTGCCCTAACGCCCCATTTCGCGTATCATAAACCGGCCACAGAACCTTCCCCTTAAGCCCATGACAATTCGGATCCCCGTCATGAACAATAAAACTCACCCAGCTGCGACTCATGTGCTGCGCCAACTCGTCAAACGCCAGCGTCTGCGCGGCCGTGAGATTCGAGAATGGGTTTACGGCGTAGCCTTCACCGCGGGTGTTATTGAACACGAAAGCGACTTCTTGGAAATGAGTCGCCCCGACCCACGGTGGGTTCCCGGTGACGGTGACGTCGAAACGGTAGGAGTATGAGGGCACGCCGTGGGCTGCCCAAGCGTGGTTCGCGCCGCGACGAGGGGCGTTGACGACGAGGTCGCCGAAGTAGGCTTGTAGACGGCGAATTTGGGCGCCTAATGCGATGGCGATGGTGGAGTTTGGGGCGTAGGGCCAGGTTTGGAAGGAGGGGATGCCGATGGCGGGGATATTAGGGTAGAGGTATGAGATGATTGTGGAGGTGGATGGGGGTGCTGGGTAGAGGGTAGCGTTTAGGACGGAAAGGAATTGGGTGGTTGTGTTTACGGAAACGTCGGGTTTGAAGGCGGTGCCTTCGTCGGTGTTAGTGCCGATTAGGAGGGGAACTTTGACGAAGTTTCCGGAGGTGAGTTGAATGGAGGGGTAGGTTGAAACGAAGTCGTTGTCGATTGTTGGTGGGAAGGGCCCGACGCCTGGGATTGAGGAGTTGAGCGCTGCGTTTAGTGTTTCGTAAGGTAAGGCACGAAGACAAGAAAGTGTGTTTGTAGTAGTGTTGCCACATCCAGTCGAGGCTACGATAGTGTCGTAACTAGTTTGATATGCTGTAGTGTTGTATCCTGTTCCGTTGGTAGTGCTAAAGAACATCACGCCAGGTCCACCACTTTCTGCAATGGCACCAGAGAAGAGCTTATCGTCACGTCCTAGATCATATCAGCGTGGTTCGTGAGAGCTTGAGAGACAACAAACCATTGTAAGCAAGAAGATGTGCTCCAACACTTTGTGCACCAGCACTCTCGCCCATAATGGTGACCTTCTGCGGATTTCCACCAAAAGCAGCAATGTTCTCCTGAACCCAATGCAAAGCCAACCGTTGATCTCGGAATCCAAGGTTTGCAACTCCATTATCCAAAACTTCTTTGCCGCCTAAGAAACCCCAACCGGAGAGACGATATTGGATACTTATACCAATCATTGGGCTTCCCATGTCAACACTATTCTGAACGGGAAAGCTCAAATTGTAACGAGCATCGTTGGAGCCACCCATAAAAAGTCCACCACCATGGATCCATACTACTACCGGTAAAGAAGCATTGGGTTGAATATTACTCGGCCGTATGACGCTCAAGTAAAGACAATCCTCTGCCAATTCTTTGCCAAGATCATCGCCACCATAGCCGACACAAAAGGGCGAGTAGGCAGTTGCTGGACGAACATCCGACCATGAAGCATTTAAGCTTTGTGGTACGCGGAAGCGAAGATCATCAACTGGGGGCTAATTAAGTCAGACTAGCTCTTCACCATCTTCCGTGGGACTAACCTGAGCGTATGGAATTCCCAGAAAAAGATCTTGATTGTAGGTAGGATTGTAGACACCAGAATATGAGCCATTCTTAACTGTCACTGACGGCAGGCTAGTATGTGCATGTATGTTAGGGTTCGGAGTAGCCAAACATACTCCAGCAACAGCACACAGTCCGAACAAAGAAGACAACATGGTATTGGGAATTTCTGTCGATGACCAAAATTCTTGAAGAGCGATTGAAGCATTCTTATACAACTCCATGACGTCTATCAATTCTTCCACAGTAATTGCCAGCCCCTCACACGTCAAACGGGAGAACTCTGGGCAAACTAAATCGAATTGCAGATATAGAACAAGACCTAGACCATGAAACCTGTCACCGCGGCAGTTTTTCGGCTCCTAATCCTCTGCCAAAATGTTAAAGGTGTCCCGGGAAAAGTGTTTGCCAAAAGCTAGTTTCGCTCTTACCCCGGCAGCGGTGCAAAAGATGGGGGTGGGGTCTCCGCACCAGCCGTTAGCTTTCCCCACTTGATCGTAAAATTTCCCAGCTGAGGCAACTAGCGAGGAATTTATGCTCGTAAATAATTCTGCACTGGGGTTTTGTGAAGAAGAGCGATGAATCGCGGAGGAAGATGCGGGGTTGATCGGTTGCGGATATCCAAACGGCCCTTTTCAAGTGACACTGACACCTAGCACGGATCGGCAATTGAATCTGAAGAAAGTGGATGTACAACGACAAACATTCAACAAATTCCACTGTGTGTGAAAGTTTCATCGCGGCTAGGATTTTGTCGTTCTTCACTTTCGCTTCGGCCTTTGCTGCCTCTTTCTGTTGTTGTCAAGGCCACTAATCGCTCCTTTTAGTTTGATAATAGCTTCGTTTTTCCTTGGTTGATCAAACTGTAAATGCCCAACGTGGTGAGTAATTGTCCAAGAAACACGGGTAAGGGTGGTAATAAGGTTTCATATTGTATCCAGGGGTATCGAAATAAGGTCAACTTTCACGCAACTGTTTCAATCCAAAATTTCTGCATCATCCCAATCGCTGTCTTCGATAGTCTTGTGTAGGGTCGGTATTGGCTTTTGTTTGGGTCCAGCGTTTATCTTTGAGGTTTTCAAATAAGAGGAGGATGATGCAATAGATTCTGCGTCAGACTCCTCGGGGTCGCAGGCCATGTGCCAGCTGTCGCCGAGGGGTGCTGCGACACTTTGTGACGCGAAGTCTTGCATCGTATCCATTTCTTCATTGATGTCGTCCTCCTCATCCTCAGCGTCATCAGACGAGTCAACAATTGTCTGCGACAGCGCATTGTCTTTCCCCTTCTTAACTCGCTTGACCTTTAGAAGGCTCTGCACCTCTTTCTGCCCTCTCATCCGAAGACTCAACTCTCTGACAAGATCCACCCACCGAAGTTCCGAATTGCAACCCGGACATTTTCCAACTATCGGCACAAGCTCGTCCTGATCTTGCTTCTCGATGAAATGCTTACTCAGACAAGTCATATGAGTGACCGTCTCACAACCGATGCTCGGACAAATGATGTAAAGACCACTAGAGTGCTCGAGATCTTGCTTGCAAAGTTTACAGCTTCCTTCTCGTTCAAAGTCTACCATATCTTGAGCTTTTTCGACATGCCCTTTCTGAGCTTCGTAATCGATGGGTAGGTTGGCCATGCGGCGGTATATGATGGCATTGCTGGTCCCCTTTTCTGCGTCTTCATCGTCAGAGCCCTTGCCTCCTCCTTCAGGAAAATCTTTGATTATCCGAATGGTGTCCTGGATTGGATCCTTTACTGTCTTGGTCCATCTCACCCAGGCCTGGTAGACTGTCTTGGAAAAGAATCTGATTTCCAGAGGCCATCGTGAGAAAGAAGGCGAGCGTAGGAGAAGATGGAGATTGGATAGCAGCGACGAGACGGAGTGCCGTGGTCGTTTAGGATGGCCTGATCTCTTCTTTTGGGTAGCATGCTGAAGTCGTTCTTCAGATGCAATATGTAGTGTGATGTGGGGATTCTGCCAAGCCCATCTAGAAGATGTCAGTCAGAACTACCTATCATGCTGTGCATACCGAATGATATCGGCATTCAACGATAAAGTATGAACGCATGACTCAGGGTGCACAGTGGCCACGAATAGATGGCGTTCGCAGGTTGACTCAATCGACAAATTTCACGTGACCCTCCTCGAAAACAAGCGACTACTTACTCGAATTGTAGAGCAGCAATATGACTTGGGAAGCCGGTAACAATACAAGTCATCTCCCAAGGTCTCAGCTTCGTCCTGGCCGTACGTACGGCACCTCCTTTCGCCAAACCATTATGTTGTCTGAGCCGACGGACTATCCAGGGGTGAGCATAAACAAAACAACACAGGGGCAAACATCTCTCTCACCTGGATTTGGAGTTGAGCCCACATAGACACTCACACGAGATACTGTTGATCTGAGAAGATAACAACAGTAGAATGCAGGGATAGGACGGTCCAGAGGCATCGGTTGTCGTTGGATGAGACAATGAGGCTCTGTCTGGTGTTGACGTGGATTGGAGGTTTCCGAGCCGATGGAAGTTCGGTTATCGTCACGTTATTTTAAGAATTCATGGGCGTCGGGAGATCATGCAGGAGGGTGGAGGGTGGAGGGTGGAGGGTGGAAGGGCGGCGTGGGATCTGGTGCAACACACAAAATCTATATTGGCCTGAGGCATCCATATCCAAGGGTAAGTTGTACCGACAAAAACAAATTGGATTAATGCTGCCAAAGCCTCTACAGAAGTGACTACATTATATGTACTTGACTCTTTATAGCTGCATGTATCTCACCTCATCTGACCTCACCCCATCACTTTCCCTTCCCACGGTGAATTGGCGTGACAAAGAAATGCAACCCTTCCTCGGTGAGTCGGATCGCCCGATGTGTTCATCAAAAGCAACGGCCATGATTCGACACATCCGTCCAGATGCACCAAATCTCAACGTCAAGTCATGCTCATTGGTGCGTAAGCGAACACAGGTGGGTTCGGGTCGACGCTTATCCCTGTCGGTATCAATCGCCAAAACCAGAGATCCCAGGACCAAGAACCACCCCCAAAAAGATGGGGATGGCAAATGCAAAGAAGAGGAGGGAAGGGGATTATTTCCAAGGAGTGAACCTCATACAGCTCTACCAGTGAATTGCTTCAAGCAAATACAATAAATATCACAAATGTAATAAAATTTGCACCACTAGCAGCACCGCCCAGACCCGATCTGGGGAGAAGTACAGGGCTCTGACGTGCGGATTTCTGCCGCTGGTTCACTAGTCGGCGCTCCATTCTGGCCCATTTGGGCTGATCACAGCCATCCTGCCTCGCCGTTTCTCCCAACTCAACTTCCCCAATATCAATCCACCCACTCCGCATACGCAAGCTGGAATCTGACATATTCGACCAGCACACCACGCTCGACATTCGAGCCCCGAGAAAAATCAATCGAAGATATCGATCGAGCCAGTCAACGACGCATATGCGGTAGAAAGTGACCTCGACCAGTGCATGGTTTTATCTCTCGTTCAGTCCATGTGCGGAGGGGGCTGTCGGCCAACATATCCGATTCTGCTGGGTTGATATCTAGTCTGCGAGAACACCACCTTCGATGACTACGACGAACGAACGATAGTTGGATGCATCAATACCTCGTCGAAGCGATTCCGACCTACATTCCTTAACATACACCGTCGCGATGGTTCAAGTCCCAATGGCCACGGCGGCCTCAACCACCACGATGCGAGCCTCGCCCGCCAGTGCTACGGCCAGCACGGCGACTTCCACACGAGGAAAGCCGACAGTAAACGGAAATGCGAACAATCCTGCTGCTGCTCCGTTGCCTTTGAGCGCAATGCACTCTCTGCCATTAGATCTGACCAGTGTGGAGAGGAGGGGACAGCCAACGGCGAGTCGGGAGGCTGCGAAGAGAATTCGCCCACACGGCCTAGAAGAGGCACCAGCCTACACACCGACCGAGGAAGAATTTAAAGATCCTCTCGCATACATCAGGAAGATTGAACCGGAGGCTTCGAAATATGGTATATGCAAGATTATTCTTCCTGGCGTGTGGAACCCTGAGTTTGCAATCGATACAGAGGTACGTACGCCCTGCGGTGTTCGATGCACTCCCACAAAGTTTCAATCCTGAGACTACGATGCATTTTTCACACGGGGAGACCTCTATCCGCATACGCTGACTTCTTACAGCGTTTTCATTTCCGAACCAGAAAGCAGGAACTGAACTCAGTCGAAGGCAGTAAGTGACAACATATGCGAAGATCCGCATGACCGGCCATAACACACTCGTTCGGTATACTGACACAACTCTAGGTACGCGTGCAAACCTCACATACCTCGATCAGCTAGCAAAATTCCATAAACAGCATGGCACAAATCTCAATCGCTTCCCAAGTGTCGACAAACGGCCTCTCGACCTATACAAGCTCAAGAAAGCCGTCGAGCAGAGAGGTGGTTTCGAAAAAGTGTGCAAGTTGAAGAAATGGGCCGAGATTGGACGAGACTTGGGATACAGCGGGAAGATCATGTCATCGCTGTCGACATCGCTCAAGAATTCTTACCAGAGATGGCTCTTTCCATACGAGGAATATCTTCGGTTGGCAAAACCTGGTGTACACCAACAACTGGAGTTTGAATACGGAGGACCTCTTACGCCTTCACCTGCAAACTCCCCACTCAAGAAATCATATCAAAATACTCCCTCGAGTCTGAGAGGAGAATCACCCGCGATGCGAGCTCACGATGCCTTGAACGCCTCAATGAAAGACGAATTTGAGCGTACCATGAAGAACATTCCAATGCTCGACTCGCCAGCAGCTGCAGCAACTCCTCCTCCACCTCCACAAACGCCAGCACCAGCTCCACCAGTGACTTCTGGATTCACGCCTGTGAATGCTGGGGGTTTTACTCCGGTCAATGCTGCTCCTGCGACATTCGCTCCGGTCAACATTCCACGGCGTGATCGGGAACGTGAAGAGCGCAGTTTTACCCCGCCTCGACGACCTCCGTTTGACAGTCCGGTCATTTCCGCAAAGAATACTCCAGAATATCGCCCATCGGCACTCAGTTCTGCACCGGTCGTAAATGGCTTTACGTCTAATCCTATCCTGAAACGTCAATTAAGTCATGATAGTATCGATTCACGTTCGCGGAAAGGTAGTCAGCCACTTGATGATGCCGAGAACAGCGGGCGACGAAGTAAGAGACTCAAGAAAGGTATGTTTTTCATTATGTTCATCCTCTATGTTCCATATTGTGGTGTTCATTCCTGGCTTTGTCCTGGAGCTCCGGACTTGATAATGATGAGTGATGGCTGACGTATTCACAGATTCGGTACCAACCGTCGCTGGGTCTCACATGACCTTGTTCCGACCAACACCACCCAGAATTCCTGGTGAACATCGATCCTCAGCTCCTGGCGAGGTAAGCAAATCTAATACTGACATGTTATCTTCAAATCTAAATTCAAATCTTATTCAGAAGTGCGAACACTGTGCCAAGCCTGATGAGCAGGGCAACTTGTTAATTTGTGAATCCTGCGACCATGGATACCACATGCAGTGTCTCGATCCTCCAGTTGCAGCAAGACCAGACTACGACTGGAATTGTCCTAGATGCCTTGTTGGCGACGGGCAATTCGGATTCGAGGAAGGTGGTATTTACTCGTTGAAGCAGTTTCAAGAGAAGGCTGCCGATTTCAAGGAGGGTTACTTCCAAAACAAAATGCCATTCGATCCGGTCCTCAATTGCTCCAGACCTGTTACGGAGGATGATATCGAGCGGGAGTTCTGGCGACTCGTTGCTAGTCTGGAAGAAACTGTGGAGGTTGAGTACGGTGCTGATATTCATTCTACCACTCATGGCAGCGGCTTCCCAACCATCGAAAAGAACCCACAGGATCCATATTCCACCGATCCTTGGAATCTGAACATCCTGCCGTATCATCCTGACTCCCTCTTCCGTCACATCAAATCCGACATTTCTGGTATGACTGTTCCATGGCTGTATGTTGGCATGATCTTTTCAACTTTCTGCTGGCATAATGAAGATCATTACGCATATTCTGCAAATTACCAACATTTTGGTGCGACCAAAACGTGGTATGGCATTCCTGGTGAAGATGCTGAAAAGTTCGAAGCCGCTATGCGAGATGCTGTTCCGGAGTTGTTCGAGACGCAGCCCGATTTGCTCTTCCAGTTGGTTACTTTGTTGACGCCCGAGCAGCTGAAGAAAGCTGGTGTGCGGGTTTACGCCCTGGATCAAAGAGCTGGCCAACTTGTCATTACCTTCCCTCAAGCTTACCACGCCGGCTTCAATCATGGATTCAATTTCAACGAAGCTGTCAATTTCGCCCCGAACGACTGGGAACCTTTTGGCGATGCTGGTGTCGAGCGGCTACAGCAATTCCGTCGTCAACCATGTTTCTCGCACGATGAGCTACTATGGACAGCCGCCGAAGGGGCCAGTGGTGCGGTCACCATTCAGACTGCAAAATGGTTGGCACCTGCTCTGGAACGACTTCGTGATCGTGAAATCGTTCAGCGAAAGCTGTATCTGGATAAACACAAACACGAAGGTCCATGCGCTGTTACCGACACAGTCGGTGAGGATGACCCGAAGTGCCAGCTTGGTTTTGTAATCGACGAGGAAGACGTTCCAGAAGAGGAATATCAGTGCACTTATTGCAAGGCATACGCGTACATGTCCAGATTCAAGTGCGACGAAAGTGGAAAGGTCATGTGCATGCTGCATGCCGGAACATATGATTGTTGCACAATGTCTGCAGAAGAACGCCAAGCTGGAAAGGGCCACACCTTGCATTACCGTCGTACAGCAGAAGCCATTGAAGGAATGTATCAAAAGGTGGCGGAGAAGGCCCAGTTACCTGAGCAATGGGAAGAAAAGGTGGAAAAGCTTTTGGAGGAAGATCCTACTCCACCATTGAAAACCCTACGAGCGTTACTCAACGAGGGTGAGCGCATACCATATCCTCTCAAATCGTTACCTACGTTAAAGTCTTTCGTCGAGCGATGTAATGAGTGGGTAGAAGAAGCGACCAATTACATCGTGCGCAAACAGCAAAATCGTCGTAAGAATGAAAAGGCTTGGCGAAAAGGAAGCAAAGCTGCGGAAATGGAGGAGCGAGATCGCGAACTTCGAAAGGTCGAGAACGTCAAGAAACTGTTGAAAGACGCTGACAAAATTGGATTTGACTGTCCCGAGATCACTCAATTACGAGAGCGGGCGGAGGCAATTGACAAATTCCAGAAAGACGCTCGTTCTGCCATTGCAAACCCTTTACTTCATCAAACCTCTGAGTTTGAAGAGCTTTTAGAACTTGGCAAGGGATACAATGTCGATATGCCGGAGATTGACAAGATTGACAAGATTGTGCAGCAGATGAAGTGGAACGATAGGGCTCGCGATAATCGTGGCCAATTTCTTACTTTGAAAGAAGTCTCTGATCTTATCGAAGAGGGCGACAAGCTTGAGATTCCCAAGTTCAATGACTATCTGATTCATTACAGAGAGCAGAGAAGTCATGGGTTGCAGTGGGAGGAAAAGGCAAAGGAATTGGTTACTGCCGAGGTGGTACATTATCCTCAGCTTGAAGCGCTTTCCGCTCAAGCTCAAGCAGCTGCACTTCCTGTTTCTCCTGAAACATTGGCACAAGTTGAACAAATCCTCAACAAACAAAGGGAAGCCCATCGACAGATCGTGTCGTTGTACGAGCGCAGTCGAGAGGAGGATCCATTGAAGCGACCCAAATATGCCGAAGTACGCGAGACGATGGAAAATCTGACCGAGTTGAATAGCAAGCCCAACGGGACGCTGGATCTGGAAAAGGAACAAAAGCGGCATGAAGACTGGATGCGAAAAGGAAAGAAGCTTTTCGGAAAGGCTAATGCTCCACTTCACATATTGAAATCTCACATGGAATATGTACTAGAGCGCAATGTGGACTGCTTCGATATTAACGCGGACAAGCCAAGATTGCCAGCTGAACCTGCATCACGAGAGCCAAGTCCGTCTGAAGCCAAGTTGCATAGCTGGGAGGATCCAAGATTTCGTGAAGTCTTCTGCATTTGTCGACGTATCGAAGCAGGTATGATGATAGAATGTGAATTGTGTCATGAATGGTGAGTCTCCATTCCGTCTACAATCTACCAGTACTAACAATTACAGGTATCACGGCAAATGTCTCAAGATTGCTCGCGGCAAGGTCAAGGATGACGAAAAATATACTTGTCCTATCTGTGATTGGCGAGTTCGGATTCCTCGAGATGCAGCTCGTCCGAAGTTGGAAGATCTACAAGCTTGGCAAGATGAGATTGCCACACTTCCATTTCAGCCAGATGAAGAGGATATTCTTTCGAAGATCATTGATAATGCTCAGGAGTTCCGATCGCATGTTGCACCATTTTGCAATCCAGTCATGGCCACAGCAGATGAATGTGAAACGCAGAGATTTTATCTTCGCAAGATCGAAGGTGCAGAGATTCTGCTTGCCTTTGAGACAAACTTCTTCAGACAAGAACTCCACAAGTGGTCTCCAGTCGCTCCCGAGCCACCGCCAGTGTTGGAAAACTCCAAGTCTACTCGAAAACCAAGACCAACAAAGCTACAGAAGCTTATGGCACAACATGGTGTAGACGACCCCGAGCAGCTCCCGCAGAGTCTTCGAACGAAGCCTCATCAATTCAAGCGCAAGTCCAGCGAGCCATCCTCGTCACGTCCACAGCCTTTGCAACCAGCACCAGGACGATCTGACTCTGGAACACCAACATCGCATACCTTCCCTGCTGGCACTGCTTCAATGCACAGTGGTCCAATCCTCATGTCTTCTGATGTTAGTCACCATCCGACAAATCTCGCAGGCTACGCTGGCTCTCACGATCCACATTTCACTATGAGTCCCCAGAGCGCCACATCCCCGGCATTTGCGCCACACGCATTCATGCATGCAGGAGGTCTCCCTAGTCCAGCTTTTGGATCATCAGCCAGTCCTCGTGCACCAGGCATGTTCAACGAAGCCGGTATTGGTCGGATGGACTCGGTGGCATTGGGACCAGGTGGTGACAGTCCCATGCGAGATGCCTTCGCGGGTGGTGCTGGACCATCGGGCGGTGCAGATGTAGCACAGATGTTCAACGATCTCACTCATGGCGCGGAAGAAGAGAAGGAGAAAAATCCCGATCGAGAAACAGAGGAGAGAGGTAAGGATGAACCAGCCAAGTGGCGTCCTTATGAAGAGCTGGAGGACGAGATCGATCTATTCTTTGTTGACGAACCATAAAATCTGCATCTTGGAAGAAAAGGAGACTGTAACGGCATTGGCTTTTCGTTTGTCATCGCATCACATATTACAAGAACGGCGTTTTCTTATTCGCTCGAGCATCACACGGTTGCTTGCTCGATCTGGGAGTTTCGGCTTACGGTTTGGGGAGAGTCTGGCATATGATTCTATGATTTGGCGTTGGCTTTCTTTTCTTTTTGCTTTGTCTTTCGAGACATTGCTGTATATTTTCATTTTTTTTTTCAGAGGATAGGGATGTGAAGTGTATTATTTTCTTGCATTGCGAATCATGCTGGGTGGAATTGGTGGTTAGGTGATGAGGAATGGGGGGTGAGGGGTGTACATTAAAAACTTTGACTTCTCTGGGATTGAGAGGGTTATGTGGGGATTAATACAAACTTTTATACGACTTGGTGGTTTCTGATGCTGTGTGAGGTCTTGAGAATGTGGGATTGACTTGACTGATAGGTATTGTTGAGTGAAGAGGTCAGAGTGATAATAAGCGAGACAGGAATAGGAGCATACCCGTAAGATACCCCAAAAGACATATGTGGCTTTAGCTCAGTCGACAGCCCTGAATCTACTAACGATTTCATCACTACGCCCATTTTACCTAGGTACTTTACCTATCTTCCCCACCTGCTACCACGCAAACAACTTAAAAACATTTCTATTATAGTTCGACATACCATAAGTGCAAAGACCTTTCATTCTGAGCGTATACCAAAACACGCATGTTTAAAATTAAACCCATCTCGTTTCTAAACTGTAGAAATTTAAATAACATCTTGTTGAAGAATCGAATCTTTCGCCCCAACCCCCCCAGCTCCCACCCTCTACACCTTACAAACTCGCTTTCTCTTTCAAAGCCGACGGAAGGAAATGCAGATTCACAGGCGTCAAAGGCGCTTGGCCGGTTAATACCGCGGTGATGTTTTTCATGCTGAGGGATTCGAAGCCGATGTGTCTAGTTTCGCTTCAGCTTCTCTCTTATCGAGTTGTTTGCTCAAATAAATAAGGGTTAAGGAGAACTCACGTATCTAAAGTCCCACCCGCGTTATGCGCCGTCAACGTCACGTTTCTCCGCCCGATTAATCGTGGATCGATGGCTGGCTCGTGTTCGTGCACGTCGAGACCGCATCCGATTAGGATTCCGGCGTCCAGAGCGTCGGCGAGGGCGGTGGAGGAGACGAGGGAGCCGCGGGCTATGTTTATGAAACTATTCCAAACATCAATCTACCTTATCCTCGATGAATGGTTTATTGGGTACGACTTACCGGCTTCCAATCTTAAAATGCTTGATCCTCTCCCCATCGATCAATTGTCGTCCATCGGGGCTGGCGGGCGTGGCGAGCACGACGCAGTCGGAGAGGGCAAGCATGGCGTTGAGATCTGCGTGGTAGGTGGCGTCGAGGGGGCCTTCGAGAGTGGGTTTGCGGATTATGTCGTGATAGTGGATGGTCATTCCGAAAGCTGAGAACGCTTTTTGCGCGAGGAGGTGGCCGATGTTTCCTAGGCCTATGATGCCTGTGGGTTTGTTAGGGAAGGGCTTGGGGTGGAGATGAGCCGGTAATGAGATGTAAAGAAAGCCTGTGAGATGTGTGGTTCTGGGATTATGGTTATTTGAAAAGGTGACTTACCAAGCGTGTGACCGCGTGGGTTGTGAGATAGGATGGCGGCGTTGGTGTGACAGTCTGTGAATGTTGAGGGGGTGAGGGAGGCGGTTGTGCACCATTGGAGGTTGCGGAATGTGGCGAGGATGAGGAAGATTGCGAAGTCGGCTACGGATTCGGAGGAGGCTGCTGCGCTGGGGCGTGTGAGTTGATTGAACTAGGTGGAAGAAATGATGATAGAATGGATTAGGTGAGAGTGGTGAGGGAAATGTGAGTTTGATGAGAGGATTGGAGAATTGGGAGATTGAGAGGGAGATTCAAGTGTGATGAGAGGTTATGAGGAATGAAATATGAAAAAGAATAGAACATGACATGGGAAGACATCTTTGATGTAAGTAGTACAGGTTATCGAAGGACTTCTGAGAGGCTATTGAGCTTTCAGAAGGAAAGGAACCGAGTTGAACAAGGACGAAAAAATGAAGTTTAGTACTGATAGAGTATTCATACCTGTTACAATATATTATACCTATCTTGAAATTAGTCTCATCTCATAATGTATAAATCAAACTTTAACACTCAAACTAAACATACCTCTCTCCCCCAAAATCTTAACATCAGCCCAGTCAAACCCCGCCCCAGCACTCGCAAACACCCTACAACTCTCCGGAACCTCCTTAATCAACTCCTCATCCCACATCCCCATCTCCCCTCCCGTATTCCAAAACGGCCTAAAAATCGCACTGAACTCCCCCCACCGCTTCTCACGCAGCGCCTGAATAAACGCAGGGCGCTGTCGTTCCTCGGTACTAGGTCGGATCACAGTAAATTTAGACGAGAACGTCTCGTATTGTACATGGTTCCAGGCTATTGGGTCACCGATGTGAAGCACGATTGGTTTGGATGTAGACATGTTGAAAAATGTTTCACAAAATAGAAAATACCGAATAAAGCAGGAAAGAAAGGAACACAGAAGTCGGAATTAAAATACGTGGATGCAAGATGCAAATGCAATGCAACGTACACCGTACCAGACTTGTTGTCTGCTGTATCGGGTTTAACGCGCGTGACAACGCTGGGTGCCGATGCGTTGGACATGGTGTTTTTGTGGGGCGCGTCTGGGTAAAGTGGCCGAGACGACATGTCCATTTGGATTGGATGAGGAATGAGCTTGCTATGAGAGGGTGGGTTTGACGACTTGGCTTCATGGGAAATTGGGTTGAGGAGATGTCGATTGTTGGGTGAAATAGAGGGAGGTAGAAAGAAGAGGTCTACCGTAGTGGGCCAAGTACAATAGGATTATGTAAGGGCACGTGGGAAATCAGCGGGTGATGTGATTTTATGAAGATTTGGGAAGATAGATTAGTAAAGAACACCGATACTTTTTTGGTCAGATCCTCATATGTATAGGTGGTGGATCTCACCTTGGTTGTCTTGTAAATCTCTTTTCGAGACCTCGTGGTATGGGAGCCACCTACCTGGATAATCAAGTATGTCCTTGCTACTATCGTGGTTTTATAGAGTCATTACAATTAGACGAAAGTCAAGCTTCGATTTAAGTGTCTAGTCAAGTTCTACATAGTAGATTTGAAGATATTATAGGAATCTGGAAAAGAAACCAGTCTACCCTATTATTTCTCTAAAGCCCGTGAGATGTTCCTATATATGAAGACTTATCGCTCTAAATCCTCGCATTAATATGAAATCATTCATTTCACAATCACACGTATTTCATTCACTCTCATCGTGGGATGATATGTGTACATTGGAGCATCAAATCAACTCTGCCCCCTATCCAATTAAGCGAGATCTGCGTTTCCCACCCCCTATATCAGCCTCTACCACTGACCACCTAACTGCCTCGAAAGCCCTTTAAAAAACAGCCAAAGCATTAGGCGGACTCGCAATCCCACCCCTAACATTCAACGGCGCACTCGTCAAAAAGAAACTCCACCGCCCATTCCTCTCACACTCTTTAGCAAGTCCTTCTAAATCCCATAACTCCCCAATCGGCATCCCCAGACACGCCAACAGGTGATCATGTAACATCCACTCCTTATTCACAGGTGGCCAGCATTCGAAGCCCATGTTATCAGCTGCGACAGCCGCGATGCCAGTGTCCCAGAGCCATTCGACCATGGCTTCGTCGCCGAGAACACCGATCCAGGCGCTGCCGTTTGTGATTTGTGAGGTGCGTTCGGAGGGTGTGAGAGTGTGGTAGGTGGAGAGGAAACCGGTGCGGAGGAGGAGGATGTCGCCTGCTCTCGGGATTGTGGATGTGGAGGCGAGGATGGAGGTGAGGGTGGAAAGGGGGATGGAGTGGGTGGACATGGGGTTGAAGGAGATGTTATTTTGAGAGCAGTAGAGGGGGTAGTCTATGAGGATTCCGCGGGTGCAAAGACCGCCTTTTTGGGATATGTCTGGGGTTTGGGGTTAGGGCGGTCTCCAGGGGTAAAAGGGGACTTACGTTCGATTCCTAGGTGGGGAGTAGCGAGGAGGTCGTTGTGGTGGATACCTTGGTAGTAGAAGCCTGTTTTGGAGTGGCCCCAGTGTCCTGTAATTTTTAATAGTTGTGGAGACATCGAATATATAATTCTTACGTAGACCATCCCATTGACTTCCTACCCCATTCATCAGCATCCCAACCCCTCTTCTTACTAAAAGAACACTCACCAATCTGTGTATTAAACCTCAGTTCATCATCAAAACTAAACAACCCTCCATCCCCACCACCTCCTTCTTTCTCTTCACTCCCAGCAGCTTTCAACCCCTCCTTCCTCCAATCCACAACCTTCCTCTCTAATTTCTGCCGTCCAAAGCCCGCACAATCTAAGTTTTCGAGTCCCCAGTTAAGAGACACACTTACACCGCTGCGAATTTCGGAGGCGGCAGAGAGAGTTACAAAAGTTGTGATCTGGTTGAGTGTGCCGAGGGAGTCTTGGTGGGTGGGTGTGGAAAAGAGGTTCCAGGATGTGCGGGCGCTGGTGGTCAGTGTTAGTAGGGGAACGAATAAGAAGAGTAGAGTAGTGCTTACGGCATTCCTGGAGGGATTGAGAGGTTTTTGTATTTTGGGAGGGTTGGGGGAAGCATTTTGGAATATGGATAGCGGTTGAGTGGTGGGTGATGAGATGGACGAATGTGATGGAGGTCAGCACTGCGCGAACAGATTGTAGACTGGATCTTATATGAGTATTTCACGCGGAATTGAATTTCCAGAATAAATCAGGGCTTGGTACCCCGCTTTCGAGATTTGCAGCATGTGGTAATCAAATTAGACTTACTTAATTACCTTACTACCAATATCTGAACATCCAAACAACCTCGCTTATTCAAACAAACCCCCTATCCGCAAATTTCTTCGGTACATCCACCGTCCTCGCTCTCAGATACTCACACGCATTCTTCCCCAATGTATCATACGTACTACAAGCATCGTATCCTCTATCCAAATGATCATGCAATAGGAAGTGTACAGCTTTAATATTCGGCATCTCAAACCGATCAATCGGTTTCTCATGGTTCTCTTCTGGACCAAGAAGTTCTCGGATACGAGCCACAGTCAGGAAAGAACGTAGCCAATCCCATTCATCGTCGTGACGGACGAAGAAGCCAGCATTACAATCTGAGCATTTGTCGCCGGAACGACCAAGGACTATACGCCCCAGAGGAAGACGGACTGTAGGTCCGAATGTAGAAAGGTCTACCGGGTTTGAAGTCTCGTAGCTAGGTTGCTGACGATCATAGGTTGTGAACTTGGGGGCTAGTGGCATGGTGTAAATTGGCTCTGGGGCGTCGAACAGAAGATGTACGCGCTGAGGAATTGCGGATTGAGGGAGAAGTGCAGGATGGTATTCGTAATATGGCTTCCCCTCTGCTTGTCGCATATCGTTTCCTAGGGATGCGCCAGGACATGATTGTAAAAACATAACCATAGCGCGACGGAAAAATCCATCTGGATTCCGCATTTTGAGAATCTCACGATCTTTGGATTGCGCAAAGATACGGAAGTCGACGGTAGCCACGTCTTGATTTCGGGCGTCGATTACCGAGGAGCCGTTTTGCATGAATTTCAAGGTTGTGAATTTGGAGAGGAGTTCTGGACCGAGTTCGTAGCGGATTTGTTCTTCTGCCCATTTGCATTTCTCTTCGATGTCGAGACCGCAGAGGTAAACGTGATATTCTGCTTGCCAGCCTGCGAAACCTGTAATTCCTACTTTTGTAGTTGGTGGCGGGGGCAGGCCTCTGACGCCAGAGATCTTGACTTGATCTTCACCTACTTGCTCGATTTTGATGTTTTCGAGTTGAGCTGTGACGTCGCAGTTGTAGTATTGAGGACCTTGAATTTCGTAGAGCAGTTGCGATGTGACGGAATTGACAGTCATTACGCCGCCAGTATTTTTCTCTTTCGTCATGACGGCGTGACCCATATGGTCAATAGCTGCGATGGGAAATCCCAAATTGATGTGTTTTCCGGCTCTCAAGAGATCCTTGAAGTCAGCGCTATAACCCCCACTGACATATGCTGCGCATTCAAGGAGATGGCCGATGATGAGTGATCCAGCAAGCTCATCGAACTGATCAGGTGTCCATTGATGCCACCATCTAAATATATTAGCACAGTGAAAGAGTAGACGAAGGACCAACTTACGCAGCAGCACCAATGATAGGAGAAGCGTCGGAAACACGACCACAGATGACAATATCAGCGCCTTGGGTGAGAGCTTTTGCAATCCCAAGACCACCAAGATAACATTGAGCGCACACAGGATCCAGACCCCATTCTTGTACAGATTTGTTGTGCATCAAGCTTCTGAAGCCTTCGCCCTTTTCCAACATCGCTTTAACAGCTCCAGTGGCATCGTCACCTTCAATCCAAGCAACTTTCAGATCATGCCCACGTTCCCTAACTTTCTTCTGAACCAACTTGGCCAGGATCTCAGCATCGCTAGCGCCGGCATTTACAGCTAGCTTGATCTTCTTGTCCGCAAGGTCATCAATTGCTGGCTCAAAGCAGTCCATAAAGTTCTCAGCAAACATTGCATTCTGGACTTGCTCGTCAAATGAGAGCTCCTTGCCAGCAAGTTGAGCTTGTTTAGCGATCTTTCCGGTACCGTGAATTGTCATTGTCATCTCAGACAACCAATCACCGACAATTACATCAACATCTTCGTTGGCTGCTAAGCTTGAGATGGCTCGAACTCTGTCCGAGAAACCTCCAGAGGCGCCAGCGACCTTGACGGGTCTTCTAAGAGCGGGAGTCATAATTTCAGTACAAACGTTAATATCAAAAGAAGTTGAGAAAGACTATTTGACGCAACTTATGAAGCAGAACAGAAGAGATCTGAACGTGAGAGGAATCGCAGCAAATATACCTCAGTTGTCTCTTCCAAGGAAAAAGGAATACTCGGCTTGATTGTCCATCTTGCCCATATACTCCATACTTACGAGTCGACTGTTTACAAATATTGTTTCGTTGCCGTCCGCATCCGAGAGGCTTCCGTGTCGGAAAAGTATTTGCGATAGACTTCCCCTAATCCGGGGAAGGAGGAGAGGTTTGTGAGGGTGCGAAGAAAGGTGGGGACATGTTCATCGGAAAAATATCGGTCCGAAATGTATCAAATGTCATTTGAACTTCCTCCATCAACGACTCCAGTACTACGATCTGCATTTCTACAGCTTGAATTGGCCCGAAAGAGATATCCCAGAGCATCGGCTAGTGCGGGGTAGTCAGCATGCGTATGCTTCACGCGTTCTAGGAATGCTTGATTGCTTGAATCCTTCCGTACAGCTCTGTTCGACCCATTCGAGGTCGGATAACTTGATCAGAGAGCTTGGAGGCAGGCGATCCTGATCGTAAGTATGCATATGGGCATTGAGCGTACCGTCAGTGTTAGTGTATCCGTAGGTTGTTCTCATATTCTGTCATTATTTGAGCTTCCATTGCCACAAGAGCTGTATCAATACCCTATAGCCAAACTTGATTCCGAGCATCGTGTACTGCAGAAATCGCAAAATGACACCTGCTATTAAGTTAGACGATGGCTTTGCCTCTCCGTTAGCTAAGAACGGTCGGTTTGTATTGGCCTGTGGTCTTTTGTGTGTTGGTACGTTTGTCTACACAATTGGAATCGTGGTCTATCGCTTGTGGTTTCATCCGCTCTCCAAGTACCCCGGACCATTCCTGAACGCTGTCTCTGAGGTAAGTTGCGTCCTTTGGATGCTGCCAGTTCACTGACAATCTCTAGTTCCCTGCGACGATATGGGTCCTTCAAGGACGACTTCCCATGGAAACGAGAAAGATACACGCGAAATACGGCTCGGTCGTCCGGCTCAGTCCTAATGAGCTGGCTTTCAATACCGTTACTGCATGGCAGGATATATATGGGCACCGAAATGGCAGACAGGATCTAAACAAGCACCCTATTCACGTTGGAGCCGTCGATCCTATGCCCGGAGTTTCCACGATCTCTATGGCAGATAACACAAATCACGCTCGCCAGCGGAAGGCTCTTTCACATGGGTTTTCCAAGAAAGCATTATGGGAACAAGAGGGCATCATTCAAGAATTTGTCGATAAAATGATGTTGAGATTCCATGAATTTGCGCAAAAGGGAGAAGCGTTTGATATCGTGAAGTGGTACAATTTTATCACATTTGATGTTATTGGCGACTTATCCTTCGGGGAATCATTCGGCTGTCTAGAAAGAGGTGATTTTCATTTCTGGATTACCTTGATCTTCGACGCGGTAAAGGCTGGAGCTATCGAACAAGCTACAAGACGTCTCGCTACCGCAGGTACCTCGACCCAAAACTTCCTGATGAATTTGATCCCAGGCGACTTGCGAAAAAGAAGGGCAGATCATCTTTCCTACAGTCGTGAGAAAGTGATGAGGTGATTTAGCTCAACGATTATGTGGGAGCCTGCTAACACTTCCAGGCGACTTCAAGATTCAAAAAGCGATCGAAAGGATTTCATGTATTATATACTTAAACAAGGAGAGCACTACGATTTGTCACAAGACGAAGTCATCGTGAATGCGGCACTATTCATGTGAGCTCTGTCGAAGCTACCAATAATGGTTAAAGCTAACATAGATAAAGTGTCGCTGGCAGCGAAACTACTGCTAGCACTTTGGCTTCCCTAACAAACAACCTTCTGCGACACCCAGAAGTATATTCTAAGCTTAAGGCGGAGATACGTGAAAAGTTTTCGACTGAGGAGGAGATCAAACTCGCTGCTGTCAATGAGCTGCCATATCTCAGTGCTTGTATTGAGGAAGGTCTGCGAATCTTCCCGCCAGCTCCTATTGGATTCCTTCGCATGATTCAGGACGGAGGAGACACCATTGACGGTCAACACATTCCAGGAGGGGTGAGTCGCTCAGCACTTCATGCTTTCGCGTTGACCACTGACTCTTTTTTCAGACAGCAGTATCCGTGAGCTCTTGGTGTGCCCATCACAGCCCAGATAACTTCAAAGATCCAGATGATTTCATCCCAGAACGCTGGCTCAAGGGCGCTGGATATGATAATGACAATAAACTTGCTCATCGACCATTCTCTCTTGGACCCCGAGGATGCATTGGCAAAGAGTAGGTCTCCAGAATCGCCAGGAGTTTGACTTCCGCTAACACAAAATCTCCTTAGCTTGTCTTACGTTGAAATGCGCCTCGTCTTGGCTAAAATGATCTGGAACTTTGATCTCGTTAATGCTGATAACGCAGAAGCCTGGAATCCGGAAGGCGATATGAAACATCTGAAGGCATTTTCGACTTGGCAGAAGCCTGAGCTTCAGGTCTATGCTGAGGAGGTCAAAAGGTAATGAGCAACAGCACAGGTCGAGACATGAAATTGCGCCGCATAATTCATACCTCTCAGCAGGGTACTCAGACATCATCTGTGTTCATCGTCCACAATCTGTTCACAGAGAGCCACCATGTTATTCAAGATGAATGCATCTTTCAGATACCCTAATGAAATACCTCCATGCATAGCGCGTGCTATGTCCAGCTCCAGCTCCGTATATCTCCTTGATTTCCAACTCATCAACCCGGGTTCTGCATGGCCTAGATCTAGCGGTGATCGATCTTCATGTCACATGATTGCGGATATAGTTTTCCAGGTAGGGCTGTCTCTATCCGAACCCCTCCTGCTAAATTTCAAATGCTAGCGCGTCGCTAAAAGCCATGACTATGGATATAATTTGAGACATCCTAGTTCCTGTGCAGTGCAGGGATTGGAATAGATCTAATGATAGGGCGACATGAGAGAGTCTGGGGTATGGGGTTCGTTAAAATCTGGGGTTAGCGAGCAATGCTTCTCCTAGACCATTAGTAGCAGTGATATGGAAGGGGCGCTTGAAGGAATAGAGATGATGCTAGGACAATCTATAAGACCAGTTCATTCTGCCTTTCTGAACGCGCGAAAGTGTCTTCTCAAACGCTCAGCTGAACGATCATGGCTACCACCACCGAAATGAAGTCTATGGCCGAGAAATCAGAGATAGAGAAGGCGGAGGTGGAGATGCTCGAAAGATCTACTACAACATCACCTCCATCAGAAGAAGAGTTAGCACCCGTTGTTACTGCAAAGACTTGGGTCGTCGTTGGGGTAGAATCTGTGCCTTCGTTTAAGGGATATTCGCTAACACAATTTAGATCCTTTCGATGGGTTACGGTCTATCGTTCTGGCCTGTCCCAGTCTTCGCAGCTATCCAAACTGAAGTTGCTACCTCCCTCGGAAATTCCAACGATTCAATCTGGTTTATTCCTTCCTGGTCACTCGCTATCACCGTCATGTTCACCCTCGCGTGAGTTTCCCAATCTCATTAGGTCACTCAACAAAACTAACTTTCGTGCAACAGAGGAGCCAACACTGATCTCCTAGGCCGTCGATATTTTCTCATGGGAGGTAACGTCATTTGCACAATCGGGCATCTCATCATCGCCACAGCAAAAACAGGTCCAGCAGTGACAGCAGGGATGGCAATTACCGGATTCGGAGCTGCGAATTGTCAAATGGCTGCATTTGCAGTATCAGAACTTTTACCGAACAAGTGGCGGCATTGGGGAGTAGTTCTCGCAGATATCGCGACTCTCGTTGCGGTTGTTGCTGGACCAGTGACAGCTCGATATGGTCTTGTTACTGGGACTTGGAGATGGAATTTCTATCCTATTGCCATACTTCAGGCGATATCTGCTCTTGGACTGTATCTTTTTTACTATCCACCTAAACATCCCAATGGATTACCTTACCGACAAGTGTTCAAGGAGATGGATTATGGAGGTAAGTCTCTCCTACTCTCGTCTAACCTGCAATCAACGCTCACTAACTTTCACAGGAATGATCCTCTTCATCGCCGGCGCCGGTCCCTTCCTCGCAGGAATAATCTACACAACCATCTACCCCTCCTCCGACGTCCACGTAATCGCACCTCTGGTGACCGGCGCCATTTTCCTCGTCCTCTACGCCCTCTGGGAAAACATAGGCCACAAACTCGGCTGGGTCCCCCGACCTCTAACACCAACCCGCGTCTTTACAGCCGGTCACGGCCGCGACTTCACCGCACCCTGCATTGGCATCGCCGTTATAAACATGTTCTACTACTCATCCTCCCTCCTCTGGCCCACCATGATAAACGTCTTCTACCTCGACGACCCCACCGACTGGCGCGCCGCCTCGATCCTCTCCCTCGTCCAGGGCTTCGCCATCTGCGCCGGTGTCCTCTTCCTCACGCTCTTCGGCGCCAAGATCAAGCACTGGAACTGGCAACTCGCAGGCTACGTCTTCGTCATGGTGTTATTCGGCGTGCTCCTCGCGCTAGGGAATCCAGGGAACAAGAACCTCATGATCGCGTTTGTGTTTATCTCGCAAGCTGCGTATGGGCCGGCGATATATCTTGCCATTGCAGTATCTCAGATGGGTGTTGAGCAGAAGGATCTCGGTCTTAGTGGTGGTGTCAGTGGGACTGCGAGGTTTGCGGGTGGCGCGATCGCGACGTCGGTCTATACCGCTGTGTTGACTAATACGGTAAAGAAGTGGACGGTGAAACTCGTGCCTGTTGCTGCTGTGCAGGCGGGTTTGCCTGTTGGTAATGTGACGGAGATGATGGCGATGCTTGGGACGGCGAACATGACGACGGCCTTTAGTCCTGAGGTCATTGCTGCTGTTGGAAAGGCGACACAGAAGGCTTATGAACGTGGTATTCAGTAAGTTGACTCATTCTGCTTATCTTCGAACAATATAATGACCTAGCTTAGGCTGACGGCATATACATCGCTTGCGTTTGGTGTAATTGGCATTGTTGCATGTGCGTTGACGAGAGATATGGAGCCGAAGATGAATAACAAGATTGAAGTGTATATGGAGAACACTGACCAGGCTGACAGAAATAAATTTCATTAAACTGAGATTGTAGTAGAAGTAGCTTAATATAGACAAGCAATTACACAGAAGTCTTCACCATGGCAGCATAATATACCATTGCTAGTTTGAAACGCATTTGATTAGCAAAGTACGCATATAATAGTGATAAATATTTTCGGTGGAACCAAAACTCGGCACCAACATAGAAAAAGATTATGCTAATACAAGAGACCGAGAGCAATTCCGTCTCAACATCTCACCCCAAAATCAACACCTATCCAGTACAGAAACTATGACCGCTATGCAATTGTAACGCCACCCCAGTTGTTATACTCCCAAAATGCCGTTTGTTCCATTACCCGTATATCCTTGACTTTCCCTCCCCATTGACATCATCATAATCCTTTGGTGTTGGCTTAGGTACTGGTGAAATGTAAAGATTGGTATCGTTCATGGTCATTTCTCTCAGCTGAGAATTGCTCAATCCAGCTTCCCGTAATTGTGTACCGCTTAGCCCTCTCTGCCTCGTTGTCGTCGGAGGTTGAGAGTAATTGACATTGTCGTGGCTCTCGGCAGCTTCTGGTATGTGGTGTAATGCAGGAGACGCAGGCGATGAGTATTCTCCTTTCTTCTGCGGTCCACCTGTAAGGGTGTTGGTATTTGGATCGCTGCGTCTTCTTCCGCTAATCATGCGACCCATACCGAGGCCATACAAGGCCCGCGAAAGACTAGACCGTCGAGAGGTGTCTTGATCTCCATCTAATTCAGCAGGGTCAGAGATCTGACTTACTCCACTTTGATCACTAGCGTTGCTCCAATTCCTGCCGTGATGGCTCGGACGACGAGGAGATACCTGAGAGTCTCGATTGGACTGGATCGGAAGATCGAAGTATCCTCGATTAGGGTTAATGGATGATGGTGGTGTTGTGTCCAGAGAGTTGTTACGATTAGCTGATCCAGCTTCTGACGCCGAAACAGGCGCATATCCGCGGGGATAATGCGAATGAGCAGGTGTTTGCGGCGTGAAAGGACTGTTGTTGAACATTGGTGGAGAGTTTGCTTCCACCTCGTGTGCAGAGCCCCATGGACTCGATCTGTACGACAATCCGTGAACGCTGCTTGTTGCCTCTGATGGAGCCATCATTAATGGATCTACTGACATTGCATCCACATCACGTGGAGCCATTGGAGGTGGGCCTCTCTGTCGCGATGGCCCCGATCGAGGACCGCTAGATGACTTTTGAGAACGTGTGGCGGCCACTTGAGCAACCTTGTTAAGACGTCGAAGGATTAAAGTCGCCGCAATTAGAATAATCGCGAGGAAAGCTATTGAGCCTCCAATGATGCCTCCAATTTGTGACTTTGTCAGCCCGGTGCTGGGAGATGCCGTTCCAGTTGCCGTTACTTTCGCGATAGCCACAGCAGAGGATGCTATTTTGGGGATCATTCCTGCATCAGAAGAAGCGGTACCAGATGGCTGGACGGGGGTGGTTGCTGTGACTCTGGTATTTGTGACTGTTTGAACTTTAGAATTGGAATCTGTGGTAACAACAGTTTCCAATAAAGTATAGGTCGAAATGCTGGTAGTGTAGCAACCATTCAAAGCACATCCCATTCCGCTCTTACAGCACCCGTAATTTAACGACGCCGGACACAGATATGAACTTGCTGCGCACGATTGAGTGTACGACACTCCTGCAGATGGGCTGCATCCTGCTTGACCACATACATAATCGCTTGGACAACATCCACCTGCAATCCGATTAGCTTTTGATTTACACAGCATTACGTGTATAATTACCTCCTTCTGCGAGCGCGCAGGCAGTATATCCTAACTTTCCACAAGCCGAGGCAGGAGCTGCACTTGTAGGTAGACAGCTCTCTTTTCCACAAACTCGATCATTCGGACAACATCCCCCGCCAACATCATCTGGACATAGCTGGTAATCGACAGGACATTGTGTAGCATCGCGTTTTCGCCCTTGAATATCCTCGTGTATCAGATCCCATCGATTCGATCCTATTTTGCGTTTGAATAACGATGGTGCTTCGGTAATTTTTGGGTATGTTATAACGACTGCGGACTCGCTGGTGACTGTAACGATCGAAATTTCCTGATGCGGTGGTTTCTCGTTGCCCAGATCTTTCTCGAGCTGCTTTTCTTCTACTTCAAGAATAGATGCGCTCGTCAAAACCGTAACAATCACCTTTTGCGCAATCATCCCGCCGTCCTCGTCCGACACATCGAGATCCAACATATCTGACTTCTCCAAATCTCCAGATTTGCCTCCGGACAATGCGGACGTCCCTGTTATATATCCCAATATTATTCCCGCGGTTAGAATCCACGTAGCTTCTGCGGCGCGCATGTTGGTAATATCGGCCGCTACGACTCGGTAACTGTTGTGATGGGTGAGCACCTCGAGGCGCGAGCTCTGAGACTTGATACCATATAACCCTACAACTACCGACACTTGGTCGCGCAAATATGAACTGAAAATTCCATCAAGGAGTTTGACTTGAATCCTGAAATCGCAATAAGGAAGCAGAGAAGCCCACCGCGCGGCAGAGGGAAATCCAGTAGATTCAGTCAAGTGCGGCGCAGATAAGTAAGCGGGGCGGGGCTGAAAAACAGCTGTTTGTATCTTTTGCGTGGGATGTGGCTGATGACTGTGCCTGAACGAAAGATAAAATGTCAATAAACAACTGAAACTCGATCAATGAAAACAATCTTCAAACGTAGCGAAAATAAACGTCAGGAACAGCGAAAGTTGTTGGTTGGGAGCTCCAGATCGACACTTGTCTTTCTTATCACGGCAACCATCAAAGGGTGTGTAATTGCCCACGCTCTTCAGCAAAGACCAGGATCTCATGATTGGTATTTAACCTCAGCCTCCTTGGGTTTCTTTTTTTGGGGGCTGCTGAGTCGGCTTGAGGTTCGAACCAAAGACTCTGACTGGACAGGATGCCTTCGTCAGCATGTACAACACGAGGCAAACCAATTGGATAAAGAGGAGACACAAGACTCCAGTAGAGCTCCGGTGGGACTCGGCCATATATTCTGCTCTTTGCGTGTCTTCTCAGCCCCACGAGTAAAGTTGGTTGTCTCCAGAAGCGGTGATGCTGCAATACAACACCTCGACATCCAGAACATATGCGATTTGGGCCACTTTGTCGATAGTATTGGCGGGTCATCGGAGGCTTCTGCAAAGAAACTGCACGTCTTCCGAAAAGGGGTGGCCGGAAAATCCATACATTGGTGGTTCCTTCAGCAAAGGTTCCATGGGCTGGGGAACACTTCGCGAAGACGGGTCAGCAGGCCGGTGCGATTCGCTATAGTTTGCGTGAAGGATTGAGGCATCTCAAAAACCAACAAGCCAACCGCATGGCAATATGGTAAGGCTTCGAGATGGACGAAAGAATGCAGGTGCATGTCCGGTGTCAGATTTAAGGCTCGGTAAAGAGGACAGATTGAGATTAGTGGATTGGCGAAGGTCATGTGATCTGATGTATTATATCATTGAGAATGAAGAGAAGCATATGGAAAAAATTTAGCAAATCTCGGTATATGTACAGTTTCATAAAATCAGTCAGTGACAATTGATTCCGATTTGCAGACGGACTTGGTTATCTTGTATTTCACGGGTTTTGGTGCACCAACTTAAGCGAGCACCGCTTCTCGCCAATCAAGTCCAACTATGAAACCTTCATCTCAAGCTACAACACCGTTGAAATCCTGATTACATGCATATATATCCCTCCGAGGTCACTTGTAGGTGCACGCAATCCATAGTTCTAGTCGGTGGACAATCTGAACATGAAAACGGCGGAAGGAAACTTGAAAGGAAATTTTCCTGGAAGAAAGAAAGCATTTCTTAAGAAGAAAAAGCACAGTTGCCATTGAATTTAGGTTTCTCACTAGGTACAGTTTGATAGTCATAGTTTTTTATTTCAAGTATATGACATTTATGTCCCCTGTAAGCTAGCCTCCAAGATTCCTACTCATCAATCCTAACTTTCTTTAGGATAATCCGTACTAGCACCAATCTCCTGCCAGTCATCCAACAACTTCGCAGTCGACTCCAATTTCTCCCTAATAGCAGCCTGACAATCCGTCCCAAGTACCAATCTCAACGGAATCTCCCTTCCCTCCGCAACACCCCTCTTAGTCAAAACATCTACAATAACATCACATCCCTTCTTCACATCCCCCGGTTGTTTCCCATCCGTCTCCTGCAACATTCCTCTTACGTATCCTACCGCGCTCTCCTCATACTCTTGAATGCGCTCTGCACTCAAGATTCTAGCTCCGGGATTGAGAAATCCAGATCTGAAATAACCAGGCTCGATGACCGTCACGTCGATACCGAAAGGAGCGACTTCAGGTTTTAAACTCTCTGCGAGGCCAGAACAAGCCCATTTCGTGCCGGCGTAGAGGCCGAATGCTGGACCACCTGTCCAGGAACCGAGAGAGCCGAAGAGGGCGATGACACCAGAGCGCTGGGTGCGCATATACGGTAGGACCGCGCGAGTTACGTTTAAGGTGCCGAAGACGTTGGTGTTGAAGACGTCGAATGATTCTTTAGGACTGAGATTACGGTTAGAAAAATCGCTTGATCTGAGAATTGATGTCTCACCTTGCTTCCTCGATTGCAGCTTCGAGAATATATCCAGCGCTATTAACGAGGATGTCCAGACGGCCGTACTTGGCATGAGCTTCTGCTACGATTTTCTTGATAGTGTTAAGATCCGATGTAACGTCCAGAGCATATGTTTTTGCACCGGCTTCTTTGACTTCGGCCAGTTTGCTGAGACTCCGTCCGGTTGCGATAACTCGATCTCCTTTTTTGAGGGCGTTGAGAGCGATTTCTTTGCCGAAGCCACTAGATGCGGCAGTGATGAACCAAACTGGAGGGGACATTGTGAGTTGGTGTTTGAGATGGGCGTATGAATAGCAGGTGATTAGGTTTAGAGTGAGTTGAGCGTTGTGTTGATTAATTGAGATAGTTAATTGATTTGTATGTGGTAGACACTTGAGCAACCGGCTCGCTTTATATAACAATAGAACACTCATCTTGGCTTTCGGCTTCTAGTTTGTCTACATCACTGTCCATCTTTTCGCCGAAACCCTCACGATACTTCGTCGCTTCAATAACCTCATTATCGGAAATAAGCGAGTTTCGGCGTTTAGAGCTATTCGCAATTTCGGCCTCAACACCCAAAGCCGCCTTAGCTTCGCACATAACCTCCCAGTTTCCCAGTTTCAAATACAGTCGATGTTCATTTCTCAGAATACAATCTGAGGCGGGATGTGGAAGATCGATGAAGTCCGGGAGGCATACTGAGAAAGTCCGGCGCTTTGAAATGAATATTTGTAATACCAGGACATTGGTGTGACACTATATTGATATGAGATGGTAGCTTATGAATATTCTGTAATTGAAGAAGCATTTACTTGTGGTAGAATTGTGTGCGAATCTTGGCAATATAATTAAGGGTTCTTGATACAACAGTGCTAAGCGATAGATTTCCCATGATGTCGATGTGATTGTCATTCATTGATAGTGAAGATATTTATGTATTTTCCAATTGAATCCACATCCTTCCTTTCTGTAAACAGCAACTAAAGCCGGATTGATATTTTTGTTTTACACAACATCAACTTGGACCTTTCCCCGCTTTCAGACTTCCGTTTGCAACATCGAACAGTCGTCCTCCGTCAAGTCTGGTCAAACGAAATTTCTCACAACAAGACTGAAACATCTCAGCCTCGTACACTTTTCTTGTTGATAACAAAACGTTCTTTAGCGTGACCATGTACACCACAATCAAAACAGTGCAACGCAACTTCGTCACTGACCCAGATAGATGGTCAGGTCAGAGCTTATACTTCAACAGTCTGTTCTCCGGGAAATGGGGTGATAAACAGGAAGATGGCTCATACTTTGTTGAAACCGACGCTCACATCTTCGAACACATTCTTCGATACCTTCGAACTAGAGTTCTTCCAGTCTTCTACGACAGAGAAAAGGGTCACGATTTCGCACTTTATCAAGCCGTACTAGAAGAAGCGAAATACTTCCAAATCGATCGGCTAGTGAAATGGATTGGCGAACGCAAATATCTGGAAGCCGTCCAAGTCAATATTTTGGCTACTGAATCTCAAGACCGACGGACTTATAAAAAGCATACTAGGTCTGATCTTGACCGCCGCACATTCATGGTGGAGGATCGCTATGTTGAGATGACGACGAGTGGCAACATGGAGACTACGATGATTCCTATGGCACACCGACGAAGCGTCTTCTACTGTCCCAATGGGAAGCATGGCAAAAGCACCAAGGAAAATTGTAGCGGCTGTACAAAGCAAGCAAGCGATGGCAAAGTCAACGTCAACGGTGGCTGGAGAGGAGAGGATCAAATGAGCTGGTGCATTGTGCGAAAAGAAGTTGTTTTCGACCACGATCTCTGTGTGAATGCGTATTCAGATGATGCTCAGCCATGAATAGCAGACTTCAGGCCTTATGCAGCAGCTATATAGACCGTTCGTGGCTGGACAGGCGGGCCCAAGCAATGAAAATCCTATCAACTTCACACATGTATCGTCGTTAAAGAAATTCTTGTCACTCTGATACTCACCAGGAATCACTTCACACTCACCTGCTCACGAAAATCACATGTAGGAAATGGCGGTTCTCAAAATGCTCCAAAATACAATCTAAAATATCCCCAATATAAACATTAATTTCCCCACTCTATGTAACCCAATCACCCCCCCTCCACCTAGGTAAACTCGCTCGATCACCCTTAACCATCTTCGGCTCAGTAGGCATCACCTCCTCAACGATCGGCAATCCTCCACTTCCCACCGGTGCCCCAGTTTCTCCTTTCTCGCTCATAACCCCCAAACTCCTCCTTTTCCCCGTCGCCAGATCAATAATAACCCTCTCTGGCCCTCCCTTCTCCCTCTCCTCCACGCGTCCCTTCCCCTTGTTTCTCGCAGCCACCCCTCCAATCGTCGAAGCCGAATGCTCAAACGCTTCCGTCCACATGAAATAGCACATGAACAGCGCGATCAGCGCAATGAGCACCGTGATGAACCACGCGCCTGCACGATCCTTTTTCGTGGCGGGCACAACGGGGGTCGGTGGGATAGGATTTCCAGCGGTAGGGATGCTGATGGAGGTTCCACCCGTATCGCCCGTGACGGGAGGTTTGGGACGTTGACCTGTTTCTTGCGGGAGGCCGATCATGCTTCCGAGCATGACTTCGAGAGCACTCATGGATTGGCCTACGCCGGTAGTGCCGTCCCATTTTCCGCCTTTGTCCCATTGAATACCACATTCCGTACCTCTTGGACCGCCGGTACACTGGGCGGCGGCTGCTTTGGCACTGGTGCGGAGGAGAGCTGTGATGTTGGCGGCGGTGGAGGGAACCATGATTGAGGTGACGGTTAGCCAGCGGGAGAGATATGCTTTGAAAGATTTTTGATCTTGGTTACATCCTATTTGAGTGCCGACAGGGTTCTCACAACCTTCTCTCATGACGCCGTTGACGAAGAAGTTGCCGCTGAGGGTTTGGAGAAGTCGTTCCGTGCGGTCTTGCCATTTCTGGTCACCAGTCTGTTGAGAATTAGTAAAGTGTTGAAGAAAAGTAGATAATCACTTACAAAATTATACATGACACCAGCACCCAACAACATAACACCCGCATTATAACTCCACTGATTCTTATCCAGCTCCGTACAATTCAATTTATCCGCTTCCGAGTTATCAAAAACCTGATAGGTAGGAGAGATCAAGCCAATCCTCCACATCCAATCCCAAACCTTATCACCCCAGACCGCATACGACGGATCCTTTGTATATCTCGACAATCTCGCCGCGAGATTGAACAAACAACCATTCGAAATCGAATTCTTGAGATTATAACCCGGATTCGAAAACGGGATCTGCCATCTCAACCCACCATTGCAGTATTTGGTATCCCAAACCGCCGTCTGCTCATTGAACACCGCCTGTGCCAATCCCAACCACGAGGGCCCTCCCACCGGGGGATCTGGGAATCTGAATTCAGCAGCAGACATCGCCGTCATGGCCCAAAACGCTTGATCATCATTTCCCAATGATTTTGTTTGATTCTGCGGTTTGAAATCGGAATCCTCGCCGACTTGGAATAGTATCGCCTGCGTCGTGATGGCATTATACGTCGTATCCCCCGTGTAATACCAGTAATTAACCAACGCACCAAACATCGCACCGGCCTCCCACCAGTAATACCCTTTATCTGGCGGTTGCGGCACCGGCAAGAGTCCTGGTATCTGCCCGGATTGATTGCCTTGGTAGAACGATACCATGTCGTACGCAACCGTACTCGCAGCTTGTTTGATGGAGTCTAGACCGTGCGGGTTAGTGAGTGGGCCTAGCGCATGCGGAAAATGAGGATATACCTGCGGAATCTACGTCGAGTTCGATCGCATGGGCGATCCGGACCGCCAGACATGCGAGGATGGTGGGGATGCGCCACATCGCCAGCATCGCGATAAGTAAGTTGGGGATGAGGGAGAAAACGAATGGATGGCAGAAGAGTGATGTGGCATTAATTGAGGGAGAACATGAAGGTGAACGAGAGACTGGCGATTGAAGATTCACGATCGCAGAAGCGACAGCATGTTGTCTGAGTGAGAAAGTCACATCAAGTCATATCAAAGTCGTCTATCCGGGCGGTCGGTCGGTGATAAAAATCGATGCGCAGTCACTGACTGGCATTGAGATGGCCTTGCACTTGCCGCAAAGAGGAGTTTGTCAGGCTGGGGGGTGTGGTGGGCTGTCGAGGTTGCATCGCGACCAATTCTGGCAGTGTCAGTACTTCGTGCGGCCAATCCGCATCATTTACCCGGTTGAAATGCGCAAATAAGAATCGTGCAAATGCTCGTATTTTTCCTTTGTGTAAGGTTGGGGTTGCTCGAACACGAGGGGGCACAGCGCGGTGTTGGCACGGAGTTTGTGCCCAAAGAAGGTGAAGAATCGGAGTTGTGAGGTATTTTGGGTGTCACGAGATGTTGTTGAATGTCGTCGATGGTGAATTTTTGGGTTGTAAGTGAAACATGAACATTTAATTCTTCGAACTAATACATAACCTCGCTGCAGGTTAAATATTGACATCCCAAATCCGACAAGTCTCAATGCCGAGATGGCACATCAAGCTTCGCCGTTACAATCCCAAAACTTTACGTTTGCGCCTCAAAGCATACCAGTCCCATGTCAGGCTGCCTTCATCTAGACCGCGGCGATGGGTAAATTGTAATGTATCAATTGGCTTGCTTTGATTGGAACAAAACATGTTTTGATACAACAAACGTAAACCTATTCATAGACTTCCAACTTCATCACGTACATCCAACTACTGATCACCAAACCAGACAATCCTCTCCTCCTTCTATCTCCTCAATTAATCAGACAATCATGCAACACTCCCCTAAATCTTCTCGACAGGAACGATTTCCTTGTCACCAACAACCACAGCCTTCTTCTCATCCCCATCGGTACTCTGCGTCTCCGAATCCAGCACCCCATTTGTAGGAGCCAGTTGGCCATTCCTCTTCTTCTGTAACTTTTCTCTATGAGCCAGATACGTAATGAGTGAAAATACGAGGACATTAAGACCTGCTACAACGGCAGCACCTCTGTTACCGGGTGTAACTATGCAAAATTAGTATCAAGACAGGCAAGGGAAGGCAGGAGTCGACGAACCATTCGGTTGATGAATCTGTTGAAACCAGACTAGTGGAATCCAGGCGTTGAAAGTATCTGGTAGACAACGTTAGTAGTGAGCTAAATTGTGGGATGGTTTCCTTACATTGCAGTGTATTCATCGACGCGGCAGTAAAAGCTCTTTGTTCCGCATTATCGGAGATCAATTCTGCCATCCAACTATGGAAGGGTATTAGCATCAAATAACAATGAGGATGATAGAAAGACTTACGCCATAGTCAATGGAACAGCACTTCCACCAATCCCACATACGATGTACAGAGGTGCGCGATGGCTGAAAGGCCCAAACACTGGAGTCACAACCAGGAGAACGAAGACAACGATGGCGACCAGGTTTCCAAAGATGATGGTTGGCCAGCGACGACCTCGGAGTGGTCCATCAGAGATCCATACGGTGAGGAGTGAGTAGACGGCATTGAATGCATTAGCTATAGTTGGATACTCGTTCTACGATTGCATGATAATGTTAGCTTTCTGTGGGTATGTATGAGGCTACTTCTTGTTTATACGTACAATTTGTGAGATACTGTAGACAGGTGGTTTGCCCTTCTTGTTATGTGCTTTGAGCCAGAAAACGAAGGAGGTGGATGGTGCAGATGTGAATGGTTGCATCGCTGTAGTCGACGTTAGAAAACGAACATAGACATATCGCACAACTGGATAGCTCACTGAATATAAGTGTGAATAGTAATGTCTTCCAACTCGTCAAGTAACCTAGTATGGTCTTAAACGTGTATGGCTTGCCTTCGGGTTGACGGCCGACTCTTTCCATTCTCTCTTTAGCAATTTCGATGTCCTAGTACAATGTTAATCGTCTATTTTGTGGTTGATGGATATGCACTTACACGTTCTGTGAATACCCAAGTAGGTTTCGCGGTGTGAGGAGTATCCGGCAAAAAGAAGTAGGCTAGAACAGCGACCGGAAGTGAAATTACACCATTGATAACTGCGAAGCCTTGTTAGATATCGACACAGATGAGCGACTGACTGAGATTAGGGGACCTACTGAAAAGCCATCTCCATCCGGCAAGACCAGCTTTGCCGTTGAGAGAATTGTAAATTCCGGATTGCAGAAATCCACTGAAGATTGGTGCAATGGATACTGCAGATTGAAGGATGCCATTACGCTTTCCGAGTTCACCTGCGAAACTTCGTCAGAATACGATTTCAATTGCTCATAGAAACACTCACGCTTGTTGTACCAACTACCAAGTATGTAGTACAGAGCTGGCCAATATCCGGCCTCAAAGAGACCCACGACGAAACGCAGAGCAAGTAAATGTGTATACGACTTTGCACCAGCGAGCGCGAATGTGAAGACTGTCCAGCCGATTTCCAGAAATGGAATCCAAACTAACGAGGTTAGCAAATCATCACTGTCGTCTAAATATTGGAGAGGATGACAAACTATGAGCAGGAACTCGAGTCAAGATGAAATTTGATGGCTGTGACAGGCGAATTGTTAGTCACTATTTTCTGCGTAGAACCACGGGAAAGTCATACCCATTGTCCAACGATATAGCCGACGGTCCATGAAACAATGATATAATTATACTGGTTCTGATAAAGATTGAGATCTTCCTTCATCCCAGAAACGAAAGCGTTGGTGATGTTGGATGTGTCAATCTGCGCAGCCATCATTAAACCCGTTTCGTAAATACGTGCTTAAACAGCTTACCCATTTTATTAACATCCCAAGCGTACCAAATGTCAATAACGTAAAGTCCAACTATGAGTAAATCATTAACGACAAGCTCGTTTTATGTGTCTGGAGATTAACTTACTTTGAGAAGAAACCTCCTCTCTTCTTTCGAAACATCAGCGGAGTCCCATAACCATCCCCTCCAACTGACAGACGGTGTTGACGATGCGATAGAGGCTGCCTTTTGAACCATCTTTCCGGTTTGATGCAAATTTGAAGGTTAAGAGGGCAGTGGGTGATGCCAACAACATTTCGCAAAATTCCAGCGACGGGTTGGATTTATATATACAAGCATGAATAAGACAAATACAATACTGACTCGAGGCCTATTATCAGACCCAAAAAGTGCTCTTGGTCGTTTCGATTTTTTTGTCCGAAAGTGGAAAGTTTATGATGCGATTCGCAAGACCGGGCGTTTATTTCGACAGAGGTTCTGCTCCGACGTCGAGTTTGCGATCTCCCAATAGGTCAATTAATTGCAGCTTTTCACTGAACTCGGTTAGGGCTCTGTCATTCGGGTCAAATCCATGCATTGCAACATAACCTTACAGGGGTCTAGCATAAAGATTCTGCGTGACTTGTTAATTGTGCTGATCAAGCACGGTAAGCTATCATATGGTAAGGTATCATATTGACAATATATGAGAACATCAAACTCCCTGGAAAATCATTGTGCTGAAATGATTCGAAAGACGTGCATTATCTTTGCAAAGATAAGGATTCACACTGTTAGTAACAGCGTATCAAAGGTCACACATTGTGTGTGAAGCCCGTTCTAGGCCTTTACCGTTTGACCATTCTTTAGTACGGACCGTTCGGATTTTGCAGGAACCGCTTCTCAGACCTTGTTTGCTAGGGTGGCGAGTTTTCTGGATATGTGGTAGTTTCCGACAAATGCAGGACTTGCATTGCTCATGAACCAAACTCGTACATCCTACCAATCGACGTTAATCGCTGTCTTCTAGAGACCCAAGCCCAAAAGGAACAGCCTTGTGAAGTCAAGGCCAGTGAGCCAGTTTGATGAGTTGAATAAAACCTTCGAGAAAATGACAAGTGTACATAGCTTTACGTATAGCTCACTACCCAAGCCAAGATAATTCTCGCGGAAACAAAGACAAGAGGGCAAGTGCAGGCAAAGGTATAGCTCGGTTTACATCAATGTCTTACTTCCGAGAGATGCAGGCCGTCATCAGACCATTCTTTGAGACTTCTGGATGAGTGGCTTTTCTTACATGAAAGCCATATCCATTCCCACCGGTACGTCGGAGCCTTTTAGATTTCCCTTCAATCTGACAGAGATCTTGGAAAGGAACCACCAAGATGTGCGCAATGATGTACCAAAAAGCAAGCAATTGAACTGCAGTGTTCCGAGTAATTTCCAAGCACACCTGTTGGGAGATTCTGACGTCTTAGAGAGAAAGCAGACCCCTTCTTCGTTTGGCAAGAGATTACGTCTGTGGTACTCTATCAAACTCTGACTTTGAGACGAGAACACAGGATACCAACTTCGGGGCTCGAGCCAGAGGTGTTTTGGTTGAAAATTGAAGTATCTTCGTACCTCGACCTCTTCAGACAGGTGGTTTTTCACCACGCTACATTGTGTAGGTCTGGGCCAGACGAATACGCAACTGCAGGGCTTCTTGAAGCCGTCAACGGCGTAGATTTTCAAATCTAAGCAACAAAAAGCGTTTGCACCACAAAGCGAAAAGAACATTCAAGCTAGACATCCTCCCAAATGGTTGTCGACCGATCATGAGACGTGTTCTCGATGAGTGAGGCGACGCACTATAAACAAGACGACTACGGCCTGGACTCCCGACATCGATTTCGAGAAATAAAACAGGAAAATACAAGTAGGGAATGGCATTGTATGTTCAAATAGGAGTCTTGAGCATTCGGTGGTCAACCGCCTTCATCAGACTAATCAGCACAGCGAGGACCACTTGATCATACAAGCTTCTTCTCGTTGTGTACCTATCAGAAGCCCGTCTAGAATGCAAGGCTTGGTTGACTGATGATTATCATCAAAGAACAACAAAGCTCAGCAGTAATGTTACTTGAGCTGGGCAAATTCGATAGAAAATCACACAATCTTCATCTGCTGAAAGTCGACCTTCTATCACAGTTGACATTCGAAGACGCTACAAAGTCTCCAAGATTGTCAAACTCCTTTAATTAGACATTAGAATTTGTCTCCGAAAGGTTGAGCTAGTCAAACCAAGAAGTATCGCGACGGGCTAATCAGGAGATTGCTCAGAGCTGTACGATGCCATCCATCGATCGTGTCGGCTACTGAAGTTAGTGAACCGCGGAAACAGGACTGTAGAATAGTAACAACGCACATAGGTCGTTATTTGTGTTGTCGTAGGTACAAAAGTATTGTGAAAAGGCACAGTTGCGGCATGGTAGATGGTGCTTTGAGAAATCTGGAATGCTGAATCACAAGAGGTGGAAAAGTGGAGACCTCGGCCCAAGCAAACATCCCGATCATACCTCCTGGCTCAAATATCAACATTTCCTTGACGTAAACCTTCATCCTCCCGTAAATTCCCATCTTTTGGAGCCAAATAACAATTCAACGTAAACATGTCGTCCTCAGTCCAATATAACGATGGCAAGGAGAGTCTTCTAAAGCGCGCAATGTATGCGTTACCACTCCTTCTCGGGACATATGGAGCATCGCAAACCATGGGCGTGCTAGTGGCACAAATCGGACCATCTCTCATCAACTCTGTAAAGACCGGCCAGGTAACACTTGGAAACGGCGAGATTGTTCCTTTAGTTAGGAAGTTCTTTGGTATTGGCGGACTCGACAAAATTCTTTCGATTCTTGTCACGTTCTTCACTCCAACACTTGGATCCTACGATGCTTTGGGGAAATTACAAACGACTGCTTTTCTGGGAGATCTCGTACCGTTACAAGCTCTCTGGTATGTTGAGAGTGTACGCCGAGGGAATTATATGACGGCTGCGTATTTGTTGTAAGCTGGACTCCTCGGAGCTTGATAATTTGCAAGCTGACCATACATAGACCAACCGTTCTAGGAGTCGCATACCAGGCCAAAGGTCTTGGATACATCGCTCCAATATGGTTCTTCCTCCATTATGTGCAATCACCAGTGGGAAATTATCATGCCGCGGATCAGCGACTTACACAAGTGAATGCAGTCAAGGCAATTATCCCAACCATTGTACTGTCGTTCCTTGCGCCATCTGTAGCCATGCTGAACGCTCCCGGTCTCGCCAACCGACAATGGATTAATGGGCTGTTCTGGCAACTATTCCCTCTCTCTGGTGCCATTTGTCAACGTCTTCTTAGTCTTCTCATCAAAGATACTACGGAAACCGACCGACTCTCTAACCCAGAAGCGGATATGAAGCATCTCCGTCGGGTTTACTGGGCAGCTGGCATTTTTGCTATGGCCACCAACCTGTACGTTCGCATTACTTCTCCATTCCCACTCAAGGATGTGTTCTTCAAAGATATCGCGAGCCCGTCGGCACCAGCCACTTTGATCAGTGGAGCAGCACGATTCTTAAGATATGATCAGCTCATGACTTTCGGGCCCGCTCTTGTGTGGGCAATGATGCACTTTTATGACTTGAAGAAGTCTCAGAAGACAAAGACTGGATGGGCGACTTTCGTTGGGGCTTTAGCTGGTACAACTATCGTAGGAGGGCCTGGAGCTGCCATGATTGGATTTTGGGCGTGGAGAGAAGAGGCCCTGGCTGCTACCGCGAGCCGAAAGAAGGTTGTGAAGAAGAATTAATGGATGAAGAATTTTAAAATTATCGGGGATCGGGGGATGGATACTAGATATTAGGCTCCTGCAAATGGTCAAAAGCTAGTGATGGTAGTAGTACCTGAACTTTACTGGATCGAGTACGCTGCTTGGAGTTTCTAATTTCTTTGATTGTTTATCTTGGTGGAATGGATATAGCAAGCACTCGGCCTATGTGAAACAAAATTATTCTGAATTCCACGTCAATCCAGGGAGCTTTTGAAGCGCTAAAATGGCCGAGAAGAAGTTTCGTATAAAAGAATAAATGTAGTTATGTGAGTTTATCATTGAAGATCGAAAATAGATGAGAGGAATGATAGAGGTAAAAGCGGCTAGAGGTTAATCACAAAGCGGCACTAACGTCTTCCGACCAATGGCAGCCCGCGCTAAGATATCGGCACACACAAGATCTGCTTACTCATTATTTCGGGTTCATACCAAATTCTCGAATTCCTCAAACCCCTCGTTCGACATCGACAAATCCAACATCGCCATCATACAACATGGCTCCCGCAGCAGCAGGAAAGGCTAAAGCCAAGAAGAAGTGGTCCAAGGGTAAAGGTAAGAAAAAGATGCGCGCAGTCGATGGCGCTTGCTCGACTTGGAACGAACAATTTCTGATGCCACCATAATAGTCAAGGACAAGGCCCAGCACGCCGTTATCCTCGACAAAGCCATCTCCGACAAACTCGCAAAGGATGTTCAATCATACCGTCTCGTCACCGTTGCCGTCCTTGTCGATCGTCTAAAGATTAACGGATCCCTCGCAAGAAAGTGTTTGGCGGATTTGGAGGAGAAGGGTGTTATAAAGAAGGTTGTTTCGCACAGCAAATTGAACATCTACAGTATGTTCCCTCGAATGGACCTAAGTCTGCAATATGTGCTGATGATATATAGCTCGTGCGGTCGCTGCCGCAGAATAAAGAAAGAATTTCCAGTTTTACGAACGATGTCACGATTTGCCTCTTTTCAAATATCGACCGGGTGATTGATACATTACGGGTAGTCGAGGAAATGGCATTGGGCGCTTGCAATAAGGGCATGGGACTTTTTTTTCTGGTGTAGCATACAAAATCAAGAATGCTTCTGCAACCAACTATGATATGGTTTCTTTTGATGGCGGAATGGGCGTGATGATGATGCAACTTGAGACCTCGGAATGATCGCCACAGTACAGCACAGGTGGGAACTTACTTGAAGATCAACTTGCAGCATGACTATCACACGGAATCTGCAAACTTAGAAATTGGCAAGTCGGATGTAATAATGGCAAGCTGACTGTGGCTTGCCCGAATGCTCGTAAGGCCAGAAAGGTAAACGATGGATGCAGATAATTTCCCATACAAAGCAACCAAAGGCATAGAGATAAACATTTCCCTTGCAACATTGAAATCATAGAGCTGCCTTCTGTAATAGAGTTCAAATGGCTATGATTGAGTCAATTTTTACAATTGAAGAATCAATACCTACGTAGCTAAATCCCCACCAAACCCCCTCAAAGCTAGCTTCCTTTCAACACCATTGAATCCATGTTCCATTGTAGATCACCAAGCCATCCTCGGCACCTCACAAAATCGCGAGACTAACAAACCACAATCTGGCGGACTTCCCCTCCCCTCTCATCTTAACTAAGATGTGGTCTTGAACCATACCGTGTTCGCAACACATATCCAAGTCCGCGCACCAATGAAACCAAGGCTAAAGTAATATTTACATTCACCCTCTTCGTTTCCTTATAGCCATTCCCTCCTCCGCATAACACATTTCCTCACTCACTCTCTCTTTCAATTATACGCTTTTCGGGCAGCAGCAATGGCCGAAAAAGCATCTACGGTCCGTCAACGTAAGGTTGATGTACCTGTCACAACTAAGAGCAATGGCAAGATCGTGGATCCATCGTTGATCAGGAAGGAAGACCATGTCTCCGCCCTTGATGTGTTCCGCAGTCTCGCATTCGTGGTTCTCGCCAGTTGCGCATTGAGTTATTTCGTGACAAGGGAGAGTTTGTTTTGGAATCTTAGCAGGCCGAAATGGACGAATCCGGATGTCGTGAAGGCTTGGTTGGTAAGTCCGGAATGATAGCAATTCACAATCAAGAGGAAAGCTAACAATCGACAACAGGCAGGTCCAAAACAGTACACCGACGCCGACCTAGCAAAATACGACGGAACAGACGAATCCCTCCCTATCCTCCTCGCTATCAACGGGACCATCTATGATGTCTCCGCGGGTCGACGCCACTACGGTCCAGACGGGTCATATCACTTTTTCGCGGGCGCGGATGCCTCGCGCGCATTCGTTACTAGCTGTTTCGATGTAGACCGTAATCCGGATCTGCGAGGTGTTGAGAAGATGTATATCCCGCTTGACAATCCAGAGGTGGATTCGTTGTATGCGGAGGGCGATTTGAAGATGTTGAAGTATCTGGAGAAGAAGGCGGCGAAGCAGAAGGTTCATGATGCGTTGAAACATTGGTATGCATACAACCTGTCTATCTTTTGCAAATATCTACGGCTGGATCTTGAAAAGAGACTAATTGTGTTATAGGGTTGACTTCTTCGCGAAATCACCAAAATACCCAGCGATTGGACAGGTTAAGAGGGAGAAGGGTTGGGAGACTAAAGGTCCTGTGCCGACTCTGTGTGAGAAGGCTGAGAGTCAAAGACCTACTGCTAGAGCTAGGCCGGCTGGGAAATAAGCTCTGCAAAATTTAGGGTATGTATTTTTATGGTGTGGTATAGGTTTGAGGGAAATCGAAAGCTCTAAGGCACTTCTATTGTCTCCGTAGTACATCATATAGGTATACAACTTCTATCATGATTTTGCGCCTAAGAGCATCTACCTTCGGCAATGAGGCGATCCGGAAGTCATCGATCCATTTCGATATTGTCGCGGCTTTCAAGGAATGTGAACATTATGGCAATCAAGCGGTATTGGACGTGAACGAACTTTCAGTGAGCACATATAGTAGTGATATCAGTGCAGCAATATTACTACTGGTTCATTTCAACAACGAACAGCACTCAAGAGAAGAATTAAACCGACGAAGTATGTACATCAATCCATTTAATCTACATCTCATCACCAAACGCACCACTAAATAATAAACTCTATCATCGCATCATCAAGAGTGCGGAATATAAGTAAGAAAAATCATATCCAAGAAAAAGCACAAGAAAAACACACATTCAAATATCCAAAACTTCCGATTCAGATAAAGTCTCAAATTATTACAGAGTACCCAAGAAAGCCTTTTCGTTCATCTACAAAGTACCGTAGCCCGTCGACGGGGGTATATATACTTTTCATTCCCAACCACACGTCTAATGCAAAAACAAGCTCAACTCCTCTATAGGAAGAACGCAGCAACGATGGCGACGAGACTGAAGCTGGCGCTGGCACGCACGATGATGGCGCTGTTGGCGGTGGTCTGGGCTGGGCTGGTACCGGTGCTTGATGGGACGGCTCCAGTTCCTGATGCAGACCCTTCGGTGGATCCAGTGCCTGAGCTTGAACCGGTTCCGGTTCCTGATCCAGTACCAGATCCAGTGCCGGTGTTACCACCCGATGGAGTGGTGGTGTTGCTGCCGGAGCCGCTGATTGGGCCACTTGGAGCGGTGTTGGAGGTTGCCTTTGCGGCGAGGGCTTTATAGGCTGCGAGGGTCTTTTCACCGGTTGCGGCACTGGGTTTGTGTCAATATATGAGCTGGAAAGAGTGGAAGAGAAGGGCTTACGCGTTGATGACCATGACCATACCACTCTGGCAATGCTTTCCTTGGGAGCAGTATAACCAGATTGGTTTTGTGTCTTGCACCATCATGGTGTATGTAGGTGTGTTGGTCGCATTAGCTGCCACTGGCATGTATCCCGAGAACATATCTCCCTTTGGCGAACATGGGGTGTCGAAGGCGGAGGTGACGACGGAGTGGTTCTTTGGTGTGAACTGGAATTGGACCATGTCTCCAACCGCGGCTTTGATGTCGTTCGGCGAGAACTCGAGGGAGCCGTTTGTTCCTCCTACACGGACGACGTGGACTGTGACCATTCCTGAAGGCGTGCCTGTTGAGGATGCTGATGCTGCTGTGGATGAGGTGGATTGCGCTGGTTATTGTTAGAACGGGTTATACAGTCGTATGGAAATGGACTTACCAAGGGCACCGACGACGCTCAAGGCGGAAAGGACTACTGTAGTGAACTGCATATTGACTCTAAAGATCCTGATCTCAAAGTAACGAGTGTGAGGGTTTTATAAAAATCGGAAGTTAAGTATTTTGAATGGGCGTCTAGCGCTTCTTGTCTTTGGAAATAATAGAATGGAATGTAGTGTCGTGCTGGCCGACAATTAAGTTAATAGAGAATGAAAGTGGTGAAAGAGAATAAACAAGAAAAAATTCAAGACAAGGACGAGAAGAGTTGAAGAAGACACTGATCAGATGGGGGATGGGCATAAATAACACAGACCAAACCACCAGCACCCGTGTACCTGATCTTCGTACTTGAAGAGAACCCTTGCAGTTGTTCCATCATGAGCCAGGGGATCGTGGTAAAGCTTGGCTTCGACGTCCAGAGAAACATGGCCATGGTGCTGCTGAAGAGATTGGTGAGTCTGGCTGGGCTGGCTCGAAACGTGTTTGGACCTGCACTCAAACGTCCGAGGGGTCATGTTGACTTGGAGCCGCAAACAGGGGGAGCGCTTGCAAGACAGCCGAACTTGAGATGGCATGCAGAACGTCGAGATAATCCGATGACATCCTTGGTGGTTGCGTGTTCTGTGTCAAAAGCAAGATGAAGACCGCTTGGAAGTTTCCTTGTGTTCGATTTCCATGATTGTACGTATTGTTGGTCTTGTACGGAGTACAATGATGTTGTGAATACTCGAAGTCAAGTCTCTGTGATGCTCTCGCCAAAGCCCCGTCTTTAACCCCTGACTTTGGCGAGATTCTTCACCCGCCAAACCCTACGGTAATGAAGAGCCATTTTGAGCCGCTGCCAGGACCATAAAATCTCCATTAAAAACCTCGATCCTCAACTTTAATTTGTTCATCTCATAAGCTTAATTCTGAATGCACCAGTCACACAGAGATCGGATATGAGTTGCCCGCAACCAGAGGCTTCCGAACCTCGCTTGGCTTCCCCTGGTGCAGCTTTGCCGCGCACGGTGCCGGTGAAGCACGGAACTGTCAGAGGAATCGGCCGTTGCGACAACAACAAAACATCAACCGTTTCAGCATCGTCTGTCTTCTTTGCCTGTCTTGCGCTCCGGCTGATTCACGGTTGATTTGTTCTGCTGCAAAGCGGCTGCGTGAGTGAAGAATTGTTGCACTTCGACATGCGGCTGCAAATCATGGCATGTTTCCTTTGCCGGATGAAGACGTGTACTTGGTGTGAAGTATCAGCCATTAACTGGAGAAGAGACATGCCAATGTTTGATTCTGGAGCCAAGGACGAATATCATGATTGACCAGAACGGAGAGTTTCGATGTCCAAATTGGCAGTTGGCAAACTCATGTCAAATCAGCAGTCCTTCCGGGATTTAAATGGCTATTTCAGGTGCGTTGATCACCACGGGATGGTCAAGATGGTCTGGTCGTCAACTCACGGCCGTGAAGATCTTTGGTTGCATCGCTGGTCGAGGAAGGCTGTGTAGAAACGGATGTTCAAGAGACCGCAATTACTGTCATGCTATCGAAGGATATACACTTTGTCATTCCCAGATCAGCTTGGCTATCTTCGGATCTCCAGAGGCGAGAACTTGATACCTTCCAATCTTTCAAAATGCTACAAAATTGGCACCATTGTTATCGACTATGGAGTTGGGGGAGAGTTGTCTTCAAACTTTTGGGTTCTGGTCGACTATCCTCCATTAGTCCGTTCAAAGTATTTATAAGTACATCAAGATGATTTGACAATGTTTGATTGTCTCGGGATTTAATTATCGGCGTTCAGCGAATTTGGCTGTTCTTCAGACTGTTCATCGCCAGGCAACAGCTATGGCCGCGGACACAGAGAAATGACAACCCTCAACTTTTCAGTAAATTTTTTGATGGTGCAGGCATGTTCTCAACGCTCTTTCCTTCGGCTCTTTTAATTTGGGGCTTCGTTTTACAGATTCTGTCAGCTGCCTCCAGCGTTATTCTTGAACGCCTTCGTGTCGTTCGACTTGTGGCTTTATGGCTTTTCAGCATACGCCACTTCACTATCCTAACATGAACCTTCAAGTGCCGCATGGTAAGGTCTTCGGTAATCATCAACAGTTACACCTGTCAAACTTTCTGATTGCATTTCAATTTTGTCAAATCGTTTTTACTATACAAATAGGGAGAGCATGAAGCCTCTTCATCCGCTGCAATGCTACCAAACTCGGTTTCATGTTGACTCTACGAACTTCTTAGACGACAAGAGTAGCAGTTCGATTTGATGAGTCTCCTCTACAATCTTAAAAAATAGTGCTGGGCGCAATATACACCTATGGCACATCCAAAATTGGACCCTGAAATAATAACCGCTTGAGGATTTAAACTTGGCGACACAACAGGCAACGACAAAAGGCTTGTTATTCAATTCGAGCAATCTAGTGCTTGAAGCTTCAACTCAAGAATATTTTGTCTTCGCGCCCATGGCACTGCGAAATTAAATGAGGCTTCTAGACTTCATTTCGGCAACAATGCCGAAAGAAGGGTCGAATTAGACCTCGAAATCTGCATGCACTCTCACAAATCACCAATCAAGTCTTAGAAATGATTTTGCCCCCGCGGAATATCCTGCGTCCTTATTCTAAATGATGGGGAAAATCCGTCTTGTTGCTGCTGCAACTTCCCTCTACATCCAATAAAACCTCTCCCCATATTCCACTACTTCGCACTGCAGCAGACCACGACGTTTCTCCTCTAGGTACCAAGATACCGAACCCTCAGACGAGTGTTCACAAAGTCTATTCATAGGTATTTAATTGGGTGGAGTAGCATTTGCCACAGTTTATAGATTGTCGGCTGAATATATAATAGCCGTAACCCATCACTACCCTTCCCAGCGCGGCGCTCTCTATTTCTCGGCTGCTAAATGAAAGTTTTTTCATATATCAAACGGCGAACGCCACATGAGAAGCAGGATAAACTACCATATAGCATCCTAGCTTGGCAGACTACCGCAAGATGGAAGGTTTTGTCAATCCGCGGAGCGGGCACCGCCGCAAGAGAAGTGGCTTCTCTCCTCTTGTGGCCTTTGGCCTCTGTCATTCAGAAATAGATGGAAGCCACGAACTTGTAGCGTGGAGTCGCCGGCTGCAAGGTTAAATCTCGCGCTGCATTTCCGTCTGCTGGATGTTAGGTGATAGAGCTAAAATGAAGCCGAAGGCAACAACAATAGAGGAGTCTCAGTTAGGCCCGACAAGGAGTGGGATACGAGAATGTTGATCGCTGTGAGGTTGTTGATCGTGCTGTTCTACGGCTATACTCAATGGAGGAAAGCATGAAGTGATCTTTTAATCTATTTTCCGTTGTTGCCTCCTCATGGTTTTGGGATAAGAAGAGTGAAGATCTCCCTCGTTCAAGTCTAGAATAACTATCCACAAAGCATCTCAACATTACTCACTACAATCCTCAACACTCAAACATCACTTCGAATCTTGCATTTTGGCAATCACATCAATCCGCTCAACATCAACCAAAACTTCACTTCGTCAACGACCATCACAATGCAATTCCCAACCATCATCCTCTCCCTCCTCTCCCTCATCCCTCTCGTCTCCTCCACCGCCTGCGTAGCCGGCGGCCCCGCAAACCAAGTCACACAAGCCGGCGCTTGCTGCAAATCCCAAGGCGGTACCTGGTATCAATTCTACCCAAACCAAGCCATCTGCGTCGTCGCCGACCCCAAGTTGGGCTACTACAAGGGATGCATTTCCCGCACTTGCAATAGTGAGCTGGATACCCGTTGTATCCCAGGCAATGGAGAGGGTCTCAGCACTGCGTTCGGAAGCGCGACGTATACGGGGCCAAGGGAGACTATTACTGCTTCTCCATAGGGGGTTGAGTGCTTGGTAATTGGAGAAGAGGGGAAGACGTTGGTAGAGGGGAGGAGGGGTGGAGAGGATTGTTCATAGAGGAGAGAGAAAAGGGTTTCAAAAGATGAGAGATCTTGTGGGATGGATGGCGTATAGGAACTTGCATCTTTCTTTTCTCTTATTCTTGATTGTTGCTGTTGTTGTCATTTGTTCATGTACTAGAACATCTGGGGTTTATTGTGCATACTTGGATTGGCTGTGTAGGAATTGCAAAATTGGAAAGATCTTTACGATGAAAGGCTATTTTGGTTGATCTCAGTGTTTGAAATTTAATAAACTATATTTGGTTTGACCATGTCTTTTTTAGCAAGGCAATACATAAACAGAAAATTCTTACCTTCAAATTTAAACGCTTCCATAGCTAGAAAGCCACAATTGGACAATCAAACTATGAAATATTGTTCTCGTATCAATTTGATTCACGTCATGCCTCTAATTCTCTAATAAAGTATAACTAAATTAACATTCATACCATTCATTGACAACTACTACATCCAGGTTCGATATTCTGGAGGAAAGAAACCTAAGTCAGTATGTCTGAGTGTGGCGAGCGCGTCTCAAGCTCTTGACTACTGACAAATAGAGTATTTGCAATGTGCAAGAGGTGTAATCCAGACACGTCTGTTTAAACTTTCGGGGCTGTATTGAAAAACTTGAAGTCTTTGCTCGATTCAAGAGCCTATTACATAAAACTCGTACTCTCTTTGGTCCTCATCCTTATTTTCAAACCAATATTGCGGCCAATAGCAGATTGTGATGTAGAGAGGTGTCGAGTCATGAAAACTAACCGGAGTAATCTGACTTATCTGAACAAAAGGGAGACACCACATCCAAACATTTCGCTCGATCAAGGACATTCTCGGAGGTAATAAATTTAATACCTACACATTATCTTTTCATCACCTTGAACATCAATGCACATGTCGAGATAGACATAAGTACTAGGTAATCCCACATCTGCATTCTCAACCCTCCTAAGATGCAGCATTAAACCTTCATTCCAAGCCGTACAAACACCAGAGCGCCTATCCCATGCCCAATCTACAACGTTTCCCAGCATAACGCTACGTTGCCACCCTAAAAATCCATCAACATCTGCGGCGCTCCCTTCTCCAAATCCTCCACCTCAAGAAACCCACCCGGATCCGGCAACTCACTCCTCGCCCACACACACCTCGCAATCCCTTCTCTCACAAACGTCTCCATATACCTCCCCACCGCCGCCTGCGCATCCTTCCGTATCCGTGTTTCTGGTTTCGTGAAGAACTGCTGTAGCAACACCTGTAAAAGGTCAACGGGCAGCGTTTCTTCTCGGTCGAGCGTTGGGTCTGTGGTATCTGGTTCTGGTTCCGGTGAGGAAGCTACTAAGTCATCGGAGGAGGAGGAAGAGTTGTCGGATGACGAGGAGGGAGGTGGAGGTTCTTGTGTAGTGTCTGGACTGAGACTGGGTAGGCCGTAATTGCTGGCAGTTCCAAGACTGCTTCTACCGGCGCCGCTAGATCTTTGAGTTGGTTTCTGCTTTGCTTTTTGAGCGCGAGCTTTGTGTTCGAGACCGATACTCGCTCTTGATTTCGTGGTTGTGGATTTCTTTACTTTGGAGACGGGTTTGGGTTGCGAAGTGGAGGATGGACGCGGTGGGCGGAAGGGCTTTGGTGGCATGATTGGGAGAATACCGACGAAATAAAATTTAGACTTCTGCGAGTAAATACACGTAGGTAAAGAGACTGATGAAGTTCGCCAGACGCAGTGCTTGTCGATGTCGGCGGGGCGCAAACAAATTGAGCAGTTGAGCGCGCAGAATCGAAGTGACGTTTTGAACAAGATAGGTTGAAGTTCGATGAACTGACTAGTGAGTGTAATTTTCTCTTGTTCGGACAACAATATGTAAATTGGTAGGAACTCCAAAGCTTTCGTAACTTCTCGAGTATGCGGGGGACGCGACGCGACTAGACGAAGAGATCACGACGTCACGTGGTAAAATTATACTTTGTAGTAGAACATTTCATGTCGCATTTACCTAATCTAAGTGATATGTGTATAAGATAGAAAGAGTGTTATTGATTGAGGCAGAACACTTATCTGTTGCTTCATGTCAATGATTGGTAACACCAGCTCCAGCAAGAAACCTTCTCAAAGTCGACAATTATACATCGGAGCATGACCAGGAAAATAGAGCGACAATTTTCCTCACATTATATTATACTCCCCCTTAATTACAAAATACTCGATTCATAAACATAAAATTCCAGCCGGAACACCGAACCGAATCCTTCAGAAGAACGCCTAGTGCTATGCTTCTGTCCGAATCAAAATCTGCTAATCAAAACTGCAACCGACTACTAAAATACGGTTCCATACTCCTATATTGGTCCCCTGATCTGACTTCTTCCCCTTACATTCCCACTGCGAATAGCAGGAGCACTGATATCTCGCCTGCTGATACCTTCAGCCATTTGCTTTCTTGGAGTCATTGTGCCTTGGGCAAGACTTCTCGCTCTTCCACGCCGTTCACGAATTTGTGCAAGAGCCTCCTCGCGTGACATCGTAGGGCTGAGCGCTGGATTGGAAAGATCAGCTGGCAGGGTCGTTTGTGGTGTCAGTTCTGGAGCGCTTGCGAGAGGAATCTTGGTGGTGGTCGAAATAGTGTGAAATGTTTGCACAATAGTGGTATCTGCCTCATCGGCTGTTTCTTCAACTTCCTCCTCTGCAATGTGCTTGGTTTCTGCCACAGTAGGGATGTTGAAACTCGCGATGAAATCCGGTTCCACTGGACTTCTTGGCCCGTCAAGAAGAGACAATAGAGACGTATTCGCGTCTGATATGATTGCTGGCGCTGGTGGCTCACATGATGGTGTCCTTGCGTAAGTTCTGATTTCGACTTCGGGTCGTTCGGGAGTAGGTGGTTCCAAATCTGGTATCGGCTTCTGGAACAATGGTATTTCGAACAGGGGAGCGGAATTCTTCAACGGTGAGAGCCAAGGTGACTCTTCTGGGCCAGGCGATATTGTTCGGAAGACGCCTTCTTCCGGTATGAATACCGTGCTTGGTGCTAGTAGTATAGTATTGGATTCCTGGCGAGATACTGTTGATTGGGATTTCGTAGAGTCACTTGTTGCTCGGGACTCGCAGCATCTGAGTTTGCATTCGGCTTCCAAGAATTCGACTCGATCGAAAGCTCGATCTGCTCGCCGCTGCTCCCACGCTAATCTCATCTGCATATCCTCCAACTCCTCCTCGCTTGCCGCTGATGAAATGACGGTGACTGGATCCAAAGATCTTCTTGCTTTCTTTGGAGAGGCAAACTCGTCGTCCTCCGGAGCCTTTGGTAACGGTAATCTTCCTTCGGCTGCGATCCTCGCCACTTCTTCGTTCTTGGCGATCATTCTTAATCCATCTCGCTCTTGTTCGACGAGTTTAATTTGCTCCTGAAGCTGTCCAACCTCTTCTTGTACTCCAACAAGTTGATATCTTGCAGCAAACGCTTCCTGCTCTCTTTGTAGGCTGCGTTCCTTCTCTCTATCAAAATCAGACTCTACCATTCGTAGCGAATTTCGCGTCGCTTTCAGCTCTTCTTGCACTTTGACCATCGCAGACTGTGACTTGAAGGCTTCTTTCCTAGCTCTTCGGATTTCCTTCTCCCAAACTGCTTGTGTATGCGCGAACGTCTCCTTGGCTCGACCATAACTTTCCTAGATAATGTTAACAATATTCCTATGCGCTTACTGTTGATACACACCATGACCGTCTCAAGCCTTTCACCAACTTTAATTTCTCTCGCTCTCCCTTCGTCGACTTGCCGCCTCAGAGCTCGCGTTTCTTCTCGATACCGGCGCATTTCACTTTCTGCCTCCTCCCTTCCCAACATCGCGCGTTTGAGTGCAGCATCGTTGGCTTTGCGTTCCAGCGCCTTTCCTTGGAAAGCTAAAGAATTAAATGCTGCGACCTTCTCATGTACAGAGCTATCTCTTGAGTGGATTTTACTTTCGCGGTGCACGCTCGCGGATGGGGATTCCATGCCATATTGTGATTGCCGCTGTTGATTAACGCGCTCAGGAGATGCTTGGAATAAGGGCGTTCCAGGCGAACCGGGAAAGCTGTATGATGGATCCATATGCTTTTGGATGTTACATCTGTCGAATATTTGCGATTTGTGGAATGAGATGCGCCTTTTTGAAGTGTAAGCAGCTTTTGCGATGTTTGCAAGTCCAGGATTGTGGTCTGCAGATGTTGACATCAGAGTCGCGACCGTGCGGGATAGAACAAAGCCGTTGCTGGGGAAATGAGTACAAAATCAACACACCGCCTAAATGGCAGTTGAACCCAATTGAGCCAACTCCTGTTCTACAAGTAGAACAGATGCTTTGCGGCGGGCGGAAGTCATTGGGCAATCAGCCATCCTCCATCCTCCACACCCATCGGAGATGGACCCCTTCTACTTTGCCTTACATACCGACGCCCTGAGAATAGTCTCGTTTTAGCTCTTCCATCATGTTGTGTTCTGCATGTTTGAACATCTTCAGGAAAGCCAGCACACCAGCAGGTCGAATAACGGGGGCCCCATAGTACCTTGGACGAAATCATCACCGCCGCCGCAGAAGGGTGCTACATTTGCTATCATCTTCGGGGGAGGGTACTGGAAAGCAGCAACGAGGAGAGAGGTGTTGGTGTTCGACCAACGTCTGCATGTTTCCTAAATCTCAAATTCCAGTGGGCGCGGTACCACGCTCTTCCCAGCATCATGTTGCATATTCACCTCCCACTATTCCCTCCACAGATAGATGCTTTCATTGACATAAACTTCGAAGTGACCTGTATCCAAGGTCTGTACGCCGTTCGACATCTTGCATTTGACTTGGCTAAGATTTGTCGAGATGAACAGCTTAAGGCTCAGCTGACTTCGCCTTTGCTGCCAATCGAGAAAGATCGCAGCCATCTATTTCCTCTTGCCAAAGGATGGTTAGGCATCTGCCGCGAGACTCATATTCAATGTCAGGGGGTGCCAATAGGACTTTGGGCTAGTCCATCCATAAATATGCGGCTTCTCAACATTGTTTGTGCACCAACCGGGGAAGATGTTGTAAGGTTGTGTGAATTATCCGAATTGAGAAAAAGCATCGGTTCTGTTGAATACTCAACCCTAAGTCATTGCTGGGGCTCAAGAAGATTCTTGACGCTGACCAAAGAGACAAGTGCTGACCTGAAAAAAGGCATTTCGCGCTCAAGATTGTCTCGAACTTTCCAGGATGCCATTCAAGTGAGTGCAAAAATAGGCGTAGAATACATCTGGATCGACTCGTTGTGTATATTTCAAGACTCAGTTCTAGATGTAAGTGCAGTAATCTATGGTTTTATCAAGTCCGATGAACACGCTAGAAATCAAGGATTTTGCCCCGAGAGTCGCGATTTCATCCTCAAAGAACTTGTTCAAAGTGCAATCAATAATACTGACAGAATTCATCATCAGTGGCAAGAGCAGTCCACTCTTATGACAGAGATATATCAAAGGGGCGTTTTCAATATCGCCGCCTCCGCTGCCGGTGACGGATTTCTAGATTATTTCTCGATCCCTCGCCCGCCGACCTTCACTCCGCCATGGGGTAACCAAGAAAAGATAGAGTTACATGTTGCACGGAGAAACAGCTTATACGAACACTTAAGTGGCGCACCGCTGAACCAGAGAGGCTGGGTTCTTCAGGAAAGACTTCTTTCTCCCCGGATACTGCACTTCACCCGGTATCAGATGTACTGGGAATGCTACCAAACATTGGCCTCCGAGGAATACCAGCATGAACTCCCGTCCGATTTGGAAGATTTTCGTTCTACCCAGAATATGGCAGGCGACTGGCTGCGTATGGACGCAGAGTCTTGTAATCGCCAATATTTACATGATAGATTCTACCACGTTGTCCAAGAATACTCGGGCTGTGCTCTCACAAAGCCGCAGGATAAGCTAATAGCTATATCAGGAATAGCGAGAATTCTGCAACAAAAGTTGGAAGACGAATACGTGGCTGGCTTTTGGCTCAAGTCTCTTCCACAGGCACTGTTATGGTATATTTCTGATTTTGGGGGCTCACCTCAATCACCCGAATTCCAATACCGAGCCCCTTCATGGTCGTGGGCTTCTGTCGATAAGACAGTGAGATTTGACAGAGTTGAGAAATTTGAACGATCTCATAAGTCTGGGTTGAGGTGCAAGCTTCGTGATTACTCCATTGACCTGGCCACTTCTGACCCTTTTGGGCAAGTCTCGGGTGGATGGATTAGATTATCAGGGCTTTTGTAAACTATAACGATATCCAACGAAGGAGATCGTGATACCTGCGTGTTCGCCAATAACGACCGTGGAACCGTAAAGTCGTGGCTGAACCTTGCTACACCACCTGAGTTCCTTCATTTCTTACTATTTGAAACCCCGAGACACCATCATATAGCAGGACTCCTTCTGCAGCCAACAGGAAAATTAAAGGGGCAGTTCTCGCGATGGGCGATGGTTGAGATGAAGATTAAATCATTCAGTGGGCCTGAATCGGGTAATCATGACTGGTTCGAGTATGAATCTGTGGATGAGGATGGAAGCTATGTAGTAACGATTATTTGAGACACTGAAGGTGTGGTGTATGGACGCACTAACATTAGAAGTAGCCAACACTATACCTCTATCCTTTTGTCTGCTGGAATGGACATGTAATAGAAAGGTATGCAAATTTGGGTTGCTGGGTAGAAAAGCTGGACTGAATATTTTATTTACTCGCTGGACTCGCGGTGGAAAACATAAATGGCAGCCGAAATGCGGTATTTCTTAGATTATGTTGACGAAATATCGTTATTTAGTGGATTAACTTGGAACAACATAAGATAGTTCGTTAACTATCTTAAGTAAATAAAACTTCTTATGCTCGAAGTCGACTTATTTAGTCCAAGATGACTAGGCAGGTGACTGACACTTATTTTGTCCTCCGCGAGCTGGATTATTTATTTATGAATTATTTATCCCTTGACGTCTCGCCTATCTATTATTGCTTAAACAAGCTTGAATTCAGCAAATTTATCCTCCGCAGGCATCCAACCTGCCATTGCCAATTTCTTACCACTGCAAATTATCTTTCAACAATCTATGTCTTTATCTTGCTGCTCACCATCACTTTTTTGGCATCTGAAGGCTGTGAATTTGTTTGTTTTACAAGTTCAAGTTGTCACTAGTGAATCTTGTGGTACAAGCATAGAAATCCCCATGATATCGTGCAGCTCGGAGCCAAGTGGATGACTGCAGATCCTAAGGAGAGACAGGCATAGGAAAAGTGTACTGGTGGCAACTAGTAAATGGCGGCTGTAACGAAATACTTCTGTCAGTTAATTTTAGTGTCATACTGAATGATTGAGGTTACCTGACTACTGAGAGTTCTTATCGCAAATGTAGCGCTCTATTGTATTTCATAAGAAATGTATCGAAAAGGGGGTATGGTGAGGTTTGAGATGAGCTTTATATTTAACGTGAATGAGCTCAACTCGCTAACAAATTTATTAAATTACATAGATCAGTTCATACTTTAACTTAATAAGAAAGACCCAAACTATGTCATCAATGCCTCTGGAAATTAACATATTTAACCTCTAGGTAATTCTTATAGGATAACTTTTCTAGCCTTTATATATTTAACCTATATTGCTCTCTTCAGTCTATTTACCGACTTTTCTAAGTCTAACTTTTGTCAACGCTTCACTTGACATACTCAAGCTCTTTTAATTCAAGTTAGTTAATGATTAAACATAAAATTTTGGGAGAAAGATGGAAAAAGATATCACATTTTCAGATGAAGTTTTCATGTCAGTTTAAACCTAGGCTCGTTTGAATCAGTAAATTGTCTGGCAAAAATTAAACCAGAGAAAAGAAGCTGAAGATTACAAAAACTGGAGGATAAAAGTCCCTATCATGACTTCTCAAAAAAATTCCAAGACCTCGTAAGCGATTACATGTTAAAGTACCAATCAATATACTTTATTCACGGTATTTGGAATAATTACAGAATCATAATACAACCTAGTCATACAAAAGCTCACCCCCTCTCTTTACGATGCTGATTTCTGTATTCTAGCACCGTCTGGATTATTTGCGGCCAATCCCATTGTATCATGACCGAGTTGCAGCCTCGCAGTCTGGAACACTTGCGACATGAGGGCAGCAATGAATTATCAAAAGGCGATCCTAAATTCTCGAATTCAAGATTTTCACTATGTTGCAAGGATTCTGGAGACCCCGAAAAGCGCGATTTTAGTCCTTGGGCTAGAACTTCCGCCTTCCCGAAGGCTGCCGTCTCCCCATTGATATGTAAATAGCTTCAAGAGCAAACGCTGTGTTGGTCGCAAAAAATGCTTTTCCATAAGTATCTAACGTATTGACATGGGTTAGGATATCGTTGGTATCAATTTCATGGTTGCTATGGACTTTTGTGCATCGGTATTCATGAGCCGGGAGATGAGCGTCGAAACCAGTCAATCGATTCGAAGCTGGATACTTTGTAGTAGAGTAAACAAATAGACATAGAGAATTGTGGTTGACTAAGAAATATTTTCTCAATTAAGATAATCTGAACTCGAAACAAATAATTTGTACAGCAACATCAAATGAAAACATCCACTCGACAAAAACAAGATCCTAGGACCTAGCCCCGTCTTTTTCGGCAAGAATTTCGTCTAAGATTAGGGGTTGTGAAAGCGGCGTCCCATTGAATTGTGGGATTTTGGGTAAAACAAGAAATAGAATGCTATTTAAGGTAGCAAATTGCGGTGATGAGATGATAGCAGGAGGATCAATTACTTGCAATTGATATACAAGAATACTTCTGCTTGTGAGTGAATTTGAAATGAAAAAGAATCCCGCTCAGACTACTCACGTGCTTCTTGCCTAAGGCCCCACGGAGCCGCTCACGGATAATCTCGGGCTGGGTTATGGTGGTTTCTGGTTAGCGCGGACGGATTTTCAAGAGCTTCCTGTCTCCTGTCCTTTTCCCAATCGTACAAAAACCTCACCCGTTGACATCCAACTCCCCCATCTTCAATCTTTTTATCCTCTTCCTTCCATCCAACCTCTCCCCTCAGTTCTTTGATCTTTGATCACCAGTCGCAATCATGAGCAACACTCCACCAAAGAAGGAGTCCGTTATGGGCGTGTAAGTTTGATTCCAACTTTTTGTTCCTTCGACCCGTTGATCGCGAGCGAGCGAGCTTCAATCATCAAAACATCGCGATCGTGTCGTTGAGATGTCAATGGTGCTCAATTGCGTTCGATGAATGGCATCAACATGATTTGCCAACTTGATATCCGCGCTGTCGGCGTCGCCGTCGATCAATGGAGTCGCGATGAAAATTTCTTCTTTACGTTATATTTCTAGAACATCAAGCTGACCATGATATACAGTCCTCCTTTCGTTATTGATTTCTTGAGTACGTTTACCACTGCCGCTGCCACTGAGAGGGTCATCACGGTCGACTGGGCTCGTTGTTGATAGATCGGGATGGAGAGGAATATACAAAGATAACAACGACTAACGTGCGATAACAGTGGGTGGTGTCTCTGCCGCAGTCTCGAAGACCGCAGCTGCTCCTATCGAGCGTGTCAAGCTTTTGATCCAGAATCAGGTACGTGTTGCGATTTAGCTCATGTTTACTTTTAATTATACCCTTACCGCGCATCCGAATGGGCACCCGGCTCTGGTTACAGCAGCATTTTGCTTTGATTCGATTGCGGGTGTTTTCATTTGAAATAAAGGCGGCTCTTCCATCACTATCATGAAGTTTACAACGCGCACATGCTAACTTTTATTCCAGGATGAGATGTTGAAGTCTGGTCGTCTCGACCGTAAATTCAACGGTATCGGCGATTGTTTCTCAAGAACCATCAAGAACGAGGGTTTCGCCTCCTTATGGAGAGGAAACACTGCCAACGTTATCCGTTATTTCCCAACACAAGCGTTGAACTTTGCTTTCCGTGATACCTACAAGTCCATGTTCGCTTTCAAAAAGGAGCGTGATGGATACGCCAAGTGGATGGCTGGTAACTTGGCCTCCGGTGGTGTAAGTTCTAAATACTCCCAATTACTCAACTTGCGCTAATACCTGACAGGCTGCTGGTGCCACTTCCCTCCTCTTCGTCTACTCCCTCGATTACGCCCGTACCCGTCTTGCCAACGACGCAAAGGGAGCCAAGACTGGTGGTGACCGTCAATTCAACGGTTTGGTAGATGTCTACAAGAAGACCCTCGCTTCTGATGGTATCGCCGGTCTCTACCGTGGTTTCGGTCCTTCCGTTCTCGGTATCGTCGTTTACCGTGGTCTTTACTTCGGAATGTACGATTCCATCAAGCCAGTTCTCCTCACCGGTTCCCTCGAGGGTAACTTCCTTGCTTCTTTCGCTCTCGGATGGACTGTCACTACTGGTGCTGGTATCGCTTCTTACCCATTGGACACTGTCCGTCGTCGTATGATGATGACATCTGGTGAGGCCGTCAAGTACAAGTCTTCCATGGATGCTGCCCGTCAAATCGTTGCCAAGGAGGGTGTTAAGTCTCTCTTCAAGGGTGCTGGTGCCAACATTCTCCGTGGTGTCGCCGGTGCTGGTGTGTTGTCCATCTACGATCAACTCCAGGTCTTGATGTTCGGAAAGGCCTTCAAGTAAATAATTCGCCTGTAGTTGTAGATGAAAATGGGGTCGCGGTGTGGGTAATGTCCGAGAGGGTGGTCGCTGGTGTTTAAGAGGTATGGTGCGTGGCAGGTGGAAGTTGTTACAGACGTCCATTGCTATGGTGCTGGAGCGACTTGCGGATGATTTGAAAGGGTTTCAAATCTCTGCTGTACTTTATTACCAGGCAATGTCCCTGATGTGTTTCCCTTACCTTGCTGCGTTCATCTTCGCTGGATTGTTCTTTTGGTCTTCTCGTCTTGCATGGTTCGATAGATTCTGAAGATGGGGCGGTGGTCAAAAACTCGAATGGAAACATTCACTCTACCTGGTTGTCTTACTGAGTGATGTGAATTTTGTGCGTGATGATTTTGTGAAGACACTCATGTGCATTATATGTTGTAAGCCCCTGATCGCATGATTGCAGCGGCTGCGACGCTACAAATCGTATTGATCCTTCGCTCAAGTGAGCTTAATCCTTCCTGTGTTCTTGGGATCACAATTCGCCTTTCCAGACCACGTCAAAACTGTCAGCATTTGGTGTAGACCAATTGTGCGGAACTGGATGTTTTTTGTCGCAAGATCATTCCCATTTATCTCATGACTTGTAAAGCTTTCGCTCGGTGGGATTTACGTCGATCTCTTCAGTCATCAATGCCCGACAACACCTCTCGGCTTGGCGCCAGTAATGTTGGTGTTTGTTTGACGTCTTTATTTTCGAAACCTTGACATGCTGCGCCTAACATGACAAGTGTTAGTAACTGTTTTGCACCTGACTGGTCGCGTATGACACGGATACTACAACATCCCATCGTCGGAATTGATTCAGATGACGATTAGCTGTTGTGGATATCCGACTGACACCGCCCCCGTTTGTTGCCAGACGTCTCGATACTCGAGGCATTCCTTCGTGCTGTCAACCTCGCCGCTTCGGACGGGGTTGTCGAGACCGTGAAGTTCGAGTCAGGGTCGTGCTCGTAGTGGGGAGTACTCAGGTACTAGTTCCTATCGTGAAGCAGTTACTACATCACATGTCCTCAGGTCACACTTGGAGGTTGCGAAGGCATTCGGCTCCCACAGCTCCTATTGTTTATCTGCTGCCACATGGTCGTTGCAAGGTAAACAGCCTTTGGTCTGTTATGCTTATTCCACCAGCCAGCAGCCTTTGCCGAATCTACCAATTCCCCCACCAGGTTGGCGTGCAACCCAACCTTTTTGGACCTGGAAAAGGTTCATTCATGCTTCAAACCACCCAGATATGGGGTTGACAGGCGAAGCAACACAAAAGCCACCCAATTGCGGACGCTCTGGGCCGCGAGAGCGCCTGGGGGATTCATGCGAAACGGGAAGCGAGGATGTGTGCAGGCGGTCCACCCCCCTGTGTTGACTTCTCGGCTCCCCGTCGAAGCGCACGGACGCTGAACATCCATCTCTCTTGATCCTGATCAAAATAGAATCCAGAACCATGTACCCGTACCTGAACGGACTTACCCCAGCAACATGTCCATCTCTCGGGTGATGGTTATTAAGTTAGGGATGGTCGAATGTTTGACCCAACCTGTTGACCTTGCTCTCTTGCTCTCTCGAGGATTAAGAGGGAAGGATCATTTGGTCTCTTCTTTTACGTGGTGCATAGCTTCTATCTTTCTCGTGCAACCCACCTTCAGCTCTCTTCCATACCAGTTCTTCGGGAATGTTACTTTCAAGGTAACTTTAACCTGATTGCAATCTATTTGGTTTTGAGTTGAGTTGAACATGTCCAATTCGAGGTTCTCACGCAGAAGTGATGGAGAGGCTATAACCATCAACACGGCCTTACCTTCTCCATTTCATGAATCCAATGCTCCGTGGAGACCTCAACCTCCACCTAGTCGACGCAGTTCGCAGCGTACATCTAGACATCAGAGTGTGGATGGTGATACATGGCGGACGTCACATTTCGTAGACCTGAGCCCAGTCCAGCAGCCACCAAGGATAGAAGAAATCGGACCCGACACATGGAGAACCAGTCATGAAATCTCGCGACCAACCTCCGCTGTCTCTGCAATCGACATGCCACCTCTCAGAAACAGTCATCCAAACAGCAACCTCCGCGCCGAAATGGAACAACTGAGAACCACACCACCAAGTCCACTAAGTCGGGCCTCAAGAACAGAACCACCACGAACAACACCACCAAGTCCTCTAAGCCGGACCTCCATACTAGAAGATCACCGCGTCCCCCCAACACCACCACCGAGAAACGCTCGACGTGGAGAAGATATCGTGCCTCCATTAACACCAGTCACCCCTCTCTTCCGCATGTCCCCTCAGCGTCGCCCCTCCCGCCCAGACATCCACGACCCAAGTCGTCCGCCCCATTCCAGACATAACTCAGAGAACATCCGCCATATTCGTCGCATCTCATCTAGTCACGCCCGCAACCTCTCAGAAAGCTACGGGCTCTTGCAAAGTCCCCAAGATTTCGCGAGCCCGGGAGAAAGAGGATGGAGATACGAGTACCCAGCGAGAGAGAAGCGGAAAATCCCAGCGTGGGCGGGCGTGCCGCAGAGTTTAGAGGCGGAGAAAGGAGAGAGATGGAGAGCGTGGTTGTGGGATGGATTAGCTGTGTTGGTTACGGTGCCGTTTTTTGTGGTTGTGGCGGCGGTTATGGGGATGGATGGGAAGGTGGTTGAGAGTGAGAGATTGAGGGAGTTATGTGATATCGTAAGTTGATTCTTCTTATTAACTTTTTTCTTAGTATCCGTCGTCTTTCCTCGAGGAAAGAGCCAAGCTAATATTTCAGGCTTCAACACTTCTCCCCTTGACATTCTCACTGCTGGTAGGTAGGTTGTTTGTTAAATTGGCGAGCTATCATCTGGAACAGGGTACCACGCTTGGATTATTAGAACGCCTGATTGGATCTCGAACGGTGTTTTCGACGATTGAGACGCAGCTTCGATTTGGTGTCTTTTCGTTCCTTTCATTGGGACTTGTGGGATTATGGCTATTAAGCCCATTTGGATCACAAGCTTCTTTGCGAATGCTTTCCACTGCTTTAGTATCGCAGGAACAAAATTCAAATGTCACGTTTTTCAATACCTGGCAACCGACTTTTGCGGGCAAGACGGAATTCGAAAGTGGTTGGTTTGCGAGTTTCGCCACATTATTCTCAGCAGCCATCCTTGCGCCTGTGGTTGTAAAGACAGGAACGCAAGATTTATGGGGGAATGTTAAAATTCCGCTCTTGTCTTCGCTCTCGAATCTATCTCCTGATAAAGATGGATATCATCATATCCCGGAAACATTTACACCGACATACTCTTCCCTATTCGGCATTCCTACCTCAGATATACCAGTAGGAAATATCACATTCAGTATTGAATCAACGTATCTCGAGTTAGTATGTTCGAACATCACCACCTCTCCCGCTCGAGATTCAAGGACATTCATAAATCCCGGTCTCATAGCAACAACCGGGCCTTTTAGGTCTGGGCTCAATATTACAGATCGAACGAGCTATGCTATGGGATATCTAGGTCAGGACATGACTGCCTTCCTTCAAGATCAAGCTGTTGGGGGAGAGGTATGTTTAGATTGCATAGGCAACAACTACACTTCCTCGAAGCAGATCCCAGGATTATTTCTATGGCAGGACTTCAGCGGCGAGACGAACGTCACGTCTATCTTTTGCGTGCCGAGTCAAGCTTATGTGGAAAGTAAGGTTGTTTGCAACACAACTTCCACGACGAGATCTTGTCGAGTAGCAGCGCAACGACAAAGCATATTGGCTGCAAACCCGAGTGCCCTGACATTATTGGGCTTCCAATCTGTGACGGATGGGTTGTCGAGATTGTTACCGCAAAGTGTAAGGATGATGGACGGCGTAGATACTTTACTCAATTATCTGGTTTCGCCAAACGATGATACGTTCATCCAGCAGACGAAGACACCACGATCAATCGCCAATACCACAGGTGTCGCTAGTGGTACAGACGCTAGGGTCCTTGGTGTTGAACTGCAAGACTTCTCAACTCGGCTAAGCCAGATTGTGAATACGTTCTTGGAAGGCAGTCTGTTGGATTTCCCAAGTTTCGTCACGGGAAAGGAGATGCCATCCGCGGAAGCAGCTACAAGCCCGGAAGTTCTCCTTGCGGCAATACGGAATCGAAAGCCGAGTATCACTGTTCCAGCAACCATCACAAGTTTCGTCTTGACATACGTCTGTGTTTGGGCATGGGCAGCGATATTCATCCTTGCGACCGCGATGATGTTGATTGCTGTGATAGTGACAGTCATCATCCGTCGCAAGACGCTCGCTAGAGACTACCTTCCGTATGTCTCAAGTCTTGTCAGGGAAAGTCAGTTTGTCACGATGCCGAGAGGAGGAGTTAGGATGGATGGGATGACTAGGGCGAAAGAGATGAGGGATTTAAAGGTTAGACTAGGGGACGTGGGGGATGTTGGGGCTGGGTGGGAGATCGGTACTGGGGTTGCCGTGAGTGTAGGTCAACTTGCAGTTGCCGACTGGGGTGGAGTCAAGGGCGAGAAGGGCGGAGTTGTGAAGGGTAAGTTGTATATGTGATAGTGATTGTTTTGTGTGCGAGTTTGGGGTGGTTGAAATGATGCATTGCTCGGAGTAGTTGTGCTGGATGGAGTAAAATTGTAGATATGAAAAACCTTCTTTTCAATCTATGGCTATATGGGAGAAGCAAAAGATACCCCGGGCCGAAGTAGTGGAGGATGGAATGGTATAATGGAAGGAGTAGAGATGGTTGAGTAGTAAGCCAATCCATACACCTGGTAACAGGGATAAATCGAAAAACTTCAAACATAAGCAGTAGTCATAGTCCAATCAATAGGTCTCGCTTGGTTCGGATTGAGGAATTAAGGTGTTTGCAGGCAGTATCAGGTCAAAGTACAAGACGACAATTGAACGGACGAATGACCCAGCTGCCCACCTGACTACTGTTCTAATGAAGAACCAATGAACGACAGTGTTGCGATTCTTGCGAAGCGATTTGGAATTTCAACTTCGTCGCCGATAGTCAGTTTCGACGAGGTGTTCCATACTAGGAGACTTGTTTCTTTGTAGGTTTCAGAAGTCATGTGCCACCCCAGCAATCACACCGCAACTCTTGTACCAGGAAAATTACTATCTTAGATAGGTTCTCCGGTCCAGACTGACAGTTGTTGAATCCTGTCGGAATGTAATGTTGCAAGAACCTTGTTCTACGACATCATCCTCTTGATAGAGCCTCATCTCATGGCATCGGCTCCCACCGAGACGACGAAGTCAATCTCATATCCAAATAAAGATACCATGTAATACGACGTTGTGAAATGAATTTTCAGCACAAATATCAGACGCCACGGCGTTGCGGGAAACTTTCCCATATCTCAGCTTGAGTGTTGTGTTACCAAACTTGGGCATTTCGGCAACGAATCAGGAGTCAGATCTCAACCCGAATCATCACCAACTGAGTTTCCACACCTGTCTCCAGACCAACAAGCTTCAGCTCTTCAGCCATGGACTTTGAAATTGGAAAACTCGGGAAATATTCATTTGGCTGAATAAAAGCTTCATGCGCATGATTGGCGCACTGTGCGCATACCACCCTCCCAAACTTTTGGACTGAAGATGATCGACCACGACAAGCTCTTTGAGAACCGGGATAGGTAATGCTACCCGGTGAAACAGAGATCTTCTGGATAGCATCACAGTAAACAAAATCTTCAATATTGTGGTTGACGAGGAGACGATAGAGGTTCCATTGACAGCTCTTCAGCTTGCAAGCCGTGAGAATGAAGGGCGTAAACGATCGACTTTGTCATGCTTAATCCATTGTACAACCTGACAAGAGCAAACGATTCTGCGGTGAGTTGTACTTTCATCTTTGCAATAATAGTCGTACTCGGCGTAGTTGGTGTTTGTGAGGAGGGAAACGAGAGATTAGAGTTGGTTTCGGTCCATCTCGAGCCTAAGGGCTGCTTTCACACGTGACTCGCTTATAGACCCGCAAAAGTGCCCACTAAGCCAATCCAGTCTAGCGTCCTACCGATTAGCGCACTGCGAAATCCACGATCAATTTTGACGAATATTCGAATTTCGAGTGTAATCGCGACGACGTACTTTTCAACAACAATCAACCACCGCCAACATGTCTGACAGCGGAGAAGTTGAGGTCGAAACCTCCGGTTACCAGGTCCTTCCAAAGGAGGTCACTGAGGAAATAGGCAGCATCAAGCTGTTCAACAAGTGGTATGTGGAAAAGGGCAGAGGGGAAGATGGATTGGAGGCGCATTTGCTAATTTTATTCCATGACAGGTCCTACGAGGATGTCGAAATCCGCGATATCTCTTTAACGTAAGGATCCCGATATTACCAGCATCGAATTCGAGGAGGAAGAAGTGCATGGAAGTGGCAGGACAATGGCTAATACCTCCCAGCGATTACATCCAAATCCGTGCACCAGTCTACATCTCCCACTCCGCAGGTCGATACGCACAGAAGAGATTCCGAAAGGCTCAATGCCCAATCATCGAGCGTCTCACCAACTCCTTGATGATGAACGGTCGTAACAACGGAAAGAAGCTTATGGCTGTCCGCATCGTTGCGCACGCTTTCGAGATCGTACGTCGAGTCTACAAAAATCATTGAAGGATAGAGGACTAATAAACGAATTCAGATCCACATCATGACCGACCAGAACCCAATCCAAATCGCTGTTGATGCCATCGTCAACTGCGGTCCTCGCGAAGATTCCACCCGTATCGGATCAGCAGGTACCGTCCGTCGTCAAGCCGTCGATGTTTCTCCTCTCCGCCGTGTCAACCAGGCTATTGCCCTCCTCACCATCGGTGCCCGTGAAGCCGCTTTCCGAAATGTTAAGTCAGTTGCTGAGTGCTTGGCTGAAGAGTTGATCAACGCTGCCAAGGGAAGCAGTAACTCATATGCTATCAAGAAAAAGGACGAGTTGGAGCGTGTCGCCAAGTCCAATCGGTAAAGGGTTCTTTTATTGCATGGGATGGGGTTGCTTTTTTGCGTTATGGAGGGGCGACATACGGTTGCATTCTGTCATATAAAATTTATGGCCCCGAATGCTAAATTCCTCTGAACAAGCAAGAGTTTGTACGACTGAAGATTTGGTTGTGAGATTATGCCTATGTGCTACAGTGAATGGACTCTTCTTCATTCTTGTAGGACGACACGCCGTTAATTGGATACAGCGATCTTATGAATTCAGATCTCCCGGATATCCTTGTCGAGGACCCTGTGGCTCCGCTACTCGCAGTAGAATGGAAATAAAGGTGAGTTATTTTGTGACTTTTACCCAGGCTGGGAACCCAAATTTGTGAGTATGGTGGAATGAGCAAGATATGCACGAGTAAACTAAACCTCTGGAGGCAGTTCCATCACGTTTCACTCTTTCGTACGATCTTCAAACCGGACCTCTTTATAACGCATACGCTATTGGATGCCATGAGAAAGATCTCTACCTCGTACAAGGCCTATAACGATTTGCAAGCACTATGTCAAGTGCCTAAAAGCTGCATTGTCTATTACCACATCAAGTGATAACGGCAGTCAGATTGTGATGAACATCGTCACTATTGACCCGGTGGGAATATTCTTCGAGAGGCAATCAATCAACATCTCAAGAACATAAGTATGTGATCATTCTCCATGATGAGTTTGAGAAGTATTGGTGTACCTCTCCTGCTGCCCCACCAATCCTAAGCCCCACCCCTTCTGCCTCCCACATCATGGCGCCTTCGTTGAGTCTCGCTTCACAATTTGTGTACATTCTCTCGCTTCTACCTCTTGTAACTGCTGCTCCTATCGAGGAAGTTTTAGCTCCTCGTAACGAACAACAGTCCTTTAGTGTATCCCAGGTGCCGAATCCTAGGTGGAAAGGAATAGATGGAGCTGGACCAGCAGCTCTACTTCGTACTTTCTACAAGTACCATGCTCAACCACCAGCGGCAGCAAGGAAAGCTGTTGAGAATGGCACTGGTACTGTGACTGCAAGTCCTTATCCTGCAGAATATGATAGAGAGTATCTATCACCTGTGTCATTGGGAACACCCGCACAGATTCTTGATCTTGATTTTGATACGGGTTCTTCAGACCTGTAATTTTACAATTCTCCTCATTCTAGCATTTTACCTCTGACATAAACACAGATGGGTCTTCTCCTCTGCCCTTCCAAAGTCTCAAACAGGCGGACAAACACTATACAGCCCTGGCAACTCATCGACATCCTCAGTCCTAGAAAACCACACCTGGTCCATCCGCTATGGTGACGGCTCTGGTTCTTCAGGAACCGTAGTCAACGAACTCGTCACAATCGGCGGCATATCCGCACGCAGACAAGCCCTCGAAATCGCAACCCAAGTCTCCGGTTCTTTCACCCAGGATGCTGCCTCAGACGGCCTCCTCGGTCTCGCTTTCAACAGCATCAACACCGTCCGTCCAACTCCACAAAAGACGTGGTTCGACAACGTGCAATCCTCTCTCGCAGCACCGCTTTTCACTGTCAATCTGAAGAAAGCCGCTGTCGGGCTTTATACCTTTGGTGCTATTGATAGTAAAGCTCATACCGGATCTATCGCCTACGCACCCGTGAACACCAAGAATGGATTTTGGCAATTCCCGTTGACTGGGTATGCGGTTGGGACGGGCAAGTTTAGTAATTCGTCGATTGATGTTATTGCTGATACAGGAACTACGTTATTGATGTTGCCAACGAATGTTGTTGATGCTTATTATAAGGGCGTGAAAGGGGCTTATTATGATACTGAGTATGGTGCTATGGTGTTTCCTTGTACGGCTAAGATGCCAGATTTTATATTCGGTTTAGGGAGCTATAGAGGAAGTGTTCCCGGTTGTGAGTATCTTTTTTCTTTCTATCCTCTGTTACTTGGCAAAATAAATAGCTGACTCGGTTTGTTAAGCTTTCATCAGTTATGGACAGATCAATACCTCGACTTGCTACGGAGGACTGCAAAGTAGCGAGGGGTTGCCGTTTGGAATCTTGGGAGATATATTGTTGAAGGCCCAGTTTGTGGTCTTTGATGTTGGAAAGACTAGGATCGGATTCGCTAATAAGAAGACATAAGCAGCGAAGGCTGTCGACTAAAAAGGTTTATGTAGTGAGCCATTCCATGGAGGCATCAATATTTTGAAGTCTTTTCCAATCCATGTTTAACGGTCACGAGGGCCTCTTATGTCGCGACTTAGTCCTGGAAAGCCTAACGAACAAGAACTTCTTATAAACTATTGCTTTCACAATGTCATTATCATTCCAAAATGAATACATTACAGAATACTATCAACAAATTTCAGTTTTCTGACCTTGACCAAATCACCGCGTGACAACCCTTCCAAAGCCTAGACCCCACCCAAAAGGAGCAATTCTACCGGCCGCTCTCCAATTCGCCCCAACCCACCGACCCTCAACGTCATTTCCTCCCCTCAAAGAATGGTAACATCGTGGCTGCGGTGTAGCACATCTTTTCCATTTCTGCGTCGCTCCGACGAGCAAACAACGGTAAGTGCTTTATTATTTCTTCTCTATACAACCAGGGGCTGGTATGAACGCATCGCGCAGATGTCTCTTATTTACTCGCCGCGATGGCTTGCGTAAGTTGTAGGATTAGTTAAGTATTGTTTTTCTATGAATTATGCGCGTGTTGGATGTTTTGAGTCGTGTTTTATGCTGGAGAGTGTGGGTGGGGGAAGAGGTGAGGACGAGAGAGCCAGTGGTTGTTAGAGCGAGTGGGATATGGTATGTACTTCACGGTTTGATGAAAGGTCTGCGAAAGGAAACTGATGTGGTGTAGGGAAGGAAATGATGGCACTTGGTCGACTTTCGAGATTGGCTTGGGGAAACCAGCGCAACTGGTTCGCGTTCTCCCTGCGACGGCGAGCTTTGGGACTGCAGTTGCATATAAAGCGGTAGAAGAGGTTAGCGATGACGACGACAGCGATACATCTGATGATAGTGGAACAAATGAGTGGTTATTCGATACCCGAAAGTCGTTGAGCTGGATAGCGCAGAGTCGGCTTCGAACAAACAACCCAAAGGGAGAGAATGTTAGGCAATACGGTATGTTTCTTTCTCTTCTATAAGAGAAAAATGCTGATGGATTCAAGGACTTGATACAATACAATTTAATGATGGTACAGAGCAAGCTCTACCGCATCAACCCATTACTGCAATATCTGATGGCAACGAAACGATTGGGCAGCTTGGTCTTGGATCTCCTCCGACGAAATTCAATATATTCGAACCTTCAACAGCGAGCTTGTCGGATGCATTGTGGTTTCATGGCATTACTCCAAGTTCAGTATGGAGCTATACAGCAGGCGCATATTACCGCGGTGAGACTGCCTTTGGAAGTCTAGTTTTTGGGGGTTACGATCTTTCGAGATATAAGGGGAATAGTGTCGGATTTACTATGAGCAACGAACCCGATCGCGAGCTTGGATTGGAGATAAGATCTGTCAGCGTGGCCACTGTTCTAGGAGAGACAGAGATACTGAATACGCCAATTTCGGCATCGATTGATTCAAGCATCGCAGAACTTCGACTACCAAAGTCAGTCTGCGATCGATTCAAAGAAGCATTCCATCTTTCATTCGACAGCAAACGTAAGCTATATCTTATAGACAGACACATTCACGACCGACTGCAAAATTCCAATCCGGAAATCACATTCGCACTGGCAGCTTCGTCTGTCGGAGCAAGTATAAACATTACGTTCCCATACCTGGCGTTCGCACAAAACCTTCCATCCTCTTCGAATGACAGCGAGGTTTACTTCCCTATCCGCCCAATTTCCGACCCGAAAAGCTATAAATTAGGCCGAACTTTCCTCCAAGAAGCATATCTAACAGTTAACCCCTCGGCTCGTGTATTTCTAATATCACAAGCACGTTTTCCATTCGCGCCACCACGAATAACCGCTCTGCCGTCATTTGCCTCGAAGTCTAAACCTGCAATGAAGATTTTAACACGAGCAATACGCTCACGACGCCGCAGCAGTCGACCTTCTGGAGGAGCGATAGCAGGGATAGTCATCGCCGTCGTTGCTGTTATCATCGCTTTGACGTTCGTGATTTGGATCATTCTACGAAAAAGGAGAAGCACTGCGAAAGATATTAGTACGGGAGTCACGACTGACGACGGAGAGCGCGGCACAGGTGTAGAAATGGGGAGCCCCGAGAAAGGCTTCAGCCACGGAAGAGTGAAGGCGAGCGACAGCTTAGTAGCCGTGAATCCTCCCAGGCTTCCGGAAACAGTTCAACTGCCACCGATGACACAGGAAATGATAGCAGAACCTTCTGCGGTAGACAAACCGCATGAAACAGAGCCGGACAAACCAAAAATAAATACACATACACAAAAAGTAAAAGCAGGACATGAAAAGGAGTTGAACTCAGCTAGTCCTACAGATAGCGTAGGGACGAGGTTGGAAAGGAGGAAGAGTCGGTTTAGTGAGGAGTTGTTTGATTGAGACACACGAATTTTTAGTACATATATAGGTTGGGTAGCACACATTTGCTGGTACATTTTGTGCAGAAATGGGATTAAATGGGATGGTTACGTATATATACCCTGGGAGAATGAATTACATACGCTCATTGATACTTTGTTTCCTCGGTGCTCAACACATTCTCTCCATAACCCATTTCGCTTCTTCGAGAATTGAAACTGCACAGATAAACCAAGTCCTTAAAAAATCCAAATCCACCCATCCAACCCAACGCCCCACTCCTCTCTTGCCGTCACCTCGACACTCCTGTCCCACGCCTCTCCCGAAAACCCATACACAAAAGCTTCTCCAACAAGCACATTAGCCTGTCCCTCTCTCCTCAGCACATACGGAAACGTCGCCCCCTTAAATAACGCAATCCCATCTCCCACGCGCACCTCCGCTGGTATCAAAGCCAGATACCCGCGCTGGGTGAGACAAAATCTACGACCTACACCATACATTTTCAACCCTGCATGGACCCGATGATTAGGATGTGGTGTCGCCATCGCATGTGACGGTGGTAGGAGATATGAACGTGTCAATCTAGGATTCAACCCAAGATGTCCAAATGGATTTATCGCGGAATCGAATAAATATGCATCTGGTCCATCTTCATGAACCTTAACCCTCGAAGCCTGGTAACCCGGCTGCAAATCCTGTGCTTTATCCAACATCACAGTCATGAACTGGATCCAATTCTGCGTGACGGTGTTTTGGCACTCGACGAGCCAGACGTCGTAGTCTTTTTGCGAGGTTTGGCGCTGCACTTCGTAGTATGCCTTTTGCGAGGCGGTGGTGCCTTCGATTAAAGTTTCAAAGTTTACGAGGCTGAGGTGGGCGCGTGAGGCCGCGGAGTGGGCGAATGCTTTCCAGGATTGAAAGACGGACTCGAGGCTCGATGCGGAGGCTGTGTTGTGGACGTAGAAGGGGCAGATGCTGGATATGGTGTCGATGAGACCGCCTTGAAGGGCGAGCATCTCGTCTTTTACGTGGACGTGGGGGAGTTCGGTGGTGGTCAGGCGGGAGATAAATCGCATTTCATGCAATCCGGTTGTTTGAAACGGTATTGCTTTCCATTTTTCTTGGAGGGAGGGAATCCAGGATGGAAGTCCGTCTTTGCGTTCGGGGTTTTGGCAGGCGCCTAGGATCTCGAGTCCGTACTCCAATTTGATGGCTGCTTGGGTTGCGAGGAGGAGGATTTGTTTGTATTCTTGTCGGTAGTCGGGGACTATGGAATAGACTTCTGGGTTCGCCATCCCTAGGATCGAGAATACCGTGTCTCGGGAATCAGTTGCTTTGGCAGCTCTGGTCATTCGTAGCAATTGCGCGGCACCGACCCAGAGAGATCCATTTCGTGTCATCTGTCGCATTTTTGCTATTGTCCCAGCATGGAAATCCCATGGTAAGGACACAAAAGTCTCGTCGTCTGAATGAGAAATCGTGCTCGCGTAGCCGAGTGAGGATATATGTTTCAACATAAAAAGTGCTGGAGCAAGACTGTTCAAGTCGAAGCTCTTACTTCCACACCACATCTTTACCATCAGAGGAAGCGCAACTTCTTGTCGTACCCAGACACGTTCCCACCATGGTCGTTTGAATAGTGCTCGTAATGCATTCCAATGTCGAACGACTGTATCCTCAGTGAAAGTTGGATACTCAATTGTCTTTTCTCCAGGTGCATTTTTAGGCGGTGCACCTAGGATATTAAGAAGATCAATAGCCATAGAACTATCATCTTCCTCCTCACCAAGCCAAACATGTACCGAAGTGGCTTTCTTATAGATTCGTCGCATCAGACCAACTTGACTTCCTCGTTCATCAATATCAGCTTGATTAATACCTTTTAAAGTCAGCTTCGCTCAAGCCCACCAGGAAAGTGACATACAAATCTGATCGACCCAAATCCAACATTCCTTCCCCCATAACCGCCCGTTAATCTCAAGAGCAGCATTATCCTTGTACTCATACCTTAATCGTCTCAGTGCCTTTTCCAAACTCCGGGTGATAGGGAATTCATGTCCGTCTACGAGTATGAGGCCATCGAAAACAGGAGGCCCCCATGTATAAGACAGTGCAGAGAAACCGTACATCAGAGCTTTGATTGTGTTATCATCCAGACCGACGGTTTCCAGATTGGCGGTCAGAGGATCAGTGAGTTCCTCTGCGCGATGAAGGCGCAATATGCGGAGCTGCGATTTGGAAGCATCGAGTGGTGTGTATTTGTAGGGACCTGATGGCTTGACTTCAGCGGCAACTGTCGAGTCTGAGATTGTGTATTTATTCTTCCTTGATGTCTCCTGAGAATTTCCAGCTTGAGCATCTTCGGCTGAGAGACTTATATGTTCAAGTATGTTACTCAACATATGTTCTATACCTTTTATTCTAGCTTCTAGTTTTTGGAGATGATCTTGTGTAGCCTCAGCGGGTGCATATTTCGCTTCCGAAGCACTGGGCTTCGTCGTTGGGAAAGCACTTGATATCAATGCTGCAAGATCTTCTGGTGAGAAATTCTGAGCCATGGCGATACTGTTACCGTTAACAATACAGGACGATTTGAGAATATCAGAAGCTTAGAAGTTAGAGAAAGTATTTGGAGGCGAACGGCTGCTCTTTCAGCTCCTGCATCGCTGCGTCTAATGGCCAATAAGACGGCAGACGCTTGTCGAGGGTAGTATTCGTGATCTCCATGACATGAGTCGATGAACGTTTAGATTGTGTGAGTGAGTGAAGTTTACGAAAACTGTCATACACTGATGTTTTGTGAGGGATTTGAGAAAGACGTTGAGCTAGGTCGATGTTAGGTGCTGATATCTTTACCGCCAAGCCAAGGCAAGTACCTAGGTAAGTACTTTTACTAAATAAGATATGCAGCTGAGAACTTAAGGACCGTGATCAAGGAGAAATGAGAACGATTTTTGCATGCATAGTGCCATGAATTTGACAAATGACAAACGACCCTCACGAGATTCAGCGACACGGGAAAAAAACGACCGTGATCAACTCATTCAATTCGACAACACCTTCTCTATGCTCTATAGTACAAGTGTGCTTTGCTGGTACCTTGCTACAAGGTACCTATGCTGAGTCAGAGTAGAGAGGAGTATTTAGTATCTGACAAGGAAAACAAAAGGTAATCTACAATAGAAGTACGAACAACAATCATACCTAGCCCTAATATAAACTCCCGATCAGGAACATTAGAGAAGAGTGTATGGTGCGTCAAGAAACTCCTTTTCCATGCCCAAAATATTCCTTCCCTGCTTTGCAAAGTATTTGTACAAAGCCAAGTATACAAGTAGATTCCGTTATCCGCTTTTTCAAATTACAATCAACCGTATCATGTTGGCGTTTATTTGATGATCTGGGTAACAAGACCAGTCGCGACAGTTCGGCCTCCCTCACGAACGTTGAAACGTTGTCCCTTCTCAAGAGCGACTGGGTTATGGATTTCGCATCTCATTTCAACGTTGTCTCCTGGCATGACCATCTTGGAATCAGCATCCTCTGTACCCTCAGGCCAGAAAAGGGCACATGGCTCATCAGCTGTACGAATGAACATCTGAGGACGGTAGTTGTTCATGAATCCAGTGTGACGTCCACCTTCCTCCTTGCTAAGGACGTACATGGAAACCAAGAATTCCTGGTGGGCCTTGGTGGTTCCTGGCTTGGAGACGACCATTCCTCGACGAACATCTTCGCGCTTGACACCACGGATGAGAAGGCCGGAGTTGTCACCTGCACGGGATTCGTCGCAAGACTTCTTGAAGGTCTCAATATCAGTGACCTTGGTCTTAATTACTGTCTCTCCCTTTCCAAGAATCTCGACTTCCTCATCCTTCTTCAGAACACCACGCTCAACACGACCGGAAACGACAGTTCCACGACCTGGGATAGAAAAGACATCCTCGACGGACATCAAGAAAGGTTTGTCAAGCTCACGCTTTGGTGTTGGAATCCAGGTATCGACGGCTGCCAGAAGTTCATCAATCTTCTGGGTGCCAATCTCGTCTCTGCGACCTTCCAGCGCGCAAAGAGCGGAGCCGAGAATGATTGGGGTTTCATCACCCTCAAATCCATACGTGTTCAACAGTTCACGCATTTCCATTTCGACCAATTCCAACATTTCAGGGTCCTCAAGAGCGTCGACCTTGTTTACGAAGACGACAATCTTCTCAACACCGACTTGTCGGGCAAGCAAAAGATGTTCTCTTGTCTGAGGCATTTGTCCATCCGAAGCAGCAACAACGATAACGGCACCATCCATATTGGCCGCACCAGTAATCATGTTCTTAATGTAATCGGCGTGACCGGGACAGTCGACGTGAGAGTAATGTCTGTTTTCGGTGGCATATTCGATATGTGCGGTGGAAATGGTGATACCACGCTTTCGTTCCTCAGGAGCTTTATCGATGGAACCATAATCTAAAAAGCTTGCGAATCCCTTCTCGGCCTGTCTCTTTGTGATAGCTGCCGTCAATGTGGTCTACCAAATATGTTAGAGAATGATCTTTGCCTTCCACTGGTTCCATTGGCGAAATACCTTTCCGTGATCGACGTGACCAATTGTACCTGTTACAGTCAGCAGAAGCTCTTTCGATGTTTCAAGCAATCACAAACCAATATTAACATGAGGTTTCGTTCGCTCGAACGCCGTGGCGTACGCTCTGGCAGTGTTCAACACCGCGGCTCCTTTTTGTCCTCTTAATGCATGTTGAAGTGGGCTGGTGGAATTTCCCTGCAGCCACGACGACCGGGCTGTCCGTATGAAAGGGGTAATTGATCGCGCAAACGCCGGCATTGTGAAAGAGAGATGAAGGAATGGGAGAGGAGATGGAATGGTTCTGAATGATCGTCTGAGAATACGAATATCAAAGAGCTCGAGATTGTTTTTTAGCGCGACTTCGAAGTGGTCCGTGCTCTTTGTAGGTTTTGGCCACTTAGGATGAGCGATTTGACAACACCACGACTCCTCGTAGTCTCACAAATCAAATTTATATTGTAACATATTACATTCAACACTGAGAGGGAGACATATTTACATGTATACGATTTTATGTGCCGCTTCCTCTGGCGATTACTACTTTTCAAGCCCCGCTACTCGGCCCACCGTTATCAACCTGTGACAGCCTTTTCAACCCATCTTCGGTCCTCCTCCTATAGCTAATTCTCTTCGTCTCAATCACCTCAGCATTGAACATCAAAGAGTTTCTTTTTGGCGATTTGCTTACTCTCTTATCATTCTCAGTCGTCATATTCATCCAAAGCTCTCCATCGACCTCATTCCTACCAAAGCTGGTATTCTCTACTGCCTCTTGTACTTTCGCTTGTTCCATGGTACAAGCCAAGACGAGCCACTGAGCTGGCCATTCAGTGAGGAGAGCAGATGTTGGCCAGAATAGGAGCAACAAAGCTAGAAGAGTAAAGAGAAGGACAAGCCCCTGGAGTACTGCGCCGAGGAGTGTCATTCCAGTACCATTATTGTATGACACGCCAGAAACGACCCATGGATGTGAAGCAGTTGAGCTTGAGCATTCCGCTGGCATGGCTGTTTTTACAGTGTTTGCGAGCAAGTTGGCCTTGACCTTTCTTTCTAGAATGTTTGTCGCCGCAGAATGATTTAGTGATGCGAGGATAACGTTCATGGCTGCGGTCGATTGTGGTAAGTTGTTGATGTTCTTCGATCCAAGTCCCCCAAGGAGATTCAAGGTAAATTGAGCACCTGGAGAGTTGGCCCAAGATATCAAGTCGAAATTCTCCTGATAACAATCGATGTCTTCAGGATCCTGGAGGAGTGCTTCCGGAGTTATCGTGTTGTTTACTGACCAAGACGCATAACCTACGCAGACACTGACCATCGCTGTAAGCTTCGAGGTATAGCAAGTTGTAGCGTTGGACCCGTATTTTGCTGATAGTATCTGAAGTGTCCCGTTGGCAGAGTATACATCCACAAGCGTACCTCCCGAAGTATCAAAAAATCGTACACCATTGTTGTAAACATCGGTACCCACCACTAGTGGCGTCCAAAACTGGTCATTGGGATATATTTTGTTCCGAGAATAATATGTTGGAGTGCAGAGAAACTCAGTGCCCGTCTTGAGCTGCGGAGCCCAAGCCGGCTGGCTAGGACCGTAGACCTGCGTATACTGCTTCGCCCTCATCGGAGACCCAGGATTGAACGAGATATTGGAGCTTGAACCCATTGTACCTGAAAGCGCACCAGCGAAATTATCCGAAACTCCACCATTGCAACCTCCACCGTTACATCCGAGTATAATGGGTTTTTGCGTGTCATCTAGCGTGAAACTCGAATACCTCTCTACCCTTACAAACGAGTATTTGTAAAGGATGCTGAACACCAAAATAATCACCACACCCAAAATTCGAATTCCCAGCACTCTTTTCAACCCAAATCTCATTTGGGTCTTCCAAGGCGCTGTCCGTTGCGAATTTAGGAGACTAGCAAAGCTCATGCCATCTCCTGCAAGCCCTCTGGTGAGAACCTTGGATATCAAAACCTCTGCAATCCTTGGGAACAAGAAATATCCTAAAAAGCCAAACTCAAGACCGACAATTACAAGCCAGGATTGAATAGATAGTTGTCCGCCAACGCAGACCAGTGCCTCGGCGGATATGCCATAAGGTTTCGAGCAATTGGCATTGACGATGAGGAGGATGCTGGTGAGGAGTAGGATGAGAGATAGAATGATGAATTTCCAGTGAGCGGTTTTGATCCATTGTGGCATCATTTTGAAAATGAATTTGGTGAGTAATTCTTACATATGCTTCGAGTGCCAATCTGGAAGATTAAACTATTGAGGTCGGGGGAAGGATGTTCTTGATATCGACCAGAAATCAAGGACGCATTTCGAGTCTTTGTTTGGTACTCAATTGATCTCGGTGATGGACAGAACAAAGGAACCACACTAGCCGTTTTCATTCCTACCACATTTTCAGCCATACACAATTCATATAATTATAGGTTTCACGATTGGCGTAGCATGATCAATGATCAAAGCGTTTCCAGTTGTAGTTGATGAGAATACTCGCTTGGCTCTCATCGTGATTTGGTATGTTGCCTGCAGACGCCAACAGTTTCGACTCGAGATCTTCATAGAACACCGACGAAGCGGCGAAAACTGGACATAACAATTTGTGTTTGTGTATTCATCTGTACTATCGTGCTTCCCATATATTCTACGTAGTCTCGTGTATATATACGTAAACTGAACTGTCGCTCGGCTGCTGCAACGACAACACCATTGCCCCAAATTACAAAGAAATCCACCTCAACCCGAAACAAAGAACTCGCTCGCATGGTTCAGATTCAACCGACTAGACTCACCCCAGAAATCCGTATTTTCATAAAATACGCTTTGGAGCTCTTTAGCCGATTGCATGGCTTCAAAGACAGCCTGGTCTTCAACACCATGCTCCTGTGCCCAAGCAACCGACTCAAAGGGATGAAACGGCCACTCATCAGCCTCGCAAACATCCCACTTCCCTTCTTTCTTATTCGGATGCGGAGGCACCTTCCCTTCTCTATAATACGCGCGGATCTTCGCGATTGTACATTTCGAGACCGCAGCGTAACTGCAGTGGCCTTCGCTTCTTTGCTCGATCAGGCCCGAGTCTGTGAATTTACCAGACATCTTAACGGCTCCGTGGAGAGGGGTGACTGGGTCATTTGTGTTGCTGAGAAAGAGTACTGGGAAAGATGTGTTTATCGGCTTGGATTTGTGGGTTGGTTGGTCGTCCCAGCGCATTGGTGGATCGATTGCTTTGATGGGCCAGCCATCACAACCGATCATTAGTGTCATCCATATGTCAGCGAATGAGGATTGGTTTGCCAGTTGTTCGAATCGAGTTTCGAGTTCGGGAAGGGTTTCGTTGAGCTATAGAAGGTTAATCAGTACATGTGCTACTGAAGATGAAAGGGAATTGTGCTTACAATGTATCTTTTGTCAGAACATATGATTGACACCTGCGCTTCCCCCGGGTAGTATTGTGGTGGTGGAGGTGGTCCACAGAATGCTTTAAGCTCATATTGCGAAGGCCATCTAAAGAGAGTGGAGAGAAATGAATGCAGTCCGCGATCTAATAGATCCAAAAATTGCGAGACAGCATTGAAGCTTTCTGTCGGTCCATAAAGTGCAACGAAGAAAAGGAGTTTGACATCAGAGTAGGATACGATGAAGGGTAGCTTTGAGTCAGGATCGATCACTGAAATAGGGTTCTCTTTTAAATCTGCAAAAATACCATCGACTCGATCTGCAATATCGGTAATAGTGTCATTTGCTCGCCAGAGTGCACATTTTCCCTCGGCTTGGTGGCAGTATCTTGAGAAAGACTTATAAACCTCGTCGGTATCACGAAGACTGCCTGTCCATACAGGTGATACATAGTGATCGGCATCAACTACACCGTCGAGGACTAGTCGACCGACTCGATCGGGGAACATTGCTGCAAAGGTGGCCCCGAGTAAAGTCTACAGAAGTCAGTATGATATGAAACAGGTTCAGGAAAGATGCATACTCCGTAGCTAAACCCCCAGTATACTAGCTTGCCCTTAGTGTCTAGACTATACGGTGGTTCACTAGTGCTATCCTCAATTTCAACATCCTCATCGTCAACTTGCCGATCCTCAGAGCTTAGTTTGCCGGTCCATTCGTCCCAAGCATCTACAATACTGAGCATGTCTCTCGCAACGGAAGGTGTGCTCAAATGTCGAAAAACACTGTCGTCACCTCTTAGCAAGTCCTTCTCTTGACACAATTTCGACAAAGCTCTTGCACGAGCGTCAATTTTCTGAAGAGCAACATTACTCGAATTTACCGCACCGACCTCTCTGGATCCAAGAGACCATAGCAGCCGGTGGTAATCCCCTTTGACTCGATCTTCTTCGTCTGTCTCGTCATTGTACGGAAATGAGAAGCAGTCTGCACTGGGAGTAGTAGCGCCAATACCGCGTGGATCAAAGCCGATGATGTCTTGATCCAAACCGACGACTCCCTGAATCATTTTTCCAATTGTAAGAGCACTAATGACTCCAGGATTCCCTGGCCCGCCTGGGTTAATGAGCAGTGGAGAAGTAGAGTATTGCTGAGATCCTGTGTGTACTCCAGGAACTAGTAAAAGGGCAAGATGGACTTTTGGGTTCTCAGGAGATGCGTCTAATGACCGTTTGTAGTCCATCGCCACAGTGAGACGAGCACACTTGTAGGTTCCAATGTCTCGATAACATGGATGCCATTCTAGCTTCTCGCTTGGAACAATCTATATTTCGTGAGTAATAAGTGCCAAGCTCTGGAGTAATATTGCTCACCTCGTCAAAGCTCAACTCCCTCTCATTATCATCATTTCCGTCATTACCAATCGATAGAAGACTGGGTATCGCATATATCGACCACCAAAGAAATAAAACTGTAGCAACCACTACCCCAAGTCCGAAATTGGTCTTTTTGATCTTCCGTTTCCTGGGATCTTCGCACGCTGCTCTTCGCGGCAGCAGCCTATCCTTTTCACTCACCAGGTCATACCCGTTTCTATCCATATTGATCAGATTCGCTCAAAATACAAAGGAGAGAAAGTATCTATTTGGAAATGGTAGACGGATTGTCTTATGATGAAGTTTACCAACTCCAAGTCAGCATCAGCGATCCAACTTGACCTATCATGCGACGGGGTTCGTGCTCCGCGTGCGCAACAGACAAGCAATGGCTGCAGGCAGCCACTATGATGAGTTTCGGCAGCTCAGCTGTACCCTAGCGAGACCAATAGTACACGCAGATTAGCATACTGTGGTGTTTTTGTAGAGGTTGCAGGCTGGATGTCGTAATGTGTGTCGCGTATCACATCAATAGGCGTTGAAACCCGGGACGTGCAGATGATGGATGAAGCACGTGTTGATTTTATAGAACATGCTGTTCAACTTTATAGTAGAAAATTTCAAGTCACACCGCACTTTTGAAGTATATCTTCAAGTTTGGGAGCCATTGGCTTTTGTATTCAAAGACTCCCAGGGGAGTTCTAAATATCACGTGATAAGCTCTTTTGTGAACGAGAATGTTGCAACTAATTGATCGTTAACAGAAAACTTGTATTTTAGCTTTGGAAAGTCTAAAATAAGAGATTTCATCTTGCTAAGCTGACAAGTTATTTGCTGTCACGAGAAGGGTGGGGCTCCTCGTCGGTCAAAACAAACCCAACTCCTCACACTTTGAACGCCGAGTCATCAACATCCCTCAACAACGACATGTCACGACGACGGTCTTGACACTCATCAGAACACTCCATTCCATCAAGAATTCCATTCACATAGGATGAGCCATTTCATCTGTCTCTTGTCTTCGCGTACGACCACGAATAGTAGGAGCACGATGTGAGCTCTGCTATTGGAAATATATTAGCAGCATTTCTGGCGATTTCGAAAGGGTGCTCATTACCATGCTTCCAAATATAAGCTCTTCCTGTACGGCTTCTGGAAACCTCCGAATCGTCTGCAACATGAAACATTTCCGGTTCTGGCAAAACCAAACTTCTTCGAAGACTGCTATCTATCCAATTGTATTAGCGACCCAGAGCTTAGTGGCGTCTGTTATTAGACATACCATTACATGGCCAATCTCTGCTTCGTCTTCTCATCCACGTTATCAACAAAAAGACAAGGGGTGCTAAGTTGACCAACAGGGCGAGTAACCCGATTATGGATTCTGAGGAAAGACGACCCATGTGAGCTCGTTTATCAGTTGAAAACTTGATGGAATAATTGAAGAGCAAAGTGGATTCTGGTTGAATGCGAACATGGCCAAAGAGATGGTTATAAATGATGGAGAAATTTGGTTGTAGTTTGACCAGAACTGAAACTTGTTGATGATTTCAGTCAATTTAGGAAATCGTTGTCGCCTCACACAGCCTGAAGCCGCAGACGAATACCCTTACCCCGGTATTTCTGACACCTTGTGAAGGAGCAACTGGCGGTTTTGGCAACATCCAATTGAATGACAACAAAAAAGCCACTACGGACTGCGAGAGAAAATTCCAAGCCGACAGCACCAGGAATCATCATTCCCGGGACAACTGTTGAATATCTTTGCAAGGAGGGCCGGTTCTGGTAAAGGCCAGTAAGATGCCATTGTGGCTTACATGCATTTGTTGTACGACCCAGTTGAATTACGCCCGGCATATGCGGGCCATATCAAGATGCGGGCAGGTTTTGGGACTGGCCAATGATGAATGAGCAAGTCTTGGATCCGAAGCACAAACACCCATCAAGGCTTCGCGAGGCTCTGATTGAAATCTGTAGCCAGAAGGCTTGCAGACTTTTACCTTCATTCCTCGTCAACACCCCAAAGACTTCACAGATCCTCGACCGAACCTCTTAGCCAAGTCGCAAACCAAGCTGCTGTCTAGACTTCCAATATGTCTCGTCCAAACAGTTCTCACGAGTGGGATCGCTTTAAGAATATCATATATGATTTGTACATCGTCAAAAAGTACAGCCTCGAAGGTCCCAAAGGTGTTATGAAAGTGATGGAAGATCGATACAATTTCAAGGCCACGTAAGTTCTGCCCCCGTTGAAGCGGTTATGATCAGCGCAACATAACTGACATATTTTAGTAAAGCGCAATACGAGAAGAAATTAAGGGACTGGGGGTTCCGTAGGAATAGATCCAGTGAAGCTTGGAAAATGGCCGGCCAAAAGATTGATTTACGGACAAAAATCGGGAAAAGAAGCAGCGTCTATTTGAACGGCCAATTAGTGCCAGCGAGGAGAGTAAATCGCGAAGTTTCCCGCCATCGAATCCTGCCGAGCCTGCAACGGTTCGACAGAACTCAAAGTAAGTTGTCGAGCGCTATTGTTTGGTCTAAATTCTTACAAAGTATAGACACGACTGCTGCATTACCCACGACACCACCTGGTTTTAACATACGCACTCCTACTTCGCCAGAAGTTTTCAGATTACTATTTCACAGGCTACCTATACTTAGCTTTCAGGACACGATATCCAATTTAGCAGGTGAGCAGCAGTCCGTCTCCATTGAAGCTATTATTGATCAATCATATGTTTTCAGAATCGATGATGAATTCCGATGCTAGATCACCATCTTTATTACCATTATTGAACAGTTCAAATAGGACAGGCCTTACCAAAACTGGATTGCCGTTCATCGAGTCCATACTGCCAAATTCAGCGTTTTTTGAGGAGGAATGTGCGCGAGCAGTCGCCATTCGAAGTCTCGAAGATACAAGCTCTATGGCGGTTCTAAATCTCGCAATTTTCCTGTTTTCAAACAACTTTCCCCACGAAACTGATGGAACACGGGCTTTTCAATGGCTCCAAGCCCATAGCGATGTTTCGTTCCTCGACGCCATTCGTGTTGAGAAAGGGCCAACTGGCGATGCGCTCCTTGAAAATATCTTCCGATTGGCAGTTGAGGCAGAAGATCTCCGAACTGTGAAGCTTTTGTTGAAAGGAGGATTAAATCCAAACGGGCACAATTGCCAGCACTATCGAATACCCGATCGTATGAATCCTTTGCAGTTTGCATGTCTCAGTGGAAACTGGGAGCTAGCAACTACACTCGTCAATGCGGGATCCAGCATAGATCAACCGGGGACTAGATGGAAAAGCAGTATTCTAGTTCTTACGATCCATGGGCGATACCTTGACCAGGAAACTGATTCTGAACAAGATTCCGATGAACGTGTCTGGGAAGAAGGCGAGGAAGGCGAGGAGCGCAAGGAAGTCGAAAAATGTTCGATTGCAGCACAAGAATTCCCTGAAAGGAAAGACGAGGACTTTCTTGCTCTTGTGCAATTCCTCTTGGACAAAGGAGCTGCAGTCAACCCACTTACCGACGACTCTTGCAACTCCCCTGCGGTTGGAAGCAGCGAACCACCTGTTTATGATGATGATATTGACCACATCTTATACTATAGACACTCTCCATTGACAGCAGCATCCCGATATGGAAACGTGTACCTTATCGAAATTTTTCTTGAAAACCACGCCAATGTTCGATTCCTAACAGGCCAAAAAACCTCGGCCCTTCGTGAGTGTATTTACAGCTGGGCTGATTTGGATAAAATCACCAAGAAGTCCACATTTGAGAGCGGTTATCACGATTGGCATTGCTGGATCGAATTTCTCAAAATAGTTCTTTCATCTGTGCCAGTTGAGAGACTGGAGAGTATCATGAATATGTTCAGCAGACTCATAAAAGCCGGGATTGATATAGATGATTACCTGCCTTTTCATCAGCCTGAAGAACAGTGCCCAGCCTGGCACTTCGAAAAGAAAGAGAGATTCTATTTCACCACCGTGGACCTTGTTGTGGGTCTGCGAAACGTCGAGCTCATTGAAATGATGCTAGCGGCGGGAGCTTCAAAGGCCACAAATTATTCCTTGCAGCTGGCAACTAATCTGGGAAGCCTCGAGATTTTCAACAAACTGCTAAGCTTAGTTTCTTGGGTGTCGTTAACAACAGCCTGGGAAGTTATGGGGTACGATTTAACTTTGAGATACATCGAAGCTATACTGCACAAACGATCAGATGTTGAGATGCAAAAGGCAATTTTATTCGCAGCGATCAGTACCGGCGACAACACTGCCATTAAATACATCTTCAGTTACAGCAGCTCCAACGGTAGCACCCTTTTTTCTAAACTTGCTGGAATGGAAGAAGTACTAGAGTCATGTTGCGACGCACAAAATATTGAAACTCTATGTCTCCTAAGCGGCCTGTGTCTGGATTACAATGTCTCGATTTCTTCATGCTTGGGCAGAGCTCTACAATCGGCTATCAGGAAAGACGACGTTGAGATGCTGGATATTCTTTTGTTCCAAGGCGCAGACATCAACACAGTCTCCGAGGGCTATACTGCACTTGAATTCTCAATTGCTCGGAAAAATCAGAGGATGACAGACAGAATACTGGAATTGGGCCCAATTCTAAATATAATTAGACGCGAGCCATGCTATTATAAAGATTGCCTCGGCCACCACAATCTTTATGGACACCCCTTAGTTTTGGCGATTCTCTGGGGCAATAAGGAAGTAATCCAAACCCTCCTAGATATGGGAGCAAGTACTGCTGCTTTTGGAAACGACTTTTCTTGGGACCATAATTACCGTTGGATGACCCCACTTACTGCTGCTATTAAAACCAAAGACTGTGGCCTAATTCAAACGCTTCTTTCATTGGGGGCAGCTATCAATCACCCTCCTAACACACAAATTATTTGTATTACACCTCTTACTGCCGCTGTCCAAAATAATGATACGAGACTGGTTCGGTTTCTACTACAAAAAGGGGCGCATCCGCACGATTCTCTAGCACTGAAAGACGCCGCTCACGATACCGGGCTGTTCAAGATTATTTTTGAAGAAGTTTTCAACGATATCATAAGACTTTCTACAGGAACGTGCTGGGATTTTGGTGATAAAGCGCTTGCTAGAGCAGTAGAGTTAGGTAAAGTGGAGATAGCCTGTCTTATTCTTGAGGGACTTCCACAGACCATTGTGTCAATTCGAGGTGTCTCGGAAGCTCTGATGATTGCCATCAAATACAATGCAACCGGTGGAATTCTAAACTTGCTCCTCGCTCACGGGGCAGATCCCAATTCTATTTGGTACATTGCAGACGACTTCTTGAAAATATATTGGAATAGCGGCTATCACATATCTGCTCTCAGTATGGCTATCTTGATCGACAACCCCGAAAACATCAAAACCTTGCTAGAAGCGGGGGCAGATGTTAACATGAGTCCAACGGGTGATACGTTCGGCTCACCCATGCAAACTGCAGCAAATTTCCGGAAGAAAAGCATTGTGCACCTGCTTCTAGAACAAAGCGCCGACCCGAATGCTGTTGGCTTATCAAACAGATTTGAATGTCAACAATCTCAGGAAGAGGAAGCAGGGCGGCATAACGGAACACCACTTCAAATCGCTGTCACTAATCAAGACACTGACATTGTCACTCTCCTCCTACAACATTCCTGTAATGTAGAGGCGACATATGACGACATGCCTCATACGCCCATACAGATAGCGAGCAGAAATGGAAACAAAGGGATCATCGAACTACTTTATCACCATGGAGCCAATGTGAATGCACCGCCAGCAAAAGAGGCTGGAGCTACCGCACTACAATTTGCTGCTCTTGAAGGTCTGCTCGGAATCGCAACTCTCTTACTAGACTACAATGCAGATGTCAACGCACCAGCCGCTGAGATTGGCGGCAGGACAGCATTAGAAGGAGCAGCAGAACATGGCCGAATTGACATGGTACAGTTGCTACTCAATGCTGGCGCGAGCATTGTAAAAGAAGGGGAAGCACAATATCAGGATGCTATGAGAAGAGCAACCGAGAATGGACATCATGCTGTTCGTCGGCTGCTTGAGGCAGCGAGGCCTGTTAATGACGATGAGCAAGTCCCGGATATCATAAGTCAAGAGCAGCCAAGCGATAATACCACAAACCAGCATCAGCCAGACGTTGATGGTGCGAATCAAGTTCAGCCAAGTGGTAATATCACAAACGAGCATCAGCGAGACCTTGATATCATGAAAGAAAATCAGCCAGACATTAGCATCATTAACGAAGCTCCATCAATCATGTCTCCTGGCCAGGAAATGACGGCCTGCGACTTGACAGACCTATCACAACTAGGTTTCATAGACGATGGGTCTTGGGAATGGGACAGGATACGTGAGCTGTGACATATACCGTCGATTACACTTCAATGAACCACGGCATTTTGAGTTCGTCGATAATTTTCACAGCAAAACCAAAAAAAATGAGCTGGACACTGTCGTCCAGTACTTTACAACTTGGTCAATTTTTGCAGTACTACCACGAACGAAAATCTCCAAGTTTCGCTCGCAAAGTCCGTGGACTATCTTCATCTCTCGCGTAAATGGAATGAGACTCCAAAGAGACGAGTTGTTGTAGGGGTTCTCTAGACATGTTACTCAAAGGGTACGCATCCAACGAATTACTTCGTAGCCTCGGACCTCTATGCTTACTTATTGTTTTTAGAATGGGCAGCAGAAACATGTCTCTCACTTATCAAAGGGGAAAAGGAGTCAAAAGGGGTTCGATTTTGGAAGCTAGACAACTCATAGTGTAGACAGTCTTGTTTATCAACTTTCACATGAATTCGCGATGATATCTACATGTCTCGGACTACGAACTCGTCATCTTTTCGCAACATCAACCTCGTTCGCTTCAGTATCAGCAGAAGTCATCCCACTTTCTACGTCCGAGTCCTCAATTGAGGCAACGAGTTCCTCTTCCTCCGCGGTCTCGGTTTCGCTATTCTCTTCAGGATCAGCTGTACTCGCACTTTCCTCTTCAGTGGTAGTAGATGAAACTTCTTCCTCTCCCGTTTCAGTGGCTCGAGTATCTTCTTCTTCCTCTGTCATTGTAGCTTCTTCCTCCGTATCGGCCATAGCCATTTCTGTTTCCTGAGCTTCCTCTTTCAGCTCTGTTGTCGTAGGAGCTTCAGTTGCAGCAGATTCGTCAACTTCAGTGGTAGCAGCGTCGGTAGCCTCTTCTTCCAACTCCCCTGTCAACGTCGCCGCCTCTGTGGCCACAGCTTCTGACTCTCCAGTCACAGCCTCCGTCGTAGAAGCCGCACAACCCGATACATCTGCGCCATCGAGAACTTTCTCACCTACATCTTGTGCACCAGATAAATCACCACAAGGAGGTACCGGTCCTTCAGACTCTTCAGGTTCGGCGGCCTCTGTTGTAGCTGTTGCTGCTGAAGCGCTCGAGGCGGTACTGCTTGCTTTTGAAGTTGGTTGTTTTCTGGTCCGGCGGTTTTGGTCTATGGGTGCGGGTGGAGGGGCGTTGTTTATCGGAGGAGGAGTTGCAGTTGATGAGGGACTGGCTAGTTGACTTGCGGACGATGCAGGTGATGCTTGACTTGATGGACTGGCAGCCACGCTGGAGGCTGGTGCCTGACTGGATGGAGGTTGATTCGAATTCTGTGAAGGAACTGGGTTTGAGCTTGGTGCTGGAGGTTGATTGCTCGATGGAGGCGGTGGATTACTTGTCGGCTTGTTATCTTCGGAAGGCTGATCATTCTTTCTACCGCCAGGTTGCGGGGGATCTCCATTCTTCCTCGACTTCGATTTCTTGTCTATAGGACACAAACTTAAAGCTTGTTCCAGCTCATCGGGAAGATAACTCATCAAGTTGAAGGCTTCATCCGCTTTGGCCTGGATATCCTCAGTACCTTCTCCACATGGAGTGCTAAACCACTTCATATAATCTGCCGCCGTTCCACCATAATCAGCCACTGTCTTTGCAGTTTGAACTGCGATTCTTAATCCTGCTGAAGCAGTTGGCCCGACATTAGGAATGAAGTTTGCTGCCAACAACATGGTTTCTCGAAGCGCAGTTGTAAGGCCAACACACAAAACATCATCGATTAGTGGTAGGGCCGCAGCCACGGTGTCAATTATGAATTCCGCAAGTGGAATCTGGCATAGACAGCCGCCTGGAGACCATTTATCGCCATCTGGGTCGAGTTGCCAAAGACGTTCCTTCGCTTCTGCGCCAAGAGAACTGCAGGACATGGAAGCTGTTGCGTTGGTGTCTCGGACTTTGTCGGACAGATTTCCACAAGTTGCTTCGCAGATATCGGGGCTGGATTTGCGTTTTTCAGAATCGCCGGTTGCATCGTAAAGTCGACATGTACCGGTTTTCTTGAATGACTCGGTTTGTTGGTCGAATTCTAATTTGTCCTGAGGTTTTTTCTCTGCCCGCCGTGCTAGTTCGTCGAAGTTGGTGATAACACCTGCGTTTGCCAGGCTGCTAGCTAGCACACAGAGAATGGAGAAGGTGCAGATCTTCATTTTTATGAACGAATGAATGACAGGAGTGTTCGGAAACTCGATAGAGATGTTTACCAAGATCAAAAAGACAAAAGTAAGAGACAAAAGCAAGAGACAAAGGTAAGAGACAAATTGACCTAGACTCGCATCTCGACCACGAGAACAATTGCAGTAAGAGGACCTAGCAAGTGTAGAGAGAAAGATGAGAGGAAAAGAGAGAGAAAAGCACATCGCGACTGACGTTGTGCCTATATGGTGACAGTATCATCAGGAAGGAAAACTTCTCCACGTAACAGAAAACCCATTGCTGATGTAGGATTTCCCAAGAGTAAGTAAACTCCATGGGGAATCAAAAAGACCTCCAGCGACCAATGCAGGTTGTTGATGGCTGTCGGTAAGATGTCATGAGAACAGAAATTCGAGGCTCAGAAGTTGGTATATTCCTGAGCGACCGGAAAAAAAGGTGTGACATTTGAGCCACGATCTAACCAACACTCCCGTGGGAAAGTATGGAAAGATTGTTGGTATTTCTTGGGGGGGCGAAGGATATGGTATGTTGGATATCTATATTTGGTGCCTCGTTGTTGGTTGTGCTCCCAAGCCGCCAACAACGGAATCGCGCACAAGACAGCCATTGACCTTCACATTGTTTAGCTCGTCCGAAGCAAGAGTGCTGAGTATATCAAAGCAAAAACAACCTCATGACAACATGAACTAAGCGTGTTTTAATGGAGGACTTCAGCATAGTGATCGCGTAGAGAGATGGCGCAAGCGTCGCACTTCCATTGTCAATTTCGAACAAATCGTGGTTTCTCGACAGGTTCCTTGGACCTTGATGCACGAATCAATACTTGAAAGTCAATTCTGATACGGATAAATATTGTTGAGAAGGAGAACTGCGAAAGTTATTTTTACTCTGGTTCTTCAAATACCACGTGACGGCTTTTGCATGAGTCCTGCGTATTTTGTTGCACGTCGCAGATACCCAATTCCACGCAACCACTTCTCGCGCGCCACCTGCATACTCCGTACACACACTCCCTAATCGGTCGGTCAGGTGTTCTTACCCAATCTAGTTGGCTATACTTTTTTACAATAACACAAACAAACAGTACGAGAACACTGAAAGCTCGAACAACCTAACACAGCAACAGATACCAACGAAGCACGAGTCGAATGCAATGCAAGATAATGGAGTTGACATCAAACACGTGACGCTAATGGCGGCAAAACCCAGCGTTCCCGTCTCTTGCAAACACAAGCGAGGAAGCCTCGTCGTCAGGACGATTCCAAGTCATTAAACCTAAACGGTCAAGCGCATGCATAGAAAGCGCCAGCTAGTCCATGTGGCAAATCAACCCAGACGGTCTCGATCGTGATCTTTACTGGGGTCTGAGCGTGGCATGAAGTCATCGAAAATCATTCGTCTTGAGCTTTGGAGTCTGGTGGCTGTTTGTGCGTACTAGGAGTTGTGTGGGAGAATGCGCTGGCGTGAAGAGGATATGGTGGTATGTGATCTGAAACTTGATACAAAAGTGCTACTTACGTTCGTAGTAAGTTTTCTCATGTCAATCATGTATGTAATTAATGCAAGCTTAGAACAATAATATTGATCAAACTCACAGGTTCCCCAAAACAATCTGATCTCTCGTCCCAATTTTCAGCAAATTTGCGAGATGCCCACTGCCCAGCCGGAAGATGCACCGCAGATCTATACAAGGATACGTCAGCTTTTCCGGTATGGGAATCGAGAAATGCCATCATCGTAATAAGCGAGAACATCTGTGCCTCAAAGAGGAATTCAAGGAGAATTTCCGCTGCAATAGGCAGTGAGCGGGGCACAAGTTGCAGAGCTTGCAGTATTTGATATTATTGATGATGACGCGCATGAGGATCATACGATTCTCACGATGGTGTATGCTGAAATGTTTGATGAAGTACCACGATACTAGCTAAACATCGGCGTTGTTGTGGCGTTCTTTTCACCAAACGCCCGACCACGACCCAAGCGTGAAGCGACGGGAACCCATGCACTTTCAGGGGGAATTGTTCGGTTGCGGGGAAGCATGAAACCTGGGAGAGCAGAAAAACTTGCCAGCAAACAGCTTTCCAGCCACCATGTACACTTTTATTGATGAGGTGGCGTAGACCTACCAAATCAACCATACCGACGTTAGGATTGGACTAGAATAAGATGAAAGAGGTGAAGATGAGTTGGGGTTGTACGGGAAGTGCTACAGCCGGCCAAAAGCTCCGAATGGTAGACAGTCACAAGCTGAGGATTTGGAAGGGGGTGCACAACCAAAAACGATGACGTCAAATCGACATGAAATTAAATGTTAGATCAAGGGGGCATTTTGGGGCAGCTTCAATGGGCAGAAGGGAATGCGGCGAGATCTTACGCGCTACCGCAAATCGATAGTGGTAGCAACCAAGCCGTCATCTGTGCCCAGCAACCTAGGGAGTCGATGTCATACGAACCATTCCTGTTCCAGGGCAAGGCAAGATCGCATCGACGCGTATCCGGTTTCCATTGCGTCAAAACCAAAGTCAATTCCTTTTCTGCTTTCTCCTTTCCCTCTCCTCTTGCTCTTTCTCCAACCATTTCTCTAATTGCCAACAATACCCAACAATAACAACACGCGATTACCCATCTGTATTATCACCACTACGATCCCAATCTACAACTAATCAACTGGTGAAGACTGCGATTATCGTCGCGTCTCTCACTTGCTCATTTTTTGCTCATTTCTACTCTTTGATACCCGATCTCTAGATCACCATGTCGTCCGTCAACAGACCAACAGACTTAAAGGCAAAGGAGGCCGATGTCAACCGCAAACTCCAATTCTACGGAATTGCATCAGGTAGGCTGCATTCAATTATGAAGATATCGCCAATGCTAACAATTCAATAGCTTTCCAAGCTGGCAAAGTCCCATCTGTAAGTATAAATTTCTATCATACGTCATGATTCGGTTTTGTGCAACTTCACATTTTGCGACTGGTGATACGACACGATGATTTCACGCGCGATTGTATCGACCACAGCTCAATTACAATTCTACGATTCATCAGCCTCTGATTCAATATCACGAACTACTGTTTTGTTTATTCGATAGTTTCAGTCGCTGCAATTAGCGCGCAAATCGTGTTACCATTCCCACCGCGGGATCGCTTGGGCCCGATCCGTTGAATTTGCCTGGCCAAATCATGGCGCTGGCGCACGCGTGATAAAGACATACTAACTGTCATAGAATGAACAAATCGATGTTGCGCTCAACAGCTTCCTAGCATCAAAACCTATCTCCCACCCATCCAAACAGCTGTCGGCTGAGGGTCAGGCTCTTGTCGCCGACTTCCGCAATGTAGTTCAACAAGCCAAGTACCTCCTCCTCTCCAAGAACCAAGGCAATCTTCTCCAGGACTTCATCTGGGAATCACAGAAGATTAGCGGTGGAAACGCTGCTGTCCCTGGTGCCCCAATTGACAAGCAATCTGCTCAACAGGATGGCAACAAGGCGCTGGAGGGTCTGCGAACCCTCGGCACGTTGATCATCTCTAATGGTCAATTCCGAAAGCTCTGTATGTAACACCTCCAAACATTTGCTTACTCTACTAACATTTTACGCAGTGAAAGATTCTACCATCCTCATTCGCGACATGGCTGGTGATGCCGCTACCAGTGCGGCAGACAAGATCAACCCCAACGAAGATCAACTTAACCAGCTAGACGAGCCTGCCGAGGACGATACATGGCATGATAACCCAGATATGTCCCGCGGAAACATTAAAAACCAGATCAAGCAAACCTACAATCAAAAGTCTCCATTATCCAAGCAAGATCTCAAGGAGGCTGGTCGTGATGCCAATCAGACTGCCGATCCAAGTGGATCCCGCGATCCAAGAGACACTGCGGACCGAGCTCAAAACGACCAGATGAACAACACCTCTTCCGGTGTCGATGCCAAGCAGGGTGCTCGTCAAGGTATTGAGTCGCTTAAGCAGAAGGCTGATGCCAACATCTCGGAAGAGGACAAGGAGAAGGCCAGAAAGCGAAAGGAGCAGGCCAAACAGACGACCAAGGACTACATGAACAAGAAGATGCCAGAGGAGCGCCGTCAGCAGACCATCTACAGATTGAAGAAGATGGTAGTCGAAATTCAAGGTCACCCAGATTACCAATCTGCCATCACCACTATTTTGGACTTGGCTGAGCAGTATGCTGGCCACGCCAACACACTCGGTCAACAAGGTGCAGGCACCGTCAAGGGTGCACATGCCGACACCTCTCTCCAGAAGGTTGAGGGTGACTTGAAGACTTTGATCGAGCGTTTTGCCAACGGTACTTCTACCGACGACTTCTTCGACTCTCTCAATGCTGTCTACAAGGATGCCGACAAAGATCCCGAGCTCAAGAACTGGTTCAAGCAAATGAACACCTACATCCGAAAGTGCCTCAAGCAACAAGGCTACATCATGGAGGATGACGCTACCGAGGAGTGGAACAAGTTGAACGACCGCGGAAACTTCCTCCTCCGTGACCGTTACCGAAACCACACTGATCGCATTGCCGACGAGGTGAAATTCCTTGCCGAGCAGTTCGATTCCGATCCTTCCAACAAGAAGTTTGCCGAGTCAATGAACAAGCTCTTCACAGACTTGGGCAATGATGAGAATGGCAAGCCAACGTTCAAGCCTCATTTGGTTAAGGATTTGACTGAGGTCATCCTTCCTGGCATCTTCCAAGCTGTCCAATACGTACCAATCCCACGTATTGAGTACAGCGACCCAATGATCGATGCTGTCATTGAGAATCTTGTCATTGAGAGTGACAACTTGATGCCAAACATTCTTGAGGTTGCAAATGACAACTACTTCCGCTGGGGGCGCAAGAAGATTGCCAACAAGAACAACAACAGTATCATGGTTTCTGTCTCGGGTATCCAGATGGATCTTCGCGATGTCTCTTACTACGTCAAGCGTAAGCAAGGTACTCCAAAGGTCAAGGACCTCGGTGTTGCCGATATCTTCCTCGGTGGAACTGGATTGTCATTCAAGATGAAGCTCTCAACTGCTACTGCTAAAGATTCGCAAAACTTCTTCAAGGTTGACAAAGTCGATGTTGATGTCAAGAATTTCGATATTAAGCTCAAGCAATCCAATCACAAGCTCCTCTTCGGTCTTTTCAAGCCATTGATGCTTAAGGTCATGAGGCCTGCACTCCAGAAGGCTATTGAGAAGGTCATCAAGGACAAGTGCCACGAGCTTGACAGCATGGCTTTTGAGGTCAAGAAGGAGGTTGACCGTGCCACTGAGCAGGTTAAGAACGACCCAGAGCAAGCACAGAACATCTACCAAAAGTACGCTTCTGCCGTCCAGAAGAAGTTCCTTCAGGGCAAGAACAAGGCACAAGAGGCCAAGAACAACACCACCGTCAACATGGCTATGACCCAGAAAGATTCCATCTTTCCAGATATCAAGCTTCCAGGTGGTATCTCCAGCAAGGCTACCGAGTACAAGGAGCTTGCTCTTAAGGGCGACAACTGGCAAACTCCAGTATTTGGACTCGGCAGTGCCAAGGCATCTACCGATATTCCAAAGGCCGTTGAGCCTACTCGCAAACCACACAGAGTGACTGAGGGTGGTGTTCGTGGCCCACAAAACGTTGGCCACACCAGCTCCATGACTGAGCAATCTCGTGATCCATATGCCCAGAGCGCCGGACAGAGCGGTTCCGGATATGCTGGACAGAGCGGTTCTGCATACACTGGACAAAGTGGTTCTGGATACACTGGTCAGAGTGGCTCCGGTTACACCGGCACTCAATCCGGTCCAATTGGTGGAGCTGGAAACAGAGATTCCACCGTGACTGGATTTGGAAGTCAAGTTGATCAGGCATTCGGCGAGAATGCTGGCACAACCGGTCTCAGCAGCAGCACTGGAACTGGCCTCACCAATGGCCATGCCAACACTAATGGCCATACCGCTACCAACGGTAACACCAAGAACTCCACCTACAACACCACATACGGTGCTGAGAACCCAGTCTTGGCTGGACGTGTATGAACAATGACTGCAGTTTCTGCAGCCTTACACAGCATTTTCTTTTTCATTCGACAGGGAAGGATTGGAGATAACCATATTTTCTTTTGAATTTTCGGATGACGATGATACCACTTACCGCGAATACCCGTTACTTAATACAGGTGCGAGGGCGAGGGAAGAAAGATGATACACATGGGAATGGAGAGTGGATGAGGGAGGAATGGAATGGAATGGATGTAATTGGTGGTTAGGAAACATCGGTTTCGTCTGATACAGCGTCGATCTAGTCTCTTTTGTTTATTTGCAAAGCATGGCTTTCTTTTTTTCTTGTAAGAATGGTAGCGATAGGATCCATCTTTGGTGACAGCGTTAATAAAAGTGTATATTGACGATGCATTTGTCCTCAGTTTTCGAGTTGGTGCTGTGACCTTTCAACTACATTTAATGCCCATCTTGTCACGTCGAAGATATCGTGAGTTTCAAGTCATGTCTTGGTTGGGATTTTATGATAGTCGTAATAAAGGCATAACATATCATCCAATCAATCCCAAATTACATCTCCCTCATTTCCTCCTTGTTGTCTGAATAAATCAAAGTGTCGTAGCTGATGAATGTGGAGGACGTCATGAGCGCCACCTGTGGCTGAAGCTCTCAATTGGGTTGACGAAAGAAATGGAATTCCTCGTTAGTCTTCCCGCAACGACGCTACTTTCCAAGGTCAACTCACTCACATCAAAACAAAGGACCCTCGATCAGGAAATGGACAGCAATTGCGGGGGCCCGGGGCGATCCAAGCCTCATCTCAATCAATACATCTGATATGATCACCCAGTCGCATCGGGATCTGCTTTACTGCAGTACGGATGGTTCCGACTCCGAGGAAGATGGGATTTGAGGGAGGCATCCTAGAGGCGATCATGAGGATATCTCGACGTTATTCGAAGGCGTGGGCATTTCATTGTCTATGATTTCAACATGAGATGAACGTACACGGTGTAGAATCGTAGTGGGATTCGAACTCTCACGATACTTGGCAAAGTGGGCAGAACGCACCCACATCTTAGAGCTGTCATGGCTCGCAAACTCTCGACGGCGTCTCCCTTAGCCTGTGGCAGTAACCCGCTATGGAGTACAGTCTGCAGAGCAAAGACCCTTTCGGTACCAAGTGTGAGGCTGAGATATTCCAGCTTTTGGATCAGAGGATCTTGTGATTGTTTTGTGTGGAGTGAATCTGCGTAAGCGCCACAGACGACATCATAGTTTGGAGCTGTACCCCTCATTGCTTGGTTAGTGTGGTTTGTATATGTAGGTTTGTCTTTGGGGGGTTGGAGGTTTGTTTCTTTTCATAGTTGTTTTTTGACTTTGATACCTTTTTATATGCTGAGTTTCCTCGATCATACCCTTTACTATTTCACAGCATTAACCTACTGCAATTATGGACAAAATTAAGAAGATCTTGTATGTTCTCTTTTCCTTCTACGTATTTGACATTGCTAACAGATCATAGAACTCCTCATACGAGTGATAAACACGACTCGACTACTCATTCATCTTCTACAGGAACTTCAGGACAAGGTTCACATTTCAATGGCGAGACACGAACTGGAATGGCTGGTGTAGTTGGAAGAGATGCTCCTTCCCATATGCCAGGAGAATTTCCATCAGAAGCTGGACAAGCTGGATATACCGGCACCTCGCACGGCACAACATCTCAGCATCCTACCACTACACAGAGCACAGGATATGGCGTTTCAGGTGCTACAGTAAGCCCTAGTCATGGATCTGGCTTGCCTGGTACATCTGGATCAACTACCAGTGGTCCTCATTCTTCGAGTCTTGCCAACAAAGCTGATCCTCGAGTGGATTCTGATAACTCTAGATTGACTGGCCATTCAGGCAGCGCTGGATATGGATCTGGACCAACCGGCACTACTACCACGACCACAACCACAAGCGGGCCACATACATCTAGCCTTGCAAACAGAGCAGATCCACGAGTGGATTCTGATAACTCGAGAGGAGTTGGCTCTGGACTGACTGGACGAGACAATACCCCAGGTTACGGCCACGGAACATCTGGGGTCCCAAGTAGCACATCCACAGGCGGTGCTCTAGGTACTGCCGCCATTGGCCACTCATCCACTGACAGAAGCTACAACCTGGGCTCAGGGACCAGCTCTTCGACTGCTGGCCCACACTCTTCAAATCTCGCGAACAGAGCAGATCCTCGTGTCGACTCTGATCTTGATGGTTCAAGAACGACCGGAGCTCCCGGGGGAAGTGCTACTGTTATTGGTACTACAACTGCAAGAAGCTTTCCTCTTGCTGGTACAAGCCATTCTACTGGTACAGGCCACTCTACAACTAGCGGACCTCACTCGTCGAGTCTTGCGAACAAGGCAGATCCAAGAGTCGACTCTGATAATTCAAGACTGGGTAGCACAGGCTTGACTGGCAGCACCGGAACTGGATATGGCAATACCGGTTCTTCCTAATACCTATGGAAGCAGTACACACGGCACTGATCATTCGAGACTTGGTGGTGCAGGCTTGACATCTGGAACGGGATACAATGACCATTCCACCACTAGTGGACCTCACTCGTCAAACCTTGCAAACAAGGCTGATCCAAGAGTGGATTCTGACAACTCAAGACTGGGTAGCACTGGCTTGACTGGCAGCACTGGATACGGCAATACTGGCTCTTCCCATACCCATGGAAGTAGTACACATGGTACTGGACACGGTCTTGAGCGAGATGCCGCTGCTACCGGTGCTGGAGCTATTCTAGGCTCCACTGCAACAAGAGGAACTGGTATTGGATCAGGAGTAAGTTGTTTTAATAAATACCTTCAAATCAATGCTAACGGATTTCAGCCCCATCAAACAGTCACTGCAAACCTTCTCGACCCAAACACCAGAGGTGGAAGCAGCCACCGTGAAAATGCTATCGAGCACGCCCACGGCGGTGAAAAGGTTGGCGGAGGAGCCGAAGAAGCTGATAGGGAACACAAGAACGTTGGCACAACCTCTGCTGATGCGGTCAGGATTGCAGATACCGATGATTCTCACTTTACCACACAAGGTGGCTCGGGCTTGACTGGCTCGTCCCATATTGGACGTAATGCGGCGATTGCAGGTGGTGTTGGCGCTGGCGCTGCTGGTCTTGCTTCGCAGTAAGTATTTTCCATGCTCTATGATGCTCTCAAACTTGGATGGTAGTTGGGAAATTGCTATTCCTGACTATTTCGTCGCACACCTATTGATTTTTGTTTGGAATTTTGCTGATTTGTACAGTGAGCATGACAGACACAACGATCGTGGTTTTGGACACGGTACTTCGACAACGACCGGTACGACCACTACCACTACCACAACTACCGGCCATCACGGCACAACCCCTGCTACCTCAACCACTGGCCATCATCACGGCAGAGATGCTGCGTTGGGAGCTGGTGCTGGAGTCGGCGTAGGTGCCGCAGGTGTAGGCTTGGCTCATCGAGGCAACCACGATTCTTTATCTGAGGGATCTTTCGATCAACATGGAAACAGAATTGGTGGCGCGTCTAATCTCGAGCAAAGTGGTCACAGACCAACCACAGATATGTATGTTCAAGATGCCCAGAAGCATGGCAATAGTGGACTAAGTAGTCACAGTGGTAGCACAACAACCCATGATACACATGGCGCTCCTCACGAGAAGGAAAGTTTGATGCATAAGATCACAAGCAAGCTTTCTGGACACAAGAACGAGACTGACACGCATGGTTCTACTACTGATTCATCTCACACCGGTAGAAATGCTGCTCTTGCCGGAGGAGCTGGAGCTGGTGCAGCAGCTTATGGTGCTGACAGACATCACGGCTCATCTACAAGCCCAACAACCCACGGCACAGGATATGGCAGTTCTGACACTGGATACCCAACTAACACCTCAACTTCGCGCGCTGTAGACCCATCTACTACTGGAAGTCACAACTACGGTCGTGATGCTGCTTTGGCTGGTGGCGCTGCGGGTGTTGGAGGTGCTGCATACGCTGCTGGTCGTCACCACGATGGAACAAGTTCGACTGTCGACCCTACATACGGATCTCACAGTGGTACCACTGCTACCAATCCATATGGCTCAACCACTCACTCTACAACCGATCCAACTAGAAACACTACCAGTGACCATCATTACGGCCGCGATGCTGCTGTTGCTGGAGGTGCCGTTGGTGCCGGTGGAGCGGCATACGAGGCTGATGAACATCACAAGCAAAAGGAACTTGAGAAGGCGATGCAGAAACACAACATCCATGATGAGAAGGAAATGAACAAGGATTTGAAGAAACAACATAAACATGATGAGAAGGAGTACGAGAAGGAGTTGAAGAAGCAACATAAGCATGACGAGAAACTTCATGAGAAGGAAGAGAAGAAGCACGAGAAGGAGCACAAGGGAGGTCTCTTTGGTCTGAGTAAGTACTTCTAAATCAATATGTATCACATTTACTAACGGCTTATCAGAATCCCACAAAAACGACAAATACACCGACGAAGAACGCCGCGAGTACGACCGTCTCGAACGCGAAGGTCAACTCAACCCAGGCCACCAAACCGCCACAGGCGTTGGCGCCGCAGGTGTAGGTGCAGGAGCAGGAGCATACGGCTCAGACACCAATAAACCTCTTCCATCTGCCCCTGAATCCGGACACAAGGACATCGGCGACCATCTACATGGTGTAGACCGTAACCGCGGCGTTGACGGCTCGTCAGGGTTCCCTGGCACTCAAGGATATGGTGATCATAAACATCCGCATGGACCGAATGTGATTACGGATGCTGAGGGCAGGAATCGGTTGCATAAGGAGCCACCGAGCTCGCATCCGGCTGCGGCTACGCATGGTGGTAATTTGGATGGGAATTCGGGGGTTGGGAATCAGGGGGGGAATATGTATTAGGAATGAGCGGACATGATATTGGAATTTTCTTGTGATGTGAAATATGATTGCTAGGCGTTAGTCTAGTTATATGATATCTTGAAATCGATCTTGCTATTTGTTTGGTATATTTGGAACTGTGAATATGGAGTTCTCTAAACTCCTATTAATACATCGTAATATCCATAAAATGTTTAACGTATAGAGTAAATACCAAATGAGATGGGACTGCTCACATGACCCAAAGAGGGGGTCACCTCGCTTAATGAGGGATTCGGAGTTTTGTTGCATGTCGTAAATATCTTTTGTGCATCTGGAGGGAAAAAATTTGGGGTCTGTAATAAATTTTCGCCGATCTGGAATTGTTTTATGTCGTAGTGTATTTTGAGTATCAAGCGAGAAATCTATTATATTGTATTACAGGGCTTATGGTGTTCTGATAATGTCGTCATAACTCGGGCAGCTGAGCGTTGAACCGTGGCCAGGGTACAAATTTGTAGTTATATACCGAAACAATTGAGCTCTTTCGACACTTGTTGAGGTGTCTCTTCGAGTGACTCCAAGTTCTTTTCCTCGCAATTTATATAGACGTCTCACCTCAGATACCGCGAATGCAATCGGAGGTGTCTTTGGTGGTGTTGATCCTAGTGGTGATATCTTCAATTTTGAAGAGAAAGATTTGGAATGGCAGAATGGAAGAAATTTCTTTTGAACCTGGGTGGAGGATTGAATCTCTGAGTGATGGTGATAAGGGAAAAGCTGTGAGATTTGGTCGGACAAGATTGTGGAATGTTTTATGGAGCCAGGGAAGAAGCGAGAGTAGAACGAACACGCATGAGAATGTTCGGAATAGGGTGTTATATAGAAAATTAAAAGGATTGTAGTAGAAAGTGTGCTGGGGAAGGCCGAGTTGGATACTGATGATATATATGCACAACAGCATGCCTATTTTTCGAAGGTCACTCGAGAACATGCGAATTGAATGAGAAATGCTGCGGAGATCTCAAGGTCAGAGATGGGTTGAAGAACGCCTGAGACGCTTCAGAACAAAAGTTGACACAGGAGCGAGTTAAGGATCGGCGAATAAGGCCCAACTTTGGGACAGTTGTCTAGATTGAGAGAAGGCTAAGCGGGACGTAACAATTGTATGAGAATGATGCTTTGAATATAATAGCCCAGTGCACATAGGATCCGTAGAATATTGATGAAAATTATGAATTGGAGACTGTTTAGGAAGTCCATTCAATTGTAGTTTCTTTCCATGTGCTATGAGATACCAAGGAGAGCCCTTTTGCATGACCTAGCTTGAATGGATATTCATATACCTCTTGTGTTTGGTGAACTCAGTTTTCGTGAATGCTAGGTTGGATGTTTTGATGTTGATCGAGCGGATAAAGTATGAAAATGCAGCGAAGTCTTGTGGGTTTTATTGAAAATTGAGGTTTTCGATACAGTATAGGTATCTGCAAGTTTCTTTAGATAAACTATGAATTGTAGCCTAGAATAATTGCGGTTTCTTTTCTTTTTTTTTGTTTCTAAAATATTGGGGTTTGTAATATAATATAGGTATTTGAAACTGTTCTAAGCCTCGAGAATAATATAAAGAGCACAATCATATGGGGTATTATAGTAGGTACTTTTGAAAAGTAAGACAGGTCGAAGAACAGTGAAGAGGTCGTGAAAAAGTGGGTTGTAAAATCGCGCTAGATTTTGGAAAGCGAAGACACGAATCATCAACTTTCATTGAACCTCAAAACATGCCAAACATATGCATCGTTTTATTTGCGACCTGTCAACCTACCAAGAAGCATTCATTCATGTTCATGCTATGCAGTCGCACTCTTGTGTGATGGATCTTGCCGCTATGGATCTCGCTGCTCAGCGTGCGAGTCGCGTGTTGACAAATGTTATTCGCCGTGGTAACGGCGACTTAATTAAAGCGAATGAGATTATCTTTTGCCGTAGGTTATTGACGCATTGAACTTGACAGCTAACATAAGTTATCTTTGATTGGGTTTGTTGCGCTAGATTTCATATGCTCATCGTGTGCTTCATTTTCTTGGACAGGATTTCGAAGCTCACGGACGGAAGGCAGCCAATTATCAAGAAGATGGGAATATTGGCGTCTTTCCACACGGTGATGAAGGGATTGAATGTCACTCAAGACTTTTGTGGCGCTATGAGGCTTATATTGAGTGGGCTTGCCATGGCTGAGCAGCTGAGGACTCGAGCCGCCGAACACTCAACACTCAAGCAAAAAGCACAAATCTCGCCTTAGTCAATTCTCGAAACAAAAGAACCCATAGTTTCAACAATTCGACTCACCAGTGGAAAGAATCACTACCAACGACATTATGGTTGATCCTATGAACGTTTCTGGGCTCGCCCTAAGTGCCCTCACCCTACCAGCCCAGGTATTCAGCAGTGGTGTCGTTGCTTACACCACAATATCGCAAGTCAAAGGAATGGGCAGTTCATTCAACAGGCACTACTGTCATTTCAAAGTCGAGGAAAGTCGCTACATATACTGGGGAATGTGTCATAGAGCATGTACTCCTGCCGGGTTCCTTCCGAACCAAATGCCTCGTATGATTTACGATACATTAGTTCAAACTCTTGTCTTGATCAATGATATCCTTACAGACAGAGACAAACTTTGGAGCAAATATGGTCTGGAACAAGTTGGAATGGGAGACGAGGCGGAACCATCAGTGATCAAGCGGGAATCAATGAGACAGCAGAATGAGATTACAAGGCTTCAAAAAGCCAGCAAACTTGTTCGAAAAATCAAGTGGGCTGTGAAGGACGAGGCAAAATTTGGGTTGATGATTTCAGAAATGTCCAGTCTGATTAGGACGTTGTATGAAATACTCCCGGTACCTGGAGGTGTACGGGTTGAGGACACGATATCAGCGCATGCACTTTCGAACATTCTCCTCGACGGTGCTGTTCAACAAGCTCAACAAGGCTTGCAACAAATGCCAGCGATATCGATGGAGCGGCAGATGATGACAGCACACAATACCGCAAATGTACGTGCGACGGTTGAATCTTCTGACGGCATGCCTCCGCCAACTTCTTACAGAGCACCAGCATCTCGACTACTTCTCGATATCAATCAGTTGACCATTGCGGCTCAAGATAACATTCCAAGATCTGCAATATCAGTGCCTGGGCTCCGATCTTTAGCACGACCTCGCCAGGCGAATGCATTCTCAGGAAATGATTTGTTGGTGGAGTGGTTACGTTATGATTTGCAGCGGGATAGGTCATTTGGAATGAACGTCAAAGCTGCCCTCAACATCCGTGTTGAGGCTTTAGCGACGATGCTAGAAGCAAAGCCAAGATCGGACTCCTTCCGTGTTCTCGAATGTGTCGGTTATATCGAGGACAATACTGACAGTCGATTCGGGCTAGCGTTTCGCCTTCCAGGTCATTGTAGCCAGTCCGACAGTCTAGCACCACATTCTCTGTTTGATCTAATCGAGAGATATCCTCATAACTTGCCATATCTTGGGGACAGATTTCGGCTGGCTTGTCTTTTGTCAGAATCGCTTCACTC
>NW_007360989.1:1384788-1477109 GCF_000409485.1 Glarea lozoyensis ATCC 20868 | reverse complement strand
CTACGGGATGGCTTCATAAGAGTATAAATTCTTACAACATTCTCCTATCGCCTAGTTCCAGGCAACCAGATGTGCAGACTTCACGAGACCCGGTGTCACTGGATAATCCTTACTTTACAGGCTTTGCGCTCTCGCGTCCAGATGATCCGAATGTGGACTCATCAAGAAGTGCAGTAGCTCAAAGAGCAATGGCAATGTATCGACACCCAGAAGTTTGCAATATTGAAGGCAGACAATCCGCCAAATATCGTGCGATTCACGACATTTATAGCCTAGGCACTTTGCTGATCGAGATTGCAACTTGGAGAACACTTTCTCGATACTATCCAAGCCATCCACCGCCTGGGTTTAATTTCAGGAAAGTCTTGCTGGAGAAAGTTGTTCCTGGACTTGGTGTCTCTATGGGTGAGAGATATATGACGGTAGTGCGAAAATGTCTTGAAGGGAGTTTTGAACGACTTGATCATTACCGTCCCGATGAGTATGAGAATCTTGATTACAAGGACAATGTTAGACAAGGGTTGTTGTGGGAGGTCGTGACAGTTCTAAGGGATTGTCGTGCTTGATGTTGCGGATACGCGTAAAGATCGCTCGCTGGATACATTTACCATCTACAATTTGAATCTTTGAAAAGTATGGATGAAACATCGTTTCCACGATTGAATTGTTTGGGTGGCTCGAATTTCAGCACATGGGAATTGCCGGCATGTGGCTTCGCTGAATTGGGTTGCGTGGCTTGCCAAATATTGATGTCTTAAAATAGCATTTCTCTCATGAGGCTGAACGTTTCCTTGCGACCTAATTCTTGACATCTAGATTGTCAAATGACGAAAATCCGGTATGACGGATGGCATCTCATACCCTCGAATACTGGGTAATTACGAACCTGAGTATTCAGTTCTGGCCGCATCGCGACGGACGGTACGTTCTCGGATTCAGCGACATTCTCATCAACCCCTGATCACGATCAGTGAAGATGAGACAGAGGCAGATGGCGAGCTACCGTCGATATTGAGAATTCTAAATCATTACTTTCACGAAACATCTCGCACTGATAGTAATGCGCCATTTATCAATAATGTCATCGCTTTACATGATGTTGAATTCAGCGCAAAATTTCCCGTGCTGGGAATGGGACATAACTTTGCTGTATGGGCCAGTCCTTTTGATCCGGACGACCGTGGCTATAAGACCGCTGATGGAAGGGCCATAAATCCCGAGGTCTATTGTCTCAAGACACCAAATTTTACATCTGGAGGAAATCTTGACAACCCTCAAGCGTTTCAGAAAGAATACTATGACACGACTCTGCAGGAGCTCAGAGTGCTTCTTCATCCTCAGTTGCGAAAATGCGAACATATTATCAGCATTTTCGGGCTTGACTTTCAAGAAGATTACGATGATTCTACATTAGCGTGGCCGGTTTTATTGATGGAATATGCCGAGTATGGCACATTTGATACACTTCAGGAAGATATTCACATGGACGTTGAGTTATGTCGTGTTCTGCTGTTAGACGTTGCTCGAGGGATTCGAGCTCTACATCAATGCAACATTGTTCATGGAGATGTCAAGTCGGAAAATGTTCTGATTTGTCGTCATCAGCAACGAAAATATACTGCGCGTCTTTCGGACTTTGGATTATCTGTCGTCAATCCGGATGTCTCGAAGATAGACCATCGATTGCCTGGGGAAACGTTTCTCTGGGGCGCGCCAGAGTCAGATCAACCTCTGACTGTTGAAGGACTTTTTCAAACCGATGTCTTTTCATTCGGACTTATGGCGTGGAGAGTTTTCAGACACCACCCGAATCCATATAGGTTGATACCTCTTGTAGATATTGGCTTGAACGACCAAAGTTCTCTGAGGGAAATAGTGGACAGTGCAAAGTCGCATCATGATTTTCAGAGACTAGTCCTGAATTCGATGTGGACGCAACGAGATACACCGCACTACTTTCATTTATTGGTTGGATTCACACTTGGACGAGATTCAATGAGTCGAAGTTTGGATCAGACTATATTTCTTTTAGCGCAAGGTCAAGGATTTCCAGCTGTGCAGTAAGTTTGTCTGGAAAAAATTCGTACCGCAGTGCTAACGTTGACACTTACAGAACCTTAGATAGTAAGTCTTATTGGTTGATGGAGCAGCCTTTTACTGTGCTTGAAAATCTTCAAGCAGCCCACCCAGATAGTTTATTGAGCTATTCATTGAAACCCGCCATGCTATTATCCCTAGCCTCTGGACTGAGCAGTGTCTTTGAATCTGCAACGAGCCTAGCAGTGGAAGGTGGTTGGCTACTTTTTCGATTGTCGTCAGATACACATTTTATGGTTCTCCAAAAAGATGAACAAGTTTGCTGTGATATGCTTGTGCGATTATGCAAGCTGGGCTGCCTCAAAGCCAAAGCAATAATTGCTCAATATCACATCATTACTGGAAAACCGACTGGGTCGATACCACTCAATTGGCTCGAAGAAGCTGCATCCACTGGATCTTATTTTGCTAAAGAGAGCCTTCGTATGCTAGATGTGGATAGGTTCCAACGTCTTATGGGTCGGCCGTTGAACTTTGAACATGTTTCTACAGAGTCAGATGCGGTCGAGTCCGATCTTCACCAAGCTTGTCGATATGGCGATTATTTAGCCTGCGAAAAGATCTTGAATGGCCAGGACTCATTGGCTCAACAGGACTCAGGCGTTTCACCATATCACTGGCTGATCTCTTTCAGCGATGAAACTAAAATTCAGAATCTCATCACATTGTTAATCAGAAGAGGTGTTCCACTTGGTCTTTGGGAAGGCGATACTGAAGATGATTACAATATTGGCAAGGTTGTCGGAACTCCATTATGTTGGGCAGTATGGCACCGCAATTGTGCTCTCACGCGTCAACTTCTCAAAGCCATGAAAGAGATTAAAGTTGAGGTTATGAACCGTCTGATAACTCTCGCGGCTTGCATGCACTTTTTTGATATTATGGAGATTCTCCGTACTTCCAAAATTCGAATTTCAAATGCAAGCAAGCCAGATTGGCAGACTGCGTTGCTCTGCGCAGGAGACACCAGTGATATGAGATTAGCTCGTCGGCTACGACACGGTGATAACAATCTTCGACCGGCGCTGGATCGGACATTTGACACACTGTTGAAAATATATCAACCTACTAAAGATGATGTAGAGGCGTTGTTTAAGTCAGCATTTTACAAGGACAGCCCGTATCTATTGAGATATCTCTTCGATAAACTGAACCTATCCAAACGAAAAGATCTCTTGGGCGACAAAAGTCCTGATTTGTTATTGATCACTGTCGCGGCGGGGCAAAAAGAATTATTCGAAACATTCATTGCAAGAGGGCTGATAAATCCCAGCACAGAGCATGGGAGACAAAAATGGAGACCACTACAAGTATGCTGCTTCACACGACAACCTGATCCATATTTTGCACGACGACTGATTGAAATCGGATGTCCAGTCGATGGTGTTGGAAGTACAAAAGATACTATCTGGACGCCATTCGCCATATCAGTCTGCTCTGGGAGATTTGCTGTTGCCACAGCACTTCTCGAGTTGGGAGCAAATAAGAATGCACTTTTTGGATGGCTGGGAGGGACATCTGTGACGATGAATCTGTTACAGTCTTGGCCCGACATACCCATCTCCCGTCTTAAATATTTATTAGAAGATGTTCCTCGACTCGGATTCGGGCATGTAAATTTTTGGGGCTGGCCAGGTGCCGGTGGAAATCTTCTTTACGCCTTAGCTATGAACCATTGGCCATCTTATACCAACGGAAATCGTCTCGAAGAGACTGCGAAATATATCCTAAGTCAGGTAGCAGATAAAAGTTGTCTCAATCGAATTGACAAAATGGGACAAACAGCGCTGAGAATGGCGTGTGCTTTTGGGAATTACGAAATTTGTCGAGCTCTGGTTGAAGCTGGTCAAGATGTTAATATGTCCGCTGGACCGACACCATTGAATGGAGCCTTGGAATGGAGAGGGAAATGCTACAAGAAGGAAAGGGAAGCACTTGCTAATCCGAATGGACCAGGTAGGGTCGGTAGACAAGCTCAGACTTTACGGATTAGGGCAGAGATGACGGTAGATTTTCTCATCGCGAATGGAGCTGTGGATCGTGGCATTGCAGGTAGTGTACAGAGTACAAGTGACTGGTGGTATGGAAGTGGTAGAGAAGCGTTTAGTTATGAGGTAAGCTTTCTAAATCTCATTCTAGTCAAAAGCTAATTGTCAGACAATCTTCGAAATGTTCTCCTCTGCCATCGATTCTCGTAGCTCTGTCAACCCCGGGAGTACACCTCTAAACCCGTCTTCTGCAAACGATTTCCGCGCTCATCACGGAAATAAAACATGGATACAGAAGCGGCTTGCAAATCTTGGGAAGCGTCTTGATGGGAATGCGGTTGTCGAGATTCCAAAGCCTAGATACTCGCAACATAATTGTTTACCTTGGAGGGACTGTGGTTGTTCCTCTAATGCTGGATTGGTTTATGAACCGCAAGGGATGAGACCGAGTGTTCCAACTCGTCCGTCTTCTGTCTCAACGGTATCATCTGGATCAAATTCATCGAGACTTTATTTGCAGACACCTGCTTCTTCGACGTCTTCGCTGCCGACTTTCGAGAATTCGTCGCAGCGTCGACAGTCTCTGCCTTTTATTCCACCTCAACATTACGGGGTGCTGCCAAAGCCGGCAATCCAGATGCCGGCGATTGCAGAATTGCCTGGAGAACCTGTCGGACAGCAACATGCAATGCAGTTGCCAATCAGAGTAGTGAGGCCACAATCTCTTCCACCGGGAGCGAGCCCATATAACCAGCCTGGACCACCTCGTCCGCCGTCAACTAGCTCATATAGCCAGCCAGGATCTCATAATCTCACGTCCACGATTCCATCGTATATCCAGCCTTCAACACGATCTCCGCCACCTGCAACAAGCCAGTACATCCAACCAGTCTCATACGTCCTTCCCACTACGTCTACCTTCGTCCATCCGCGACCGCAAATTCATTCCGTACCGCCAACATTTCTAAATGTGGTAGACGAGCGAGGAAACGCTGTACCAGTGACAACCGCACCCGGATTCTCTCAAACCAGCCAGAACTCCGTCTTCAGTCAAAGATACAACCAGAACCACTCACCAGCATCATACACACCGGTCTACGTACCAACCTACGCACCAACACCGCTACCAGTACAATCACCTTACGCCCAACCATTCCCACAACAGCAGCCACTGTCCCCTACAACGCCGCAACACCTTCAGCCGGTACTTGACAACATAAAAACCGCACTCCTCCTCCACTTCCTCGAGGGTGGAGGAATGGAGTTGTCCCGCGAAGCACTGATATCACATACCTATTCAACATTACAATCGCTCTTACGCGCACCGATCATTCTCTCTAACCCAGGGTCGAATATACAGATAGAAGAATGCGCTGAATTCAAAGAGACAAAAGCAGTCGTTGAGCGATGTCTAGAAACCATGGGAATCGGCGGGTGTATCAGTCTAATCGCCGAATTAGGAGATGGCTTGGTGGGTATACACGTTTGTCTGAACTAACAGACATCCTCAGACCTACTCAATTCAAATCACGATCACATCAAACCCAAACATCATGCGAATTCGCTAAATATCAATTCTTTCTTTCTTTCGAAAATCTAAACACAGACCAAAACCTATTTAATTCACAATTCATCATGCTTCCCCTCTGCCTTCCCAGCATTCTCCTTCTTACTCTTCTCAATAAACTCCAAAATCTCCTCCTCGCTCGGCATTTTACCGTCCTCACCAACCTTGAAGATGGGTTTCCCATCTTCGCCAACCTGGAACATTGGCTGCTCATCTCCAGCCGCAGTCTTCTCAGCCGCCTCGGTCGAGGTAGTCTTCGTCTTTGCAGACTTGGTCTTTTTGGGTTTTGGTGATGGCTTTTTGCTCTTTGGTGGTCGAGAAGATTTGAATGGTTGTTGCATGCTTTTCATGATGAGTTCGACCTGGACTTCCTGGAGTTGTTTGGAACGTGATTCCAGGTCTTTGGAGAGCAGGACTGGGTCAGCAGTCTCGGATAACTTTTCTTGCTCCGAGAGTTTTTTGGTAAGCCAGACAGTGATTTCGTCGTAGAGGGATTGAGGTCTGACGATGTCTGCTTCGACGTATGTTGATGGTGCCATGGTTTCTTCTGCTTCTGGCTCTACTGTTGCTGAGGCGGTAGCTTCATCCTCAAGGCCGTCAAAGTCGTCTGCCTCCTTGGTCGATGATGATGGGAGTGGGGTGGCTTTTGAGGCAGCAAGTTTTGACGATGTAAATGCCTCGTGGTTCTTGGTGTCGTTAGCGATTTGCTCTTTAATACCAGCGATCATAGACTGAGTCTGGTTCAGTGACTCTTGGAGAAGTTTGAGTTGTTCTGGTCGAGCAACAGCTTCAGTCTTTCGAAGTTGAATTGGCTCGACGATATCCTTCATCTCCTTCAACTTGGCCTTGAATTCATCACGGTTGGCGTGTGCACCATCTCCGTAGATCCACTCGCTAGCGGCCGCCGACTTGGCTTCAAGACTAGATCTCTCCTCTTCGGTTGACGCGGCGATGAAATCTTCCTTCTCCAGGAAATCCCGAACTTTGTAAGTATATCCCTCCAATTGATTCAATGCCTCTTCGCGACGTCTTCGGGAAAGATCGGAATCAGCAAAAGCAGATAATCTGCTCTTCATTCTTGTCAATTCAGTTTCTGGAATCTGAGGAAGACCGTTTTTCTCGATTGTGAATTTGATAGGAACAATCTCGAATCGCTTCACGATCTTTGGCTTTGCATCTTTATCCTTGCTCTTGGCATCTTTGTCTTTGGATTTAGCATCCTTCTTTGCGTCTTTCCCTGATGCGGAAGCTGACGCATATGAGCTGGTGGAGCTGCTTGATGAGGTAGCCGAGCTCGAAACGGTCTCAGCCTCTTCCTCGTCAGTCAATGGAGCTTGATCTTTCTTTCCAAATCCAAGCATGTTCTTTACACTATCGAAAGCACCAGCTTTGCCTTCACTTTCTTCGACCTCGCAATCAAGAACCAACTTGACAATCTCGACTTGACCATTGTTAACTGCAAGACGAGTGCTGAGCTTGAGGTTGATGTCGCCATCAGAGCAGCTAAACTTCTCTTTGAGATGAGCTAGGGATTCAGTCAAGTTCTGAGTTGTCAAAGTGAGCAACTCTTTCTCAGCAGATCCAGGAGAAACATTCTCAGAAGATGGAACATGTTGATAGAACTTGATTGGAAAGTCCTTTTGGTTTTTGAATATGTATTTTCTCTCAACTCCAACCAGGGACTTGGCTTCCCACAGTCTCTCGTGTTGAGGTTTGTCGTAGATGTTGGTCCATTTGATACCGGTTGGATAAACAGCAGCTTCAAGAGCTCTAATCTCCTTGACTCGGAAGGAAGGGCTCAAACCGGCTCCACGGAATACAGCACCAAAGACAGCAGACTCGTCGGAATTGACGTTGGTGCGTACTTTATCGGCCGAGCCTAAGAATTTCTCAAGCTCTTGTTGGACGAAGGGTGTGCGAATGGCGCCGCCGTGGAGGATGACGGAATCGAGGTCCTTGGCTTCAAGATTAGCCATATCCAACGCCTTTTGTATCGCAACGGAAATGCGAGCAACATGAGGTTCAGCCAATTTCTCAAACTCAGCTCGGGTGATTTTGTATTTGAAATCAATATCTTCGTAGAGTCCTTCGAATCCGGCTTGAGTGTTAGCATTAGCGCTGAGAACATGTCTCAATCGCTCGGCTTCTTTGAGAAGTTTCGCAGATGCTCTCCCATGAGCCTTGACAGCTTCAACGGTTGGTGCAACGCTCTTAGCTGCTGGTGAAGAAACGAATTGAGAAATCATATCATCCATGATGACTGCATTAAGTGCATCACCTCCAAGTGTTCTATCCCAACCAACACCGAGAACCTGAACCTCTTGAACGGTCTTGTTGAATTTCCCGACGTCTTTCACGGTTCGTCCTTGGAATTTCAGAATAGTTGCTTTGGTTGATCCAGCTCCCATATCAAATACCATGTGGTGTTCAGGAGTCCCACCATCTTTGGCGCTCTTGAACTGTCTTGATGTAGCGTAGTTCAACCCAACAGCCAATCCATCACTGATCAATTCCAAAACTCTCAACCCAGCCAAATCGGCAGCCAATTCAACAGCTCTTCTCTCTTCTGCCGTATAGAATGGTGGTACGGTGATGACCAAGTCCTTGACTGAACTGCCTCTTCCTGCAAGTGCTTCCGCGTTCTTCTGTATGCTTTGTAGTTCCATAGCCAGAATTTCCTCAATCGTCCATGCTTCCTCTTCTGGTGTGAAAGCACCGCTCTTGAAAGCTACCGTTCCTCTAGTCTTGTCTGTCGCCAACTTCAATGCCGGGTGCCGCGAGGCGTACTCCTTCACCACCGAATTGTCTGCCCCCAAGCCCAACAAGGCCTTCAGATTTGGGTATACATCTCCAGGAAATCTTGCTGCCAACGCCAAGGCATCGGAGCCATATAATCGTTCCGGGAACTCGCCAGCCTTTGGATTCTTCGCAGGCTTGAAAACAACCGCCGAAGCTTCTTTCCGCCGTGAATCCTTTGTCAGGACGATTTCGAGTGGTATTCCAGGCTTGACCAGAGCTGCTTTGATATATTCCGTCCCTAAATCAACTCCCAAAACCGCAGACGCAGCCAGTGCCGTCGAGCTAAAGAGATAAACAATGCATAAGAGTGAAAATATTGGCGACGAGAGCAGTCTGCTCAATGGGTCCCGCGATGGAGGGGCCATGATTGTATGTGTTGTTGGGGAGACTGCTGAAAGAATGAAGCAGCGCAAAGGAAACGTCAAAGGACACTTTATATGACGCTGAAAATACCCATATAAATCTGTCCACAAGTGTAAAGCGCCAGCTTGCAAAAGAGAAACAATTGACAGTTGGGGAAAGATATCCTTGTCAATTCCTCGTCACTAACAAAAAGGACACTTTGCGACTGCGGGTCAGGGATAATTTGTGGAGGCCTGGAACATGAGGCAGGAGTGCGTGGTGAGGCTTTCCCAAGTAGGTTTCGGATAATGGTTAATCCGAGGGAATGCTAGCGTTGATCTCGTAAAGGCTGTCCTCGAAGTGAACACTCACTTCTACCATTTCTTCCAACTTTATATCTTCACCATTCAGCCTATTCGCTCTGTTCTTTGTTTCGTACAGTTGATGTGGTATCATCCTGCAGATCGAAATGTCAGTTCTTTGCCCATAGGTAATGATTCGTGGCCTTGGCCGATCCACCGCCACATAACAGGGAATGACATGCAGTCATAGGACCCTGAAATCGAGAATAACAGTATCTCTTTTATTTCATCACAATTCAATTTCCTCAGACAATCTCTATACCATCTTTTCACTATACAGAAAAGCTTTCCACTTTACCTGGAGCTGCTTTATACAGTAATCTGAACATATCCGGGTTGGAATTAAAATCTATCAAAATGGCAGCTACACCTTTCATATCGTTACAAGAGCCAACCAATCTCGACGCCTATGATTCGAAACTTGATCATAGTCAACAATCAGGAATCCCAAAAACATTCCTAGATGCTATGGAAGTTCGAGAAAAGGTGTTTGTTGAAGAGCAAAAAGTACCATTAGAAAACGAATTCGATTCAGACGATCACAGATCATGCCACTGGGTAAGTTACTCCAAACCCAATTAACTACATACTAAGTCCCCAGGTCGTCTATGCATCCATAAACACAACCACCGAACCCGAAAAAACAGACGAAGAAGGCAACATCCTCCAACGTCAAAAATCCCACACCATATCCCAACCCATCGGCACGATCCGCCTCGTCCCCTTCCCACACACTCCACATCCAGAACCAGGCTCAACTTGGGCGCCATCCTCCCCATCCACGGGAACTAGCACACCACCCTACATCATCGACCGCGCCACAACCCTCCACGACGGTCGCGAACCGTACATCAAACTCGGGCGACTGGCCGTACTTAAGGAATTCCGAGGCTCTGGAATAGCAAAATTGCTTACGAACGCAGCGATGACGTGGGCGCGGGAGAATCCGACATATTTTAATCCGTCGATTGCGGAGATGGGGATGGATAAGCTAGGGGCGTCGAGTCTGGAGGAGTTGCCGGTTTGGAAGGGGCTGGTGTGTGTGCATGCGCAGGAACAGGTGATAAAAACGTGGGAGCGCTGGGGGTTTGAACTTGACGAGGGGATGGGGCGGTGGGATGAGGAGGGGATTATGCATGTGGGGATGTTTTGTAGGTTGCCTGTTGAGGTGTGATGGATGAAGCGAGTGGAATGCTATATACTTGGAGTACAGAACTATCGTCAGGTCTGCACTTACTCCAAATGGACATTGAAACTGTTTAGACCAAATTCAGTTCTGCGGGCTTGATACTCTGCATAATCAGATATCATAAACAGACATAAGATTACATGGGTCTAGTGGGTATCTAGGAGACTCACGAGGTGTTAACGAATACATCTCGCTTAGTAGTCAGTCGAATAAACGGATTTCTCCCTGATCTGGTCGTACACATAAATACCTTATTAGTACATATATACGTTCACGAACGATGAATAAAATCTCTCGCTTGAGCAGTCACCCAGCTGCTGAGACTTACTGCTAACGATGGAGTGGCTGTCGCAAGGCCTGCTGTTATGCCCTGGAGTAAGATACTCGTGAAGAGCCGTCGCTTTCAATTCCACCAACTCAACTCCCCGCTAAATAAACCCGAACAGACAAACACGGCCTTCATCATGGTAATATCTTATCCCCCTCCCTCACCACCTCCCCCGTCCTATAAACCTCCAACTTCACTGGAATTCCCCCCGTATACCCCGCCTCGCCCTGCGCACTCTCAAGCGTCTTCGTAACCTTCCCGACCAACCTCGCAATCCACCGATCATTAACCACGCCCCCCACAACAGCTTTCTTCACAGTCCTCTTCATGCTCCCCGTAAACGCCCTCCCAAGCTCCTTGATCCCGCGTTTCCTTTCCTCGTCATCTTCTTCGTCGCCGGTCTCTTCCGCAGCGACTTTATCGAATTCGACGATCTTCGTGGCTTTTACGAGCGCGGCGATGAAATCGAGGAGTTGTTGGTCGAAACAGGCGGGGAGACGGGCGTGGACGGAGATTTGAACGTTGGCTTCGTCTTTGAGGGCTTGTTCGAGTTCATGGGTGGCTTGGAGTTCTTTTGGTTTGCCGTCGGCGGTGGCGACTTTGGCTTGTAGTTCTTGCTTGATTTCTGCGGTTGGGAGAGGTGGGAGGAGGTGATCGTGGTGAGGGAGGAGGAATGAGGGGATCACAAAACGTGCATCTGCGCCTCCTAGGCGAAGGACTTGTTTTAGTTCGACGGTTTCGGGAATGGTGCGGTAGGCCATTACATCTTCGAAGCCAAGCATAGTGACGATGTCGTAGCTAGAGATGATTGGTACTTGAGCGATTCCGGTAATATTACCTAATTGAACAGCGAAGTTCGCGTCGATAAGCCATTGTGCGAATTTCTTCTTCAGTCCTTTGATTTCATCATCGGATCCGGAGTAGTCTTTGAGTACATTCTCCACAAGCATATATCTAATCCATTTTCCAGATGCTGTAGCTGTGATCGACTCAATCTTGACGGGATGAAAGTAACTTATCGGATTAAGTAGGAGGCGGTATAGTAGTGGAAGTCGATGAAGAAATCGTCTAAGCCAAGGTGGCATGAGATTTTGAAGGGTAGTGACTTTGATGGATTTCTGCGGCGGATGTGGCACTGACGGTGTCGAATGAACATAAGAGCAGACAGCAGCCCGTAAGCCATTCAAATCGTCATGACCAAAGCTATTCTGGTCCCTTTTGATGGCCTCCTTATTGAGACCTTGAATATGCTGCCTAGCTTCGTAAATCGCGTTCGTTTGTTGAATGAATTCGACAGTCCTCTTATACTTCCCACTAGCTTCTTCATTATCAGGTGACATCTTCTTGATCAACGACAAGCTCTCCTTTGGCGAAGAATCTTCTGGAGCATGATTATTGGTCATTTCTTCAGTCATCTTGACAGTTTTGCCTTCCTCTTCCTCATTGAAAAAGAATTTCGGTTCAACTGGTGACTTTATCGACGAAGTATCCGACTCTGCAAGCGATCTCCTATCTGCCTCCATCGTCGCAGCTCTTAATAGCGGAGTGTTTTCAATAAAAACCGCATCTCCATCTGCATCATGACTCTTCGCTTTGACCTTTCCAAATGTCATCTCAAACTCGCCCCCTTTAAGATTGGCAAAACAGTCTCCAACTACAATACCTCTAAATAGCTTGATGGTGACCTCTTCGCATTGAATAGCCAACTCCATGTCATCACTGAGCTTGATTCCAACCTCAACACCATGAACCACGAATGAAAGTGTCGAAAGTTGAAATGTGATCCCGCGCAAGACCATCAGACCGTCCACCTCGGTATCGATTTCCAGCGCTGGAATGTTGAAGAACGCAATTCTATCATCGATAAACTGCAGCTCTTTCAACAAAGCTCGTAAGCTTCTTCTTACGAAATTGCTGACGACATCGAATGACACCAGGCAAACGAGGAATATGGCTGGATAGCAAGCAGCTGTAAATGTCCAGTACAACAGCCATGATGTCGAGCATACCGCATAAGTGAGATTGAATGCAGTAAACAACGGCCAGAAATGTAGCAACGGCAAGACCTGATTTCCTCTAGCCCTTCCAAGCAAGACCAGAACTTGAAATAACGGCGCTCCAGAGACCGTCCATCGTCGTGACCAAGACGAGAAAGTACACAAAATTCCCGTCAGAAGTGCAAATGCAATAGGACGTGAAAGACCATGCGATTGGGGTGGTGACGACGCCATTTGGTGACCCTCAACCCTGAAACCCTGCCCCGAACGCGGATTACTAGTCGTTAGTCGAATCCGTATAAAACGGTTGTTAGCGATGATCGACTTGGCTCTTGCTCTTGCTACGTTCACGATGTACTGGATTGCGTTAACGCGACACAAATATGCATTGCCTTTTTCGAAAATAGTATCGAACTTGTTCAAATCCGGTTAAAGAGGTTCGATTTCGAAGATTTGGCTACGTCATTTGGGCGAGTTTCCTGGTGGCTCGTCACCTGATCGTGAATCGAAAGCAGCCACATGCCAACTCCCGAGGATGGAATGAGATTGTCCGGTCGGCTTCGATTTATCCAAAGACAATATTGTAGCCTTTTTGCGTACAAATGTCCATCCAGTCAATATCTTCTTCGCCAAGATCTGCTCTACTCCAAACCTCTTGAACAATTTCCCAAGCTCGCATGATATTTCTCATCTTTTGTCTTCGTTCTGTTCCAGAAAAGGCTTGGAGAGCCAATTCTCTATCTTCATCGGTTAATGCTACACAAGCAGCTACGAATAGCGGCCAAAGTAAGGCCGACATAGGTCCATCGAAACATTGCTCTGCATTTGTGACAACATTTGAGCAGGCCAGGAGTGAAAGATGCGCATGACTCTGTACCAGTGAATGGTTGCGAGGGTAGTCGCGTATTGTCCTGTACAAATATACAAAAGCAGAATTGCGATATGCTTCAGCATTGTTGAGGATACTTTGTAGTCTGGCGTCAGAGATATCGGCATGGGAAGCAGTATCGTCATCGTCTTCTGGAGAAGAAGGGTTGGAGGTAACAGTAGGCCTCCACTCTGTCAATGCATGCTCAATAGCTTGAGACGTGCTTTCAAGTTCTGTTCTTAAAACGTTGGCTTTAGTGGTTTCCCCAGCAGCAACAGCGTCTTCGAGTAATTTTTTAAATGATAGTAGATGTGAAAGACGATGAATTACTGGCCAGAGGTCGGTGGATAGGCCTAAAAGTGTATCGACAGAGTTCAATGGAGAGTTGAAAAATGGCTGGTCATCTGGGAATGGTGTCGCTGTTGGTTGTGTGGTGGCGTTGGGGGATGTGCCTAGTGAGAGAGCCGCAATAACGTCGTAGAAACGGAATGCCTGGATACATTAGATCGGACTACTTGAGGGCTTATAAGTACTCACTCTTTCTAAGAATAATCCCGCTGGCGTGTCAATTCGAGGCCCAGATTTCATAATTGTCATGGCACCTTTCAAATGACCATTGACGATATTCGAGTTGCCTCGTTGAACCAGCTATTCTAATATCAGTACCGTACGCATAGCCTGGATGTATGTACTTACAACTTCATAATACACAAGCAACATAATCGCTCCAAGAACTTCTTCTCGTCTTGTTGTGTCGTTCTGATCAATCAACTGCGCAACACCCTGCAAAGCTCTATTATGAAACGTCAACGACTTTTCCTCGTTTTCAATCCCTCCATACTCCAGATGAGCACTCGACAACGCGAATATCGCATTCATAACAGGCGAACAAGCATGCGACAGCGGAAGCACCAACTGCCGAAACGGATTTCCAGTGTCCTCCTTGAACACTATCAAATGCGACAGAACGTTGCAAAAGTGATCCACCAAGCCCCGTCTATTCTTCTTGTCCGAAAATTCCATATATAAAGGCGCGCTGAACTCTAATAACGGTGAGGCGACAGGCGATGGCGCTATCATAGCTAGATCTGGGTATTGGCTTCTTGAACGCGCGAGAGTTCCTGCTCTGGGTATGATAGCTTCCTCCCGTACTATTTCCTCCACGTGTTCATTCTCCCACGTTTCTTGCCATTTTAAACCAGGCGTTTCAAGTTCTGAATGCGGATATCGAATCTCGCCCGCACTTCCCCAGCGCGGTGTAGTAGGACTGTAACCATCTTCCTGCGTGCCATATGTGTCATCAAACCCGCCCGCCCATTCTTCATTGTATAAACGTGGTGATTTCCCACCCTGCGACAGCGCAGAACCCGCAAAAGAGGATCGCCTTCGTTTTCGAGGTTTAACAGGTTCGTACTCGCATGGCAGACCGCGTTCTATACACCGATCGCATTGTGGGCGGTTCTCGTTACATTTCTTTTTCTGTAGATGGGTTAGACCAGGTGTAGACCGCTCGAAGTTATGACTCCGTACCTTTTCTTTGCTACGAGAAATTAGCTTGCGAATTTTACGCTCGAAGAAAGACTTACCAAGACAAGCATCCTTCACCACCGCCAATGTTAGCTTTCCAACAAGAGACGTTCAGAATTCCACTTCTTACCAGCTCTTGACCTCTTCTTGGGCTCCTTCGGAGCAGCGCGTCGAGTATAAATGAGCATATTGCTACATGTGAGGATGCCGAACCTCCAACGATTCAATACCGCTAAGCTTCTTTTTCTTGTTGTAAATGCTCCATATACAAGTCGAAATAATAGTTCTATAGGGTTGCGATGGTTAATACTACCTGGCTGCAATAGTGTGACGGGAAAACTAAAGACAAGGTATGGTTGGCGGTCTGTTCACCCATCAAATATCGGCTGGGGAAAATGACATGGTGTCGTGCAGAATGCGGGGTACGAGAGTACGGCTTTTAAAGTTTGGTAAATGCAAGAACATCATTTTCTGGTAGCGTCTAAATAGAGGCAAATGTTACGAGGCATGATCATGATAGTTTTGGAACTGGTTAGAAATCAGTTTCCCGCTTATTTTCCAGTACCGTTCGTACAGATTGACGTTGTCTTGTCTGCCGAAATCTTGTTCTGTGCTTGCTTTTATTTACAGGGTCTGGTTTCTGGCGCCGAGGTACAGACGCACTGCATTCAGGGGTAAACTTGCGTCCGACTGATCAAGGAGACCACGAGACGAGGGAGAATTCAGCGGAATCGGGAAACTAGATGACTTAAATCCCAAACACATCTGGGAATTTAAAGTAAATCAGAAATGTACAAGTTTGGCCGAGATCTTTACATTGACTGGCGTCTGGCATCGAATGCGATTGGTGGGTTACACATTTTCAAAACCGCCGAATCGAGAAGCTTTCCGGTAAATGGTCTTGATTGGGTTCTAGAATCGTATTGCTCCCGATATGCTAAAGCCGCTTAGGAAAGTAGCACTGGCTGACGGTTCTTCCTTGGAAACTAGCCTATAGCCGGCCCTGATATGGGGTAAATCGTAACCGAGCTGCGGCTGCTAAAACACTCGTAAGGCGCATGCAGGAATAAATGTCGGTAATGTGATACCATTTCAACGGGCGAAGCATTGTGGAAGCATTGTGTAATGGTCATGGCTTTTCTAGTGTTTTGAATATGGGCGAACGTCCCAAGAGGCGTGACCTGCAACTGAGATCAAACTCGTTTATTTTATCAATGGATATCTCGTCACCTAACTTGCACCAAGTAAAGCCTTTGCTGGCTTGGCACCTGGGAAGAATGTTGTAGGCACAGCCGGAATCGCGATGCTAGTACTGATCCCCAGTCCAGCAGTAATCTCTCCTGGCATAGTTGTAATTGCATAACTAGCCACACTTGTGATTGTTTTCGTAACTGTCGCATAGCTGGTGTGACTTGCTCCGGATGACAGACATGCACCACTACCATAAGCATTCGAGCACTTCTGTAATACCTTGCTACCAGCTTCAGTCCACATAAAGTTGTTGGAGATCGTAATGCCCGTGCATGGAACGGCAGCAGGGCAGAAAACTTGCACAGGAGGTTTATTAGCGCCATTTGTGACTGTTCCGTGCCAAGAATCGAATGTGATATTGGAATAACCAACACCATTGCCTGCTACAGTGCTCATAGACGACCAAGCGGAGTCCAAATCGATGGCGTGGGCGTTGGAGTGTCCCATAAAGTTTTGGAAGATTACGTTCTTGAGAGTTCCACTTCCGCCGTTGGACTTGATCATCAGCATTTGGTTGGAGTTTTGGGTGTATACGTGGTTGTATTCGATATCCGAGATATCGGTTCCTGCCGCGAGGGAGCCGATTGCACAGCCACCACTCCAATTGCAAAAAACGTTCTCGATGAGAATGTTTTTGGAAGGGCTCTTGACGGTCACACACTCGTCCTTGTTCGTCACTTCGACATCATGAATATGGATATTTGTCGACCACACGTCGATTCCATCGAGGCCTCCTTCGTTGCCACCTCGGATGATCATATTATATACTTCCCCATTCGAGCACGTGTCGATAGAAAAGTGAAAAGCTGGAGAGTCCACCAAAGCGAGGTCATGGACGGAGAAATTGGTAACGTCGTATAATCGTAGGATACGGGGCCCGTAAGCCCCTGCTTTATGGAAAACATAGCCGTAGCCCTGGACAGCGCCCTTGGATGTGCTGCTGTACATTTCAAAATCGGTAGTGTGTTCGATAAAGATCATGGTTCCAGCAGCTGTCCCCGTGCGGTAGATTATTCCATCAAGGTTTATTGAAACTGCCGTCCCGCTCTTGAGTAATACCCAGGTCGACATCCCATAATCTCCAGGAGGAATGTATACTGCAAGGTAACATTAAGAGGTATTCCATACTTCAGCTATATGTACTAACCTTGTCCACCCGATTTGCACGCAGCCCAGGCGGATGCGAGAGGAGGACCAAGATCCGATGTTTTTGAGGCAATTGCTCCATAGTTGAGGACGTTACATATTTTGGTCGCAGTTTTGTGTGCGGTGCTGGTTGATGGACCGACGGTTCCAGATAATTGCGCAATTGCGAGGCCTGGTAGAAGCAGGCCTGCTAAAATAGAAAATGTAGTAAATCTCATGATTGAATAAAGAACGAAATTTATCTCAAGGATAAGTACAGAAACGAACGGAATGTGTAGAGTTACACGAAGCCTGGCGCAATGTGAAAATACTGAATATGTTGTATGATGAGGGGAATCTGGGATAATAAGCTCATTTTCGTTCTCCACAATACATGCACCAGATATATTGGGACGCGTTGTGGTCGATTATTCCGATGACTTTAAGATTCGGAAATAAGCAAGTGGACTACACTTGAGTGAAAGTAGTGGAGCATCATCAGACTTAAATCTCATCCCTTGGCTAGAGGTCTGAAGTAGAAATTATAAGAGCAAGGATGCCTGTGGACAAATATTTTCCGATTGGGGTGGAACCAGCAGTTGAAACAAGCCGAAATCAAATAAACAACGCAGAGTGAAACTTCAGAAGACAAGCATCCGGAATGATACAAACGAAAGCTTGTTTAATGACAGAACGGCCTGGGCAATCGAGATCCCGTTCGGCGTTGTGTTGATCAGCTTGTTTATGGACTCGCCCAACAGCGTGCGATAAATGGTCCAGATATGCCAGATAGGTAGTCGGAAAGAAACTGAGTATCGTCAAACATTGCACTCGCAATGCAATCAGCTCTACAAATGCCAGTTTCTAGAAAGAGGGTCAATAGCCAACATAGCGCTCTGGAAATACTGCCAATGCACAATGACCTTCGAACCCATTCCAGCCAACCTTCTTCTGAAATGCATATCTCTCCCCATATCTTCTGGAGAGTATTCCAACAAGTCCCAGGCGATTCCGAATATCGAAAGCAGAACATGGCAGAGCTCCAGCAGAGAATCGCGGTTTGGAAGATCTGACAAGTTCCCTAGCGCCTATCCCGTTGTATTGCAGTTGTTCAATTGATGGCATCCTTCCAACTTGCCAACTTGATCCAAATGAGCCATAGCTAAGAAGGGCCTAGAAAAAAGAAGGAATTCCGTGATACTAGATGTTGTTCGATATGCGGTACTGTAAATAGAGGATTCGAGGCATCATTGGGAAGCTGCGTGTGCGCCTTAGTCAGGCAGTGAAACGATCGTTCGATTCACTCAGCTATTCCTACCATGACGGAGGAATGTCTCTTTTATCTCTGGTGTTCTCGCTGGTGCTGGAATGGAGAGGATGACGATCGCGACACCCCTTCACAATCCTCAATGGATTTAGCTTCGCTTAGTCACCGCCGCTAGCACTTTCCCGGTTAGCTCGGTCATCGAGGAGGTTTACTTCTTGGATGTTATCAGTCCTCCGTGACTGTTGCATACCGATAGATACTCAATATCAGCTCGTCAATACTCACTCACTCAGCTTTTGCGTTAGGTCATTGACCTATACCAAGTTGCAATAAGTCAAATTGCTACACCCCTTTCGCTTTCAGTGCTTTCTTCATGAATATGTCGTCTTTCATGCCCAACTTCAACCACCCCCCATATTGCTATTCATCAGTATTCAGTGTCTGTACGGAGTGTATGGCTACCGAAAAGGAGCCAGCTGCGTTAGAAGCTTGTGAGCTTTTCTTCCTGGGCTTACGATAACGTTGATAAGCTGGAACCCAATCAGCGAAAGCTAAAACAAGGACAAAATTACGAGCTTTGGCTCATCAATTGCCAAGTTCTCTGGTTCGACAATTCAACTATTCAGCATTACCTGCATTCTGATTCTTAGAAGCGTCAAAGCAGATCCTGAACTGAGACAGCTATAAAGCTCCTGGACGGATGCAGCCTTATGGACAAGAGAAATGAGGTTAACGTCCGGAATTTCGGAAATACAATGATTGGACTTATCTTCTTGCTTTCGGAAACGGCTTGGGCTTGACAAAGCAGCTGCCTAGAATCTTTTGACACTTGTTGCTTTTGTTACGTCTACTTCCATTTCCGCTCACCGACCCGGCTACCCCACGCTCAGTATCAGGTGGCGTACATTTTGCCTGGTATCGTTGCGCTTGATCAAGGCGACATTCAAAGTCTCTCAAGCATCGGAAACTCCCGCATATTTTTACCGCCTTGCGACCAATCTAAGCATAAGATAGCAGCAGGGAAGCTGCAGCACGTCATGAGCTTGTTAAATGCTTGTTGAGGCTGCCGGCCTGCACTCTATCATCACAGAGTTGCATTGCCCCAGCCCCGATGATGAGGCTCTGCGAAGGAACTCTTGTTGGGCAGCAAGAGTTTGAAATTATGTGCGGTGTAGTACGGAAGGAGAAGTTTGCGTTTGGTATACATTTAAATAGCGGCATCGTCCTACTCGCTTCATCCGTTGACTATATGCCACATTGGCGCAAGACATTTTAAATACAGTTGTGCACCCTTTCAACACCAACGCAATAGCTAATTATTACCTTGCCTCCTTTGCGAGTCTTCAGTCTAGCTCAAATGGATGACCTGATCACAAACCCACAGATTTTGGTCGATGGGAAGCCAGTCGAAGCGAGTTATACGCCCAGGCAGGCTGGTATGACAGACCTTATAAGTTCTCTGAAAAATGTGGATCTTTCAGCCGCGAGAGAAAGACTTCCCGTCATTGACCATAATGACCCACGCGAGCCTGGAAATCTACTGAGGCAATACAGCATAGCCAAGACGAATCAGAATGAATTCGGTTTCTGGTCATTTGCCCTTCTGAATTGCATCCTATCAAGACAGCGGATCCTGAACCAACTTCGAAAACACACTGGAATCTGCGGATATATCGACCAAATCAGACCTAAAGAAGATGTCAGTTCACGATCAAAGGAGGGATCATATCTCAGAATCTTTGCCTTGCTGCTACTGCTCGACAGAGAAAACGAAATCGGGGACTTCATTCGGGAAAATGTTTGTGATGAAAGTCTGCCCCTACACTGTTCTGGAGGCACGGATGACTTGAAATTTACTGGGTGGAAAACATCTGAAAAAGAATGGTTTTCTACTCATCAGTGGACAGTCTTAGTTCCATACTTTAAGCTTGACAGTGAGGGACGACCGGAGGACTACAATTTTCCTGACAAAACAATTTTACCTTGGATACCTTGGGAGGAAGGGTGCTCTATCGATAGCAACTCTGAACCTGCAAAGGATGAAGGTGGATACGCCGAGGTAGCCAAGATTCGCATCGATCCTTCCAGTCATGGCTTCCAAAAGGTTCTAAAATCTGTGAGTTTCTTATTTTTGCCTCCTCACAAACACGTGGAAACAGCTCTCTAAACTGTTGCTAGATATGCCTGAATGATGATCGGTTTGCATTAAAAGTTCTTCGCGATGGTCCAGTCAACAACGAGAAGCAATATCTGAACGAGGTCGAGCAATTAAAGCGATTTAGTGGCTTAGTGCATGATCACTTAGTAACCGTTCTAGCGACATTCACTTTGAAGAAACGATTCCACTTCCTTTTTCCTTATGCTGAGTATGCTCTTGATCAATACTGGAGAGACAAAATTCCACAGCCGAGCCTAGATTTAGCCACAGTTCAGTGGTTTTCTAAGCAATGCCTTGGCCTCATCGAGGCAATGCATACTATCCACGAGCCAGATCACCTGAATCTGCCTGCAGGAGTAAAGAAATATGGCAGACATGGAGATATAAAGCCAGATAACATTCTGTGGTTTCACACCACGCGAGATCCAAATGGCATTTTTGTGATATCTGATATGGGTTTATCAGCCTTCAACAGCGCCAAAAGCAGATCAAATGTTCCCGGCCACGCACTGCCTGGTGCGCCCGGTTATCGGCCACCTGAGTGTGAAATAGAGGGTGGCATGGTCTCACGGCAATTTGATGTCTGGACCATGGGTTGTCTTCTTTTGGAACTAGTTACCTGGTTGCTGGGTGGTCAACAAATGCTAGACGAATTCCAGGCAAAGCGGATGTCCGTTTATATTAATGGCTCAAAGAACGACATCTTTTTCGAAATCAAGACAACTCGAGGGGAAGTGCCTGTTGTAGCTCAAGTCAAACAATCAGTAACTGAGGTAAGTTCATCGTGTAACAGTTGCCCCTAGGCGGCACTTGGTCTATGATCATCATAGCTAACGGATCTTTTAGTGGATTGCCCAATTACACGCACACAAGAAGTGCCCGAAATTTGTTCACGATGTCCTAAACATTATAGAGAACCATATGCTCGTCGTCTTATCTGAGGAGAAGAAGAGACACACTTCAACGGCGTTGAAGAAGGCGTTCCACGAGATAAATAAGCTCTGCAGGGCCAATGAAAGTCATGATTATTGTGTGCAGGGCATCCCGACACCAGTCACTCCTCAGCCTAATGTTCCGGTAGCCGTTTTACTGAATGAGAACGCGCAAAATATGCTCGATAACAACAGGTCACACCTCAGCGTCCACGACGGCAGAACTCGAAACTCAATGACAGTTGAAAGTTTAAGGAGAATGGAGTAAGTGTTCATGTCAGTTGGTGTCAAGCGGCGAGCTTGATTTCTTCTCTTGATGCAGACATTATTTGTCAAAGGGAATCGGCAGAAAGGTAAAACGGATGGAAAATTGCAGCATGGAAGGTCATTTTGTTGAACGTGTAGTTGTTCTTTATAGTTGTTTCTCTATACGATAGTTACCAGCGCTGGAACGGTTACGTTCAACTATCCACAACAAGTTGTGATATCTTATTTCGCGCAATCTTTGACACCGGAACATGGCAAATCGGCTTTCGAGTTCTTTACGATTGACACTTGCGTCTTCACCCAAGTCTAATGCTCAAGTTTTCATATATAAAGTTTCTAATTTCCTTATCAGGATTGCTGGTAATGTCCCTCCCGAAGCGTCTCCTGTAGCATCGAGAGCTCATTCTGCATATACATGGTGAGTGGTAAGCCTCTAGAAACTGACTGTACTAACCGGTGTCATCATCCTTGGGGTTTTGCATTGAAATCGACCACGAGTCCACTGTCAATGATTCATCAATAGGTGCCACAAATTTGAAAAAGCAGGTGGGGTTGCCTCACGATAACTTCGCATTTGCCGTAACCGAAAAGATTGGCGAGAAACTGTTCGACCTCCTTTTGTTCCGTATAGGTCGCTCTGACAAAAGATGTATGCATTGTGATTTGGGTTATCGGGACGAGTAGTGGGGAGGTAATAGTGTTTAGTGAGTCCTGTCAGAGTTTTTGACTGCTGGCTTTACTGGGCTACCTGTGCTATATAATCCTTGATGACAAGGCTGCCTGTGTTTCATTACTCGCAGCAGAAACTTTTCAACAACAGAACCAAGCAGTGCCACGTCCACGCTGTAAGCAGGCTGCAGGCGTGAGGTGTGTTGGTATCACAAAGTGGCAACGAACTGTGTCACCCTTCTAATTGGAAAGACATTTTCCGGGCTGACAGATTGAATAAGAGGTTTGCGGCAATTGATTCAGCTTGTGCCCTAAGTGCATTGAGGACAAGGCAGTCCCTTAGGAAAGATCACTTGAATCGACGCAAGGCTCGATTTCGATCAGGCGGCCAGATGAGGGTGGTGGCGCGAATTAATCGGGAAGCCTGTATCGAATGACCAATTGAACGCCCTGCATGTCCGGGGGCTGTGTACATGCAGTACCCGAGCTTGATTCAGCTTCCTAGAACCTGGCGAGAGTTGAAAATTGCATTTTGACGATGTAAGTATCATATAGTTCGAATCGCAACAAGAATTGCGCACAACAAAATGGACTGGGCTCGTGATAACGTCGGACTAAGTGCTAAGGACCTTGATAATGTTTTCAAATATGAAGAAAAATCAACAGTAGTAGTCCGGATGATGACAGATACAGATAAGGTGCGCCGAAAATCGCTTTGCCTCGATCAAGCTGATTCTTCCCTAGAAACCAGAAGTATGGTCGTTACGTGAACAACACGAATGGGAAGATTGGGCTTCAACAGTGAGATTTCCTCAAAGAGTTTGTTGGGTTTATCTGACCAAGTCTTGACTGTATAGGAATGTCCGAGGATCGACGGACAGGAATCAGGCCTGGTTCTTATGTATGAGGCTCTTGTGTGTTATTTTTGAAGCAAGTTTAACAATTACTTAAAGTTTGGCGAAGCGCGCCGGGGAAAAGTCCTCACCGATTGTCAAGCGGGTCAATTCAGACAACTGGCTCGCCGAAATAGGTGAGAAGCCTCAAGGTAACACCAAGATCCAAAGAGCCAGTACATTTTCACAGTTAGGAGAGGCAGTTCTTGTTCCAGAACTTGGACTTCACGCTATGAAAGGAAAGCGAGGGGTGCGAACACTGCCTTTCTCCAAAGAAACATTCCAACTGGTAGCCAAGCGCTTTCATATTCATGCTTCAATAGCTCGAGCAGTCAGTCGGGCTGATGTTCCACTGTTCTCTTCTGCTGAGATACAAATGAACGACTCGACTGGTAGGAACTATCCAGCAATTGGTATGATTTATCGTCGAAGAAATTTCATTGATCAGTTGCTGACCATGGCAGTTTATAATTGTCGTACATCTAATGCCTGGGACTTGGATCTTGCTTTTACATCAACTTACTTTCCTCATTGTGGATTGACCTTTGCTGTTCTGTTCGGCTGTACATTATCTGTAGAAGGAGAAGTATTGAGACGACTAGGATCTGGTTTGAGTGCCACTGAAGCTTCCCACCCCCTTCTTATACCTGGAATACTAGTGGAGCTCGAGAGATCACGACATATACATATAGTGGAAGCCACAATAGACCATCTGGAGACCAAAATCTTCGAATTGAACGGCTCGTCGAAGATGCAAAATGTAGAAGAGTCCGAAACAGAAAAACGCAATGAGGAAAAGAGGTCAGCTTGGTTGGACACGACTTACCTACGAAATGGACTTATAAGCTGGAATACACAGTTAGCAAAGATTGCAAAACATGCTGAAGAATTAACTAATATAGAAACTGGTAACGTCTGTTCCCTCCGGAATTTGACACGAAAAGACCAGCAGCGTAAGAGTTTCGATAGCACTTCATCTAATAAAGGATCTGAAAAGTGGGAAGACAGGATTAGTAAAGACAGCGAAAATTGCCCCTACGTGGAGTCAGAGCTCTCAGATTTGCTAAAGGATGAGAAGCATGGTCAGCACGAAACGGAGTCGAGAATTTCCGAACCAAACATGGATTTCTCAACACCACTGGAGCAATTTGCACGCGTTGGGTACAAGATACATGACCGTGTTCAATCTATAATTGATGAATATGATGATAAGATTAGAGACTGTACAATGCGGGTTGATGGAATGGCAATGGCAACACAATGGGTACAGATTCAGCCCTTGAGGTATATTCAATGGGCTAACTTCAACAGGCACAAGGCGAAACAAACGTTGAAATAGCATATTCTACAAGTAAAGACTCGAGTCACATGAGATCTATTGCTCTCGTTACGATGATCTTCCTTCCTGGAACCTTTTTCGCAGTAATTATAGATATCTTTTATTTTAGCAGGAGTACCGTGCTAACTTAAATTCCAGACGGTTTTTTCAATGACCTTTTTCAACTGGTCGGCGACGGATGGGCAAATTGTTTCAAGCTATTTCTGGATTTACATTGTTGTGGCAGTCGCATGTACGGTATTAACGGTTGGTGTTTGGTGGTACTTTGTCACCTATCGCCAGTCGAAACATCGACAGCTAGATTCTGCTTCATGAACTCATTCAAATTGTGGTGTTTTTATGAACTTCGGATCATTGGAAATATAATATACCTCTTTACACCCGCGGGGTTCAAAGTTTTTATCACAGTTTCGTGCATGATGCAAAATCTGAATGCTTTCTACGCACAGTGCGCAATGGTCACATCCATAATAGCCCTTTCAATACCAGGTTTCCTGACCGTAAAAAACAGTGGGTCTCGTCATAAGTTGATTCGAACTAAAACACCCTTGCCCATGGCAAATTTTAAGCGCCCACATTAAGGTTAAACGTAGATTGAAGAATTGCCCGAAACTCCTTAAAACAAGCCCTGTCTGTTAGAGCGGTATCGAAATCCAAAAATGCCGAAATCTATATGAACCATATGACTGCCCTTGACCTTCGCGTCTATTCAGGCCACTTCCGGCTCTCAACGCGCCTGAAATAATGCTGATATACCAGGCGGTGATGCTTCTATGAGCGAATAGAGTACGATGAGACCGCGTTATCTCGATCGATATTGTTGACACTTCTCCCGTAATATCGTCTGTATTTGAAAAATTCATCAGCGAACAATCCACGATATACAAGATTAACGGTGCTACTCACCATGTCGAACTCTTTGGAGGACACGATATTGTAAACGTTGTGCCGCATCTGCCAAATTTTTAAATATGCTAATAGTGAGAATTTTTCATTGTTTTCTTTTACCTGTATCTCAAACTTAGCGTCAGCGCCAAGAAGATTGAAGAGCTCGTTCCATAGACTCGTTGGTGTAGCATATCTCGCATGCAGCTCTTTCTTTACTTCCATATGGGCTCCAACAGGTGACTTTCCGGCTTCTGCGAAAGCTGCAGCAGCTGCCATTCGTAAGGGCGTAGAATCAATAAGTTACAACCTAGATGTGAAGTTGGAATAAATCGTCGGATGGATAGCTTGATTTTGCGTGAACCAGAGTCTTTAACGACAGAGGGAATGCTTCAAGACCCGAAAACTCGGAGTACAAACACAAGCTCGCAGGCAAATGACCACCTCATATACACATGGCCATAAGCACTGAAACACGGTATGAGGGGCGGGATTTGAATGCAAGGCACACTTCGGGTTTGCAGCGACTACGCGAGGCAGATTTGTCTGGGAGAATGCTCTCGATAGGGGATACAAACGCCACCAAATATGGCAGACGTGTAAAAGCATGGGGGACGAGAGACATCCTCCTGCTGAACAACTCATCTCCGACTCACTTCCGTGAGTCAACAAGATGCCAGGTGTTGATGTTGTTGTCGCTTTTCAAGATTTTGTATGTGAGAGGTAGAAAGCCCCTGCGAACATCAGTAGCGTTTTTTTCAAGACGAACAATGAAGGGCGATTTCGGTGGGTGTCGAAAACCACCCTTACTTGTGTAGCCACACCTCCAACAAAAAGCAATTTACCGATAATACCAATATAGCTGAGTATTGAATATTTCATTGGCCAAGTTCTGTGCTTAGCGAGTAGCCTGCCGTGTGGTCTTTTAGCTTACTCAGATGACCCATCAAAAGAGGTAATAATAATCGATGAGCTCCCGAATGTGGATGGGAGATCAGGAAGAAAAAGAAATCCCAACGCCACCAGCCGCAAAAGACACCGCTGCCCACAGGACACTCAGCGCGAGAGCCACGTTAAATTCAGCACTTGCATGATGAGGCTCCGGATCTGCACGCAATCTCAGCAAGCAACCACTATAAGACACCCAATGAATATCTCATTGTCAAACCCGAATTCTGCATTGGTTGCCGTTATTGACGACTTCTGCATCTATGGATGTCCCTCAAGACGACCCTGCACATGGACCACCGAAACGTGAGGCACCACGTACTAGAGTAACAAATCCAGTTCGCATGTCAGAAAACAATGAGATTCATGATCTTGGAGACACGATATACCTCACAACAGTTCGGCGACCGATTAGCTCCGAGGATGGCGAAAACCCGCTTAGCTCTACTAAACCCGAAGACGTTTCCGTGCTGGCCGCAGGTGCTCCTAATGATCCAATTATCCCCATCGCATCTTCCAGTGAAATTAAGCTAGGCAAGTTAATTCGTTCGTCACTGCGGAAATCTGCTGGCAGAGATGGCGGAAAGGACTTCCTGCCGATTGGCTCCCTTCATCGAATCCTTACGAGAAGTCGCATTCGTCAGGAAGTCGCGAAGGAATTTTCAGGTAGTCAGGATGAATTAGAGAACTTGGTAGGAGAGATCTGGGACATCTACTCAACGTCGTCATCGCCGTTCGTTCAAAGTCGCAAAACGACTAGATTAAGAATTTTCGCCATTCTTTCGCTTATCGGCAAAACGAATGAAATAAAAGCCTTCGTGGAAGCGGGTCTTTATGATAGTCACTTACCGTTTGTTTTATTCAACAGCTCTGATGGGTGTCCGCAGCTGGCGCTGCCCAATGAGACCGACCAAAACCCAACGAACCTAATCGAATTGTTCGCTACCTGGCCGGAATGGGCAATAGAATCCTTTGCTGAAAAACAAGTTCAGCTTCTCTCTCCATACTTTCAGCTGAGCACAAGCAAACATTCCGAAGTTCTTCACTACGACTTTGGCGCTAAAATTATTTTGCCTTACATTGAAAAAGACCCAACAAGACGACGTGGTGGGTTTGGCGAGGTTTTCAGAGTTAAAATTCATCCAGAATGTCATAACTGCTGCGAAGACACTGTAGGTCGCGTTATGCGTTATAAAATCTTCTGATTTTATATGATTAAGCTAACTTGGAAATCTAGGCGGCTCCCGAAAAGAATCCCTCATACGCTGTCAAAAGATTTCTACGGGATGACCCACAAGCTTTTGAAGCTGAAGTATCTAGTTTGAAACGTTTGAACAAAAAAGACAATCCCAATATCATCACATTATTGGGAACCTTTGCATACCGAGAGCAATACTACCTCATTTTTCCTTGGGCAGATGGGAATCTCCGAGACTTTTGGATACAGTACCCGACCCCCAGCAACACTGTGCCAGCCAAATTAGATTATGACTGGGTCTTGTGGTTCTCTGAACAATGCCTCGGCATAGCACAAGGCTTGGAAGCAATACACTCAGCAGTTGTACAGCTGGAGTCCAGTTCAGAAAAAGGCTCTAGTGACCAACTCCATGGAAGACATGGGGACCTCAAGCCTGAAAATATCCTTTGGTTCGAAAATCCCAATGAAGTCGAAGGTACACCTTCAAGCAGTGTTTTGAAGATCTCCGACTTTGGCTTGACGGACTTCCACAGAAACAGATCAAAATCCGGTATCAATGCCCAGACTGTTGGAAATTCTCCTACCTATCGTGCTCCCGAATATGATGTCATGAAGGCTGTTTCACAAAATTACGACATATGGACATTGGGATGTGTCCTTTTGGAGTTTGTTACTTGGTTTCTATCAGGCTGGCCTGAAGTAGACGAGTTTTCTGAAATTCGCACGAACGAGGATAATAATCAAGTGAAAGAAGACACTTTCTTCGTTTTAGTTTATCTAAAAGAAAGGAACGGACAAATAGGAGCTAGATTGAAAGAATCCGTTGTTAACGTAAGCTTTCATCTCGTCAGTGTTTGACTATTCAAATTGCTGACTTGGAAATCATTAGCAATGTAATAAATTGTACGACAGAGAAAATTGTTCGGACTATATGGTAGAGTTCCTGAATTTCATTAAAGACCACCTGCTCCGGATGAACCCCCGGAACAGACTCGCTTGCAATAAAATCGTCATGAAACTTTCCAGACTCCATGAGCGATGTGTCAAGGATGCAAAGTTTTCATGTCTTCGAAGGGAAGCTATACCAGTTCGGCATGGCACTAATTTGTCTACACTTGAGGCTGCACCGATCGATGTATCTCCGGAGCAGATGAGACGTCAAAATAAGATGAGAAGCAGCCCGCCCGTGCATGATGGCCCTGTCGAGCCCAGTCTGCCTTCCAAAGATAAAGAGTTCACGAGGCATAGCTTGATGATTGATGATCCTGAGGAAGCAACACAAGAGTCGCCTATTTATATGATTCAGAGATCAGACGGTTTACGAAAGTTACCAGAGGAGATAAGGACAAATAACGACCTCGAACAAATTCTCCCAGTCGCAGTGGCGTACGATCAGAACTTGACAGCCACACCTACATCGACCACGTTTGGGTCTGAGGCCCATTCTCGGCCGCAGTCTCCAAATAAGACATACGGCTCAAGACCACAGTCACCGGCTACCAGAAAAGTCCATTTTGATGCCAAGAAGGGGAGGACGTCTATCGCTGAAGATGGTGAAGACGATGAAGATGATGTCAACAAAGAAGAGAATTATCCATCGGAGAATGTTGGAGACCCAACCCCTTCGATAGACCAGTCAGTGAAAGTTGAGCAAACTTTACTTCGGGATCGGCACGGTATTAGTTCTCTTCTAAACAAAGAACTATCCACAACCATAAACAATCTCCCTGGTACCTCAAATCTCGCACCTTACCATGTTGTAGAACTAGAAGCTCAAGAAAGCCATATAAATTCGGAATTAGAAGATGTAAGAACAAAAGATCTCCTGCCAGCGGAACATCAGGACACCCTCGCAATAATACCAGGCTCAATTCGTTCAACATTGAATGAAAGCGATGACAAGCGACAATCTCGAAATATCGAGAGCACTAACGACCAAGAAACATCTACTGTCGTACAACAACATGTTCAACCGTCGTATTCTCAGACAGGCGGACAACCATTTCACCGTGGGAATTCGAATGGAAAACCATCAGACAAGAGAATGGAAATCCAAGAAAGAGAACCACTGGAAGTTGAAGAAGCTACTGCCGATAATACTGGATCAAAATTGAAATTCATCAAAAACCTGTTGTGCAGGAAACTTTGTTGCTTCAATCGAAACGGATGAGCAAGATGAACGACGTCGGATTGTGACCGAGACTCGTGGGTCTCTTGAACCTTTATTGCTTCAACGCTCTACTCGCTTCATTCAAAAGTTTGCTTCGATCTTGCTATTCCAAAAGTGCCAGAATAAACGAAGCGCTTAGGAGCATTATCCAACATATCTTTGACTGGAAAAAAAATGATGTGTTCTAAAGCTGACCGTTTCAAAACAGGAGATGACTTCGGTTATTGCTCAAGTGCCCAACGTTTTTGCTCCATGCTCAGCAAAAGCGTCTATCGACCTAGAACTTTAAGAGATAGTGAAAGTGCACACATCGCCCTTTGCCGAGAGACCAGGCCGCTTATAGTCGCAAATACCTCGGTGTGGTTCTTGCTAAATACAATACTGCCAGCCAGGAGATGCGTGCTGGTGTATCAAGAACTCAATATTCTGACAAGCGGTATCAGACGCCGGCCACAAAAACTGGCGACAGAATTCCTGTTGCATTTACTGAGTATGGAAAGCTCGGAAGACAAAACCCTGTTGAGTAAGAAGAGTTCAACGCTGTTTTCCGACGAATAAAAGAGACATAAGTCTACATACTTGGCTGAACTTCGATTTGTGAGAATTGCCGATCTTTTTTCCGCGGTTTGCTCAACCGATGGCAAGATTCGCGGCTAATAACTGGCACCCTTCCGCACAAGTGAAAAGGGGGCGACTCGCTTAAATAATCTGCCAACGCAATCGCGACTCGTATATAGCTTGTTGTACACATGGTATGGTGGAGATTATTAGATCAGGAGAAACATAGACGTATATCAAGGTCCGATTGGAGTGCCTGTGTTTATTCATTCGTACATCTGTATCAGCCAATCTACCTTTTACAGGTGACGATTTGGATAATCTCTGTATATATTGTCGGTGATTGTAAGAACAGATGGTTGTATTATAAAATCTAATGTGTAATTGAATGAGGAGGACAATACTCGGAAATCTTTTTTGAATCCATGAGTTTTCACAAGCAAGAAGAACTTTGTCGCCATCCAAACAATAAATTGTATATTTCACAATGGAAAATGAAAAAGACACAACAAATTAGAGGTACACAAATTATTTCGTTGTGCGTAGGTCTAATGTCAGATGGCCATAGAGATGTTCTATGGAGAGAAATGTCAATGAACCAGCAAGAATAATTTTAACGCCGTGCCATGTAACTCTTAAAATGTTACGGGTACAAGTAGACGGGAGTTTTGAACTGATATCCAGAAAAGGTCCACCCCATCTACTTGGAACTTCGAAGTCGACGTACTTATTTTCCGTATTATTTTGCAGATTATTTTGCAGAAATTCTTTCAAATTATGAGAAAGTGCTGATCCCACCTTTTCCACTGTACATAAAACCCTTGACCTTCCGATGTCCTCTAGGTGACAATTCTGAAAGCTAATAAGCCGGCGACAAGAAATTTGTGGAGTCCTGGCGTTGCGATTGAAGGTCAGATTGAGATGTGCCAGCCAGAACAGTGATACTCTACTTTTACGCCTTAGGTGTACATATTTTTGTGTAGCTTCTCTTTGCAATAAACCTGATAGAACACTTAGTTGTTTAAACACATTCAACGCCACATACTCCAGTAGAAAAATAGACGACAACAGAAGAGGGGTATGACGTTTGGATACCAGCCATCTTTTGGATGCTCTGTTGATTTACCCTGCATATTTGCCATGAAAACCACAACATAGTTTCCCTGCTAGTCTCTAGAACAAGAGGAGAATCAGCTTGGTATCCCTAGCCATAGAAATTGGAACAGGGAACTTTCCTGCAGCCCAATATTTTCATGATTGGAACTCTGATTTATAGATAATGTTTTGAGCACGAATACAGATGGGCTCTTCACATATATACCTTTGATAGTTTAGTGGCTTACACTTTTGTCCCAATTCTACAAGATTTTCCTCCAAAAGACCTCGATAAGATCAGCAACTTCAGGCACATTCTCCCTCACTACTCCATGTCCTGTTTCTGGGATCACACTAACATTCCGTATCCCAACATCGCAAAGATCCTGCTCACTGCAAACATCGTCTAGTTGGCCCAAAATGCATTTTATGTTAAGACCCCTTTTCGCCACTTCGGCAAATTCATCATGTGTATCGAAACACCCACCATCCCTGAACATAGAAACCACACTGGCTTTGTGCCCTTCGTGATTTCTATTTTGCCAGTCTCGAACTGCCTCTGAAACTAATTCTCCTCTGCCGACTCTCTCTTTCCAATTTGCAGGTACAATCAATTGTCCGCCTTCCAGCCATTGCAAAATCCAGGCTTGCGCTTGTTCCTCGGGTCCGCCACCCAAGTAACTTTTCTCCAACTCATTAAATTGAGCAGTACGCATTAGTCCAGCTGGTGCGATCAATACCATAGAGATAACTCGCTCTGGATATGCATTTGCAAACGTGACTGTTGTCGACCCGCCAAACGAATAGCCGACAACATGAGCATTCTCCCATTCAAGATGCGCCATCAAACTATTCAATAATGAATGGAATAGCTTCGGCTCATGCGCAACATAAGGCGTGTCCGTAAGCCCATGTCCCCAAAGATCGAACCACACAATGTGAGCATGAGGGAAACGCAAGGACAACTCGCTTGCCAACCTTTGCAAGCCAATCGCACAAGTTTGAATGCCGTGCACCAAAAGGACACGGGAAATGGAATCCTGCCTGCTGTCCACCGAGGGTAGTAGCTCGTAATACGCGGCTCTTCCGATGGGTGTCTGCAGATATAATGGTGGCAATAGGTTACCGAAAGCTTCGATGAAAGTGGCTTCGGGAGGTGCCTTTATTGAAGGTGGGGTAGTACTCGGAGTCTCTGAAGGACGAGGTAGCACGACGATATTGTTAGACATCTTGATGACGAATTTTAGGATGGTTAGATTATTTGGAGAAAGCGGAAATTTGGGAACGGAAGCAAAAGCGGAAAGTTCTGATATTGCTCAACTCTTCTAAAATCGTATTCCCGTAAGCTTGAAATTCAACAATTCTCACTCCACATTGCTAATCGTCGGCGTTAATTTGCCATCCTGTCAGAGAAAATGAAGTGCCGGCTCGCTTAGCGCGGAGAACACCCACCTTTGCGGGCTAGCTACTTATCTCCGCGATTTTTCTCTTTCCCCTCCTTGTCTGATTTATGATTGCTCAACTGAGGAAGATCTCATGTAACCTTGTCCAATGTCTTATCGTAAATCTCTAGACATAAGATAACAGTGTTCAAGTGCAAAATCTTTAGATATCCGATCGAGCTTTTAACATTGTTTCAACGCCACCATAATTATTAGTTCGAAGTCTTCCAAGATACGTAATTTCAACTCGGACTCGATTGAGTAAAAATGTCAGATTTTGCTGAAAAGCCAGCACCAATAGACGACAGAAACTTCCCAGACACGACATCTTCATCAGCTCAAGATGCATCAGCAATTGAAGCTTTGGAAATTACCAAGGCAGCAGAGAAAGCGCTACTCAGGAAACTAGATTTACAGCTAATCCCAGTTATTATGCTCCTCTATCTTTTCAGCTTTTTGGATCGCGGTATTTCCCTCAGTCTCAGCTTGTATCAATACTGATTCAATCAGTAAATATTGGAAGCGCAAAGTTGTACGGCATAGAAAAAGACCTAGGCTTGGTAGGAAATCAATATCAAATTTGCGTCTCGATTTTGTTCGTTACATATTGTGTAAGCTATTTGCATCGATTTGGAACCTCGCTTATCGATCTAGCTCTTCGAAGTACCGTCAAATCTCATTATCAAAAAAGTAAAACCAGATCGATATATAGCTTTCATCACCACTGCGTGGGGCGTTATATCTACCTTGACTGGCGTGGTTCAAAGTTATGGCGGACTCATTGCTGTTCGCTTAGTTTTGGGCATGATTGAAGCGGGTCTATTTCCAGGACTGGTTGTTTATCTTTCCATGTTCTACGGTAGAAATCATCTAGCTGTGAGAGTCGGATACCTTTTTGTTTCGTCAGCACTTGCCGGGGTCCTCGGCGGGCTCATTGCGTACGGAATTGGATTTACAGATGGACTTGCAGGATTGAAGGCCTGGCGTTGGCTGATGATCTTTGAAGGCAAGTGTCTCATCACGTTCTACAAACTCAACTAATTCCTTAGGTATACCTTCCGTGATAACTGGAATCGCAACTTATTTTATCTTACCAACAAGTCCTGCGACGGCTAAATTTCTCAGCCCGGAAGAACGAGCTTTGCTTGTATCCATTCGACGAAACGAGATTGGGCAAACTGAATCAGCAGAGAAATTCCATTGGTCAGATGTGATAGAAGGCGCAAAAGATTGGCAGCTCTGGATCTTCAGCATTTCCGCTTTTACAAACGATATAATGTTGTATGGATTCAGCACATTTTTACCAATTATTATCAAAGGGATTGGAAAATGGACAGCTCCACAAGCTCAAGCACTTACCGTTCCTGTGTACGCTTTGGGTACAGGAATATATCTTTTCGTGGCTCGTTTTAGTGATAAACAGCTTCAGAGAGGTATATACTCTGCGTGCTTCTCAATAATATCGGTCGTCGGGTATTGTATGCTAATTGCCAATGCTGGCGCGGCTGTTAGTTATACTGGATGCTTCGTGGTGGCCACGGGTCTCTATGTTTCGGTAGGGCTGCCATTGGCATGGCTTCCGGGTAACAAGCCAAGATATGCGAAACGAGCTTTGGCGACTGGTATGCAGTTGATGATTGGAAATATGGCTGGAATTGCCGTACCATTCTTATACAGTACTAGTGATGGGCCAAAGTACTACACTGGGTATGGTGTTTCAATTGCTTGTGTTTTCACATCTGCTTGCATTTTTACATTCATGTCGACCTACTACAAGCGAATCAATGCACGTCGAGCAGCAGGGAAGGAAGATTGGAAGATGGAAGGGAAGAGTGAGGAGGAGATAAGAGAATTGGGCGACTGGTCTCCAAGATATGTTTACTCAACGTAATGGTAGCAAGTTTTGATATTACGACCAAGCTGATTGAAATTTTTTTCTACCTCGTTCTAGATTTGTGGTTATGTGGCTGATGGTGAATTAAACTCAACCCGACAAGAACCCATCTTCGAATCGTTTTGTCAGTATTGCCGATACAACAACATGGTATTCACGTCTCTCTGCTTCAGAAGTTCAAACACAACTACAAGATCGAAAACAGGGACATCTCTATTCCATTGAAAACTCCATTATCAAAATGCAGAAAACTTAGATCTAATATCAAAATCCATGCTCCTTATCCACCAAATTAATCAACGGCTTCCCCCCGCTCAGTCTCCCCAGATTCGTTTCCAACACCCCCAACAACCTCGTCCGGTGATTATTAGAATGCCAACTCACGTGCGGCGAAACGAAAATATTCGGCGCCTTCCACAACGGATGATCTTTTGGTAGCGGTTCCGGATCCGTGACATCGACCGCTGCACCTCGAATTAGATCCTTTTCAAGCGCCTCAATGAAATCCGGGGTGTTGATAATTTGCCCTCTCGCGATGTTCGAGATGAACGCTTTCTTCTTGGAAAGAATCTGGAATTGTTCTTTCTGGATAAGATTCGTGGTTGATGGTGTAAGTGGGAGACAGATAACCAATAAATCGATGTCTTGGGCTAGAAAATCATTTAGGTTTTCCGCGGAAGTGCCGGAATACCATTTTGAAGGGATAAGTCCCCCTGGGTCGCCAGTGCCGGGGACGTTATAACTGTCGTCTTTCCTGGCTTCAGGCGTGGTTTTTTCGCGCATCGTATAGACAATTACGTCCATTCCGAAGGCTTTGCCGACGCGTGCACATTGCCGTCCTATTGCTCCGTAGCCTAGGATACCGCTGGGAGAGTCAGATCAGTCGTGATAGTGATGGGAGAGCCTACATCCTCTGTCCGACAGAGTCTAGAACATCAAGTGACGGTCGTATCCATTCGCCTTCTTTTTGAGCGTCCAGGAAACGAGGTATTCTGTGTTGGAACGACAGAAATGTGGCAAACACCCATTCCGTAATCTGGGGTCTATTAAAATCAGCAGTCATTCTAGAAAATCAGACACCAACTTACGGATGTGTGCCATTCGAAGTACAGAAGTCAATTCCCTTGTCCTTATAAACGTCATGCTCATAACAATGATTCGCACCAGCAGAAGTCAATTGAACCAACTTGAGCTTCGGCGCTTCTTCCGGAGTTGGTATGAAATTCCATGTACACAAAATCGTCACATCGCTGAAAATGCCTTGGGGTAATGGTTTGGCGGTGGCACCGTTTCCACCACCTCCTGCAGTGTATGGATTATGCCATACGATTTCTAAATCAGGGTGATTTGTCTTTACCCGTGATAAGAAATCTTCATCGGGTGCGTACTGCAGAATCACGAGCAACTTTTGCCCTTTGAGACTTGGATTCATGGTTGGTATGTTTGACAGTAAACAAAGTTTAAATAACTTTAGACTCGGAAGTTTAGTGCGACGTCAGTATACGGATTGGAAAATAAAGACAGGTGTGACTGTTGGTTGACAAGGACAAGAGTGGGGGATGAAGAAGCGAATCCGGTCAGCAAATGAGGTAACTTCGAGGAACATTCATTGGACAGCATCGCGGTGTTGCACGAGCAGTCTAACGCCCAGAAGTGATGGGATGCAAGAAAAGTAGCTATGGAGAAGATTGCTAAGATTTAGATGGGTGTGGAATTACAGAATATCAACTTGAAGTTGAAGTTCCAACATGAGGATGCAAATTGGGACTTTGTATTTGAATATGCGCCAACAACCGCATCGTAAGTGTTCGAACACCCCAGCTAAGGCAACCTTACTCATAAACATAACAGAACGGCCCATCAGTGATACTGACCAAATCCTTAATCTGGTAGACCTTGCTGGCCACATTGGAAATGTCGATATTATCAGTCAACTTCTGCGCTGCACCCCCACCCATCATTGAAGTACCACCAGCAATGACTTGCATACGATTAGGAAGATCTTGACTTTGCCAGATAGTCCATAGTCGATCAATTTGGCCATGTAACAACCAGAAAGCTGGATCGTTGGGCGATGTGTAGAAATCTCCACCCGGATCCGATCCTATGGTGAAGTGTGCCGATGTGTGCACCCCAGGATTTCCACCTTGCATTGTGTCTTGGAAAGGGCCAATAGTGGTCTTGCTTGTGATCAAATTTACCATCATAGCAGTGGTTGATCCTTTGGAGACGAGATATGGCCCGATGTCACGACGAAGACATCTCGTGTTGATTCCATATCCATCAGATCTAGGGTTCTTTGGTGGAGCAGGGTCAGCCATAGGAGAGACGGGACTAAAATGTTAGCGGTTGAGACGAATAATGGTTCAGGAACATTACCCAAGTCGAACGGTCATACTATTCATCGTTAGCAGGAAACCTTGATCTGTATCGACGACTCACTTTGCAAAAGGTCCAGTCTCAACACAACCGCCACCATTCTGGGCCGGGCCGACCGAGGTGGCTTTATGAGAAACCTTCTTTCCATTACCGCTCATGCTAGTATCCGTACCATCAAAGATTGGTGATTTCTCAGGGTCCGTCCACTTGCCAAAATCCCAGTACTGCACGGTTTAGCGATGATATCAATGGTCAAGATAGACGTACTGGTTGGGTTCCATTGTAACCACACTCATTACGCAGTGCTTGCTCATAAGCCCAAGTATAATATCTATGCCAAGAGAAAAAGCTCCCCTGGAAATATTAGCATAGGCTTCAGAAGACCAATCATGTTCCTACCGTGCCATGGATTTGAAGAGTTTGTTGCATATGCGTTACAACAAAATCATCGTAACGATTCTGGGCACCAGGAAACTTTCCAGCTGGCAACTTCGATGGTGCACTCATCAAACACAAGACAGCCTTGATGTACGCTTTTCGATCCGCGACAGAGACATTTCCCCTGAACCATGTAAGTCAAGTTAAAGCGAGATGTCTACTAACTGACCATTCCTTGCGAACCTGTAGCTTGGCCGCTGTACATGTAGTAGACTTCGCGAGCTGAGTATTGATGGCTGTTCGTCCTTTCGTCTGAAGATCTCCTAGCGCATCAGCACTTGCTTCTCCTGTGAAGAGGCACAGCACTGATGTCAAAAGACAGAATCCTTTATAAATAGATAGCATGGCGAAAGAATAACTAGAGTAACAGATCTTTACAAATTTAGGAACAAGACCTTCCTCTTCATTTTAAAACTTCTTATCCCAACAATAACGCCACGATGCTTATTCTGAGGCTCGAAAGCTACCGTAACATCCAATCTTAGCTAGCGTTCGACATTGCCTGAATGTGCCGGTAGTTCTTTGACAATATAAAATGATGGCCTGCAATTATGTGACCATCAAATCTCGGTAACCGTGTCAAGTGACCACATCTTACTGGTAAGATGAAAATATCATGTTATCCCAAAAATGATCGTAGCCCTATACCAGGGTGCAAAAGACTGCCGATAACCATGCCGTCGAACATAAAACCGATCCATCAAACCAGATTTTCTCATTCGATAATTAAAATCGAGATTTAATATGTGATAACTGCCCGACCAGATGAATATTAATGGTTCCGGCAGGAAGGAAAGTTGTACGGTAATCAAAGATTGTGGGGTAAAATGCATATAATTTGTAGCTGAGATAGCCAAAATGCATTGCTTATAGCCGACAGACCCAAAGATGTTACTCGGCTTCCATGGGAGTTTTCCAGATTGGAATGATCCTCAAATGGCCTTCGGCAGTTTGATCTGAGTAGATGGGCTCGTGATTTGCCCAGTCATCATAGGGTAACCTGGAATTGATTGAACTTGGCGCATGGCCAACGTTCCAAACCACATGTCCTGGATCTTGCATTGCAGAATCTTGTAGAACCTAAGTGTTTGCTGCGGACTATATGAGATATATGAGTGGTGCGTAAGGTGGTGCAACCATTCAACGTCTAAATGAAGAATCGTCAGCTGTTAGATTTTCTTGTTTGACTTTTTTCGGCCAATTCCTAGCAATGTCGATCGCATCTCTGGGAGCCCATAATTCCAGGAGGAGAAAGATGATATAGTCGATGACAGCGCAGAGACAGAATAGCTTCCCTGCCCAAATGCCACAGCCATAATATCGTTTCAACCGATCGATGAGGGCAAAACTCTGAACCCCGGCTCTTCCCCTCGTAGCACTCCAACTGGCGGCATCGGCTGCCTCATAACCGTAAAAGTCTGCTTCACTAAGAGCTCCCGAAATACCATCGTAAACCCTCTCTGTCCGCTTAGCTACATCCGTCCAGGAGTACATTTTCTTGACCTGGTCGTGAAAATCTCCGGTCCGAACCTTGTTTGCCCGTAGCTCTGCGATAGCTCGTCCAGTTGCAGCCACTAAATCATCCTCCTCTGGCTTCGCAAATACGGTCATGTGTCCTGGTAAAACTTCTGGTATCCCACCAACTTGAGTGCAAACCACGTATAATCCACAACTCGCTGCTTCTACGATCACAGTACCGAATGCTTCCGTTAAACTTGGATGAAGATATATATGACCTCGAACCATCACGTCTCGTACTTCCTCATGCCTGACTGGTCCAAGCAACTCCACGCGATCGTGTAAAACATTTCTCTCCAGCATTTGTTCCAAATCGATTGCTTTTGGCCCAGAACCGGCAATTATGAATCGTACATTCGCATTGTTCGCCAGAATTCGAGGTAGAGCAGCCACTAACAAATCCGTCCCTTTGTTGTAGAAGAGCCGGGAGATTACGACTATTGTTATGGTATCGTGCGGGCCGAGATGTTGAGGAAGAGAGGTGGTAGAGAAGTCGCTGGGATAGGAAGGATGGTATAGTGGTCGGAAGTTTTCAGCGACTACAGCATTCGGTATTACAGATACCATCAGAGGATCCAAGGAAGCTCGAAGAACTGTATTTTCTTTACTGTTAGATGTTAGCATGTTGACTACGAAGTATCCAGAATTCTCACCATGTATGGCTCACGCAAATAACATGATCTACATCACTCATTGTAAACTTCAACAACTTGTTCGTAAGGATACTCCCAGCATCTGCAAATCCAAATAATGAATGATCCGTAAAGACAGTCCGTAATCCCATAGTCCTTCCATGTAGAATAGCCTCATGACAAAATGGACTCATACTGCCATGCCCATGTACAATTTGTATCTCTTCTCGAATGGCAATGTTTCGAAATATGGGAAAGAATGAGAAAACCGTAGGGAACGTTGATGCTCGGTACATGACGAAGAAGGGAACGTGGTAGACTTTGAGGCCATTTGTGAGGTAGCGTATGCCTGTTCGGTCTTCGTACGCATGGGTGATGATGATGACTTTGTGTCCGCGATCAATGAGTTTGGAAGAAAGTTGATATATGTGACTTTCGACTCCTCCGGGTTGGGGGAAGAAGAAGTCACTAACCATGGCAATATTGTACGGCATCTTGGTGATGTATTGGAGGAAGATGGCCAAAGGTCGTGCCTGATCCCGTGCATCAACGTCATATAACTCGGACAGGATATTGGTACGCGACGTAAAGAGACATGATCTTTGACTTCATTGATGTTCTCATCAGTCCATCAATGACAATGTGTCGCAGAATATGTTACAGTATCTCGAACCACGCGACGCGAAAACAAGGCTGGCTCGAACCGAGGTTCAACCGTCGCATCGTTCAGCCTCGAACTTTTTTTCAACGTTTGATAACTTCACAGATGCGCCGAATTTAATTCGGTGCTAAAGATTTTACAATGTCAGCACAGATATATTCTCGATATGTGCCACCGGCAAAGAAACAGAAGTTGGACTCAAAACCCCTCGTGGTAGCATCAGAACCTGCGTTAGAAGTTTCGAAAGTTACTCCACCAACACCAGCAATACAGCATGATGCTTCCGCTACCTACGCTCGATATGTCCCCGCTTCTAAACCGAAATCCAAGTCTGTTGAATTGCTGGGGAAAGACGAGAGCATGGTTACTGCTGCGATAACGGCGGATAATCGACCAAACAAACGAGATGTTCCCCAGCTGGATGATTCTGTAGCGCAATCCTCGCCCAAAAAAGCCAAGAAAGACAAGAGGGACAAGAAGGACAAAAGATCGAAGGGAACCAAAAAGGAAAAAGATGCAGAAAGCAATGATGAAACTGGAGAGCAAGACTTGCTGGATGGTAATGGTGAAGAGAAAAACGGAAACGAAGCAGAGCCTATAAAAAAGAAGAAGCGGAAGGAAAAGTCCACAAATAACGATACGCCACTGGATAATATGGAAGGGGTAGAACCAACTGGAGAAACCGAGGGAGAGGCAACACATAAACGATTAATGGCGAAACGTGAAAAGTCTTTGAGGAAAGCAGAAAAATTGGCAAAAAGAGAGGCAGAAAAAGACACAGCAGAAGTTCCACCAGAAGAGGAGGAGCAACTACACGATTTAATACCACTACCACAACCAGAGCCTGTTCCCCAATTACCAATACAGAGTCTTACGACTTCTCTGCCACCTTGGCTTGCTTCTCCCATCCGTGTATCTCCAGCGACGAGATTGCCTTTTGCAGATGTTGGAGTCCCAGCAGAGGCAATCCCCATACTTTCCTCGAAAGGCTTTCATCATGCATTCGCTGTCCAATCTGCTGTATTGCCGATTCTTCTCCCTGGGCCTGCTCAACGACCTGGAGATATTCTGGTATCAGCTGCTACTGGGTCTGGTAAAACACTAGCATACGTGCTTCCTATGATTGAGGAAATTAGTAAAACCGTCACAACACGCCTTCGCTGTTTGGTTGTGGTTCCAACGAGAGAACTCGTACTCCAAGCTCGAGATGTCGCAGAAATATGTGCTTCGGCATTTACGAATGGAAGCAGAAGAAGAGTGAAGATTGCAACAGCTGTGGGAAGTGAAAGTTTAAAATCCGAGCAGGCTTCGATAATGAAACAAGAGTTGAGATATGATCCAGAAAAATATCGAGCAGAAGAGAAAAGATTGAATTCGAAGTGGGAAAGCTCCGATGAAGACGGCGACGAAGATGAAGAACAACTTTACGTTGAAGAGCGTGTCTCGACATTGGAAGATCACGTCATCACTTCACAACCAAAGGTCGATATTCTTATCTGTACACCGGGTAGGCTTGTTGAACATCTCAAGTCTACTCCAGGCTTCTCGCTTGAATATGTGAATTGGCTTGTTGTCGATGAAGCGGATAAACTTCTTGACCAGAGCTTTCAACAGTGGCTAGGCCTAGTCATAGGGTCTTTGGAGAAAGAAAGGAGGGTGTTCCAGAAGCGACCAAATCACGTCAGAAAGATCATTCTCAGTGCTACTATGACTCGAGACATAGGGCAATTGAGTGGTCTGAAGCTTTACAGACCACATATGGTGGTACTGGAAAGCGCTACAGCAGAAGACACGGCTATGACAGATGTTTCACATGGGCACGTTCTGCCAGAGCTGCTCTTGGAGTCTGGCATCAAAGTTGAGGATGAGAGCATCAAGCCACTTTATTTGATGGAAGTTCTCCGGCGTGAAGGGCTTGTTCAAGGTATTTTTAAGCAGGCCAACGATGCGTCTGATTCGTCCTCAGATTCGTCTGATTCGGATTCTGATTCCGACGATACTTCGTCGTCAGAGTCCGATACTTCAAAAACTCTAGTGGAGTCCAAGGCTGTGCCACCTTCGGCCGATGGTATTACACCCAGGGGATCCCTCATATTCACAAAGTCGAACGAGACTGCTGTTCGTCTTGGTAGATTAGTAGCATTACTTGATCCTAAGTCTGCATCATCTATTGCCACTCTCACATCTACAACACGAAGTTCAGCACGAAGAGCGTCTCTCAAAGCATTCGAGAATGGCCGAGTCTCGATTCTTATTGCATCTGACTTGGTCTCACGAGGTCTCGATCTTCCTAATTTAGCACATGTCATCAATTACGATGTTCCTGTGAGCCTATCAAGCTATGTTCATCGAGTAGGAAGAACGGCAAGAGCCGGGAAACGTGGTCATGCGTGGACATTGTTCACCCCAAGTGAAGCTTGGTGGTTTTGGAACGAGATTGGAAGATCAAATGCTGTTGAGCGGACCGCGGCAATATCTAGGGTAAATATTGCTGCGTCACAGTTCAGTGAGGAGCAGAAAGCTGCTTATGAATCTGCTTTAGAGGCTTTGAAGCTTGAAGCAAGTACTTCCAAAAGGTCAAGCCTCAAGTGAAGCGCATCATTAAAAAATACAATTCTAATCTACCTCTGGCTTTGCATATCATCTTTGTAATTTCTTTACGTCACGATTGCAACCCAGCTTGAGTTCTGTTTTGCTGAGATCCTGACATCCAACACAGCATGTTGCGCCGTAATTGTACGTGCCTCAGATCTACATCTAGAAAATCAAGGTTTACTTGTATCCCGGATCGGAAAGTTCAGAACTTCAGATACCAAGTAACCCTTGACTCGCTAAATCATTTGCGCCTCGTCCATCGGAGACCAGCATTACTCCGATGTATTTGCTCGGTTCGGCCAATGGCAAGCTTCAATTTTTGTGTCTCAACGTTTGATACCATTCTGTGCCCGGTCAATGTCACTTCTCAAGCTTACCACTGGCCGGTTAATATCGAAAGCTTGAGATCCACTCGTAATCCGTCCGTTTCGAGCACCGATTCAGTTGGTTTATTTCGGCCGAAGACGTTTAAGGAGTTGCTCTCCGTCAACTGTTGGTATTCTTACTTCGGCACTTGGTCAATTATCTTACTTAGTGCACCTCTTGTTCTATGAGGAGCAGAGATAACCAACGGTTTTCAGAATATGTTGGCTTACTGCCGGCACATGTTGTTATTCACAGGGTTTGGATTCAAAAATTGGGCTCACCGTCGAATGAACGATGTGGAAATAATGGACACCAAGAAGATCACCTTCCCCGAAGGATTTCATGTTCGGATTGAGAATCAGAACTGGGATTCAGGGTATATGGTTTCACGCAGAAGATTTTCGTCCGCGACATCGATGCCAACTACATAGCCCTGGATCTGGCTAACCCTGGCCGACTATTAGGATCGAAGGAGCTTGTGTAGGCTCGAGAAGGACAAAATTAGTGGCGGTCACCTACCCGCGAATCTTAGACTAAATAACAAGCCGACTTCGAATAGAGCTTAAAGTCTCATTTACTTAAAACAGTTGACGACATAGTCGTAATGTTCTAAGTTAATCCACTAAAACACGATGTTTCGTCAACTTAGTCGAAGAACTATTCTGGTACGACTGCCACTTATTTTGTCCTCCGCGAGGTAGGCTTCAGACTCTATATCTGTAGAAAACGGCAGCCTCGACTCTTCCACGGAGACTAAAGGTCAGCAAAGCGCTCAGCAGAGTGCGAATAACCAGCATGCTTCAGACTTACCAGATTCAGAAAAGATCGCGACTCCTGCAAACTCTTCTGCTATAGACGAAGATGACCCAACGTTACCGTTGAACTGGCCGACGGGGAAGAAAATTATCAGTATGGGCATTCCGTCCGTCCTATGTTTCGTCGTGTAAGTTGCACAACTTTACAAGTAGCTTCCAAGCTAACGGTTCAAGTGCGTTTGGAAGTTCCATATATACGCCTGCGGTCTCTGATGTGATGCTTGATTTTGAGGTCTCTAGTATAATAGCTATCCTACCACTGACGGCATACGTTCTTGGGCTTTTCTCGCCGAAATGCTGATAATGCAAGCAGATGTGAAAACACAAGCAACCGAAACGCCATAACCAGTGCCAGTGAGTTCAATTCCCTTCTCGACCACGACCTTCTCTTCTTCCTCGCTTGCGACGGTTTTTTGATTTGCCATTGTTTTGTAGTTGCATAGGTCCCAGCTCATCATCATCGTCTTCTTACCGTTAACGCTTTTGTAGTGGTTTGAGAACAAAAGGTGCTCCACCAGCAAAAGACAACCCCGATCCCAAAGAAAGCAGATATTCATGTCCTGCTCGTAATTCCGCAATGACTTCGGGTTGAGCCTTTACATGTTCAACATCATCCTCCCTCACAAAAGTTTTCAAAGCCTCCGTTCGCTGATCCAAAGATTCGAGGATTCTATCATTCTTTTTTATCGCTAGTGGTGCTTCCTATTCTTTGGGTTTTCCATAACCGGGGTCCACAAATCAGGGTAGCAAGTCGGTATGATACTAATAACCTGTGAAGATAGCTAGTGCTTGGTTTAACAATGGTTTGCAATATATACCTCGACTGTTGTTTACTGATCGCGGCTTCAAGTGCCTGCCTTCGGATGTGACATCTTCAGCGGCTGTCGGATTTTCAGAATGTGCCAGAGTGTGTGAGGCATGCCTCTCACACTCATCTGATTACCGATCTAATAACTTTCCAAAATCGCTCTTTACATAAACATAATCAAAAGTTCCCCGTGCTAAGCGAGCTGGCATTTCATTTTCTCTATTAGATTAACATACTAACGCTGACAATTAGTAATGTGAAGTCGGGGTATTAGAATTGTTGTAATTTCTAGTATACTGGGAAATAAATGCGAAGAGATAGGTGTTAAAGTTCGTCTACTTTGTCTAAACTTTCTCGATAGTATTGTACATTTAAACCCGTTAACGATGTCTATAGCGAAAACAATCTTTTCGATATTAGAATTGATATACTAGTGTAGTTCCGGGAATAGGACATGCGGTGGTGAGGGAGATTATGCCTAAAGTTGCTGATCTAGTGGAGGACTTTTGGACAAATCTTGCTAAAGTGAAATTGAAAACACCTTGGGGTTTTTGCCCCTAGGGCTCCCATGATGTCTTGCGTTTAGCATTCGTTGATATAGTATAATTACAGGTGCTGAAGTGTATAAAAGACTAGAGGAAGAATCCCATTCTGTAATGGCGATGTTCACGGTAGAAAACTCGCCTATGTGAGATTGAAAAGGGCGTGGGGTTTTCGCCCCGGGAGCTCTAACGTTGTTTTTCGTGTCGCATTCGATTTTCTAATACCCTACAAATGTTTGAATAAGTTATGTTTGTTAGGGGGAGAAATCCCATGCGAGAATTGCGAAGTTGTCAGTTGTCGAAAACTCGCTTAAATAAACATGAAAAGTGAATGGGACTTTTGCCCCTGAGACTCATATACTTTTTTCGCGTTATGTTCGTAACTAGGATGTAATTAGAGATATTTAGACAAGTAGTACTTGTGAGGGGGAGAAATCCCATGCAAGAATTGCGAAGTTGCTAGTCGTGGAAAACTCGCTTGAATGAAATTGAAAAGGGGGTGGGGCTTTTGCCCTAGAGGCTCCCATGTTGTTTTTCGCGTTAGTTTCGTGACTGGGATATAGTCCGAGATGTTTAGATAAGTAGGATTTGTTAGGGGTTAAGATCCTATGCGGAGACTACGAAGTTGCTAGTCGTGAAAACTCGCGTAAGTGAATTTAAAAAAGGCGTGGGGTTTTCGCCGCAAGGATTACTAAGATACCCTTCGTATGTTTTTTGTTACTCTAATAAATCTAGAGCTGTTTTAACAAGTTAGGCTTTATAGGGGCTAAATCCTATCGAGAAATTACAAAGTTACTCGCGGTCGTTAAAAACTCGCTTATAAGATTCGAAATAAAAAGAGCGTAGAGCTTTTTCTATAAGAACTTCTATAATATCTCTTATAAAGTTATCTTAATTATAATAGTATTAGAGATATTTAAAGAAGTTAAACTTAATAAAGATAAATCTCTATTAAAGATTTATAAAGTTACTTATAGTTATAGAGACTAGAACTTACTTAAATAATATAAAAATAATATAGATATTTTAAAATAAGAACTTCTATACTATCTTTTTAAATAATTAGTCTTTCTTTACTATAATATAAAATACTTAGAGTTATAAAACTTTATTAAAGAGAAAATACTATTATAAGAATTATAATTATACTCTTTATTATAGATAAGTAAATATATTTAAAAGAGATATAAGGTTTTATATAATAGAGTTTTAAAATAGTTTCTATATAGATAACTTTCTAATAATATTATTAAAATAGTTTATATAAATTAAACTTTAAAGAGAAATAAACTTATTTTAAAAATAATAGAGATATTTACTATTTTTATTAAAAAGATAGCTACTAAATATATACTTTATTATATTATAAAACTAATATTTTATTATATTATTATTATTATAGAAAGAGATATAATAAAATATATTTAAAGATAAAAAGTCTTAAATAAATAATTTTTAAAAGTATTTTACTTTTAAATATAAAAGCTTTAATTTCTTTAATAAATTATAAAGTTAATTTTTATTTTTATAGTATATATTATAATTATTAACTAATATATATATTAAACTTAACTTTATAGTTATAATAATAATATTTATTTTTAAAACTTATATAAAAATATATTTAAGAGTAAACTAACTCTAAATAAACTATTTTTAAAGATAGTTTACTCTTAAATCTACTATAATATTAATTTCTAATTATTTTAATAATAAGTTTTACTTCTTATAATAATACTTTTATCTATTATAATACTATTTAACTATTTTCTAATTTAATAGTTACTATCTTATCTCTTTAAGTAAAGTATAACTTAAGTAAGTAAACTTATTACTTTACCTTTAATATTTTTTCTTTTAATCTATCTAGAGTAATTATACTAGTAGATCTACTAGATAAAATTTTAACCTTAACTTCTTTTAATCTTTAATTTTAAATTATTATATCTTATTTAGTAATTATAGCGCCCGAGCTTACGGCTATATAGTCGCCGCTAGACCTAGATTATAATTAAGATAAAATATAGTTCTTTAAATTATAGAAAGCGAAAATCTTTTATTAGTAGATTATAGAAGAATATATTTAGCGAAATATTAAAGGTATTAATATATATAATAATCTCTATTATTTCTATACTAAGAAGCTAGAGTCTTTATATAAGACTTAAGTCTTTTAGCTAAACTAGAATATTAAATAAAGGTTATTTATATACTTTAGTAAGTTATAATTCTCGATCTCTTTTAATATATTAAATACTAATAGTATTAGATAAATATATAATCTTAATAGAGTTTAGAGTTTTCGAACTATCTTTAATATCTTCTTAGCGCGAAAAGTAGATCTATAATTAAGTTAAGATAAAAAGAGTAGCTAAAGAAAGTAATATATAGAAATCTAATAGCTATAATAGTAAATCTAGTTATTAAGAAAGTATAGAATTAAGAGTTAGTAAGTAAGCTATTAGTACTCTCTTCTAACTAAATATAGAGAAAGAAAAGAAGCCTATTAATCTAGCGAGAAAGACGTCTTTAAGTACTTTCTAATTCTAAGAAACAAAACTTATTAATCTAGTAAGAAAGATAGTATCTAGTACTTATATATAGAAAGATAAGTCTTTAAGATCGAAGACTCTCTTATTAAAGTAATCTAACAAGAAAGAATTTATATTAGTCTAGACTAAGAAGAAGATATATAATATCTAGTATAATATAAGTTATCTCTTAGTTAATAGTAAACTATAATTTTCCTTTAATATCTATCTTAAGTATATAATTCTTAGCTTATTCGAAAAAGACTAGGCCTATATAAAAACTACTAAAACTCTTTTTTAAATATTTATTAAAGCTAGAGAAGAATCTAATAGCTTACTTACTATATAGCTAGAGTTAGCTAAATTCTATATTATACTAAGTAGACCTAGTATAGAATATAATAGACTTATAGGTATAGCGAAGTATCTTTAAGTATAATATTAAGAGTCTAATAATAATACTAATAAAGCTAAAGACTTTAAGTTCTTTTTCTAAAGATATTATAGAAAGATAAAAGGTAATAAGTCTAGTTATTAGACTATTAAGATCGATTATCTAAAACTAATCTCTTTTACTTATAGTAATATATATCTTTATAAGGAGGTCCTCTATATTATAAGTAGCGTCGGCCTTAGCGTCGTAATACTTCTAGAACTAAAAGTTCTAGAATTAAGCGAGATTATAGAAATTAAGTAGTTTCTAGAACTACTACCTAGTAGTTTAATTTAGTTAATATTAGCTATATTTAGGTTAGCGGATAGGCCTCGGTTTAGAGTACTATTACGTAATAATAAAAGTTTAATAAGTTCGCTAGATAAACCTATTAAACTAGCTAGAAGTTTAATAAGTTTAACTAATAAACCTATTAAACTTAAGAGAAGAAAAGTTCTATATAATAATTATAATTTTCTTAGATAGAAGCTTTATACTTAACTTACTATAGTAATAGTATATTATCTATTTAACTTACTCTTATTATAATAAATATACCTTTAAGTATATAACCTAATAATCTTATATATACTTACTTATATACTAACTTAATAAAACCTCTATCTACTATATATAGAATACCTAAATTATTATACTAGTCTAAGATAATAATAATAAGAGAGACGACGTTAGTATACCTAATACCTTACTACTTATTATAGTTAAGAATATAATTAAGAATAATAAGTCTTTTAAAGTTACTCTTCTAGATAAGTTTAATAGTAAGTAAAATAACCTAGAAACCTTTCTTTACTAAGTCGAGGTTTACCTTATATTTAATAAAGATAAGTTTAAATTACTACTAAATAAAGTATATATATAGCCTCTTACTTAAGAGAGAAAGCTTAGAAGTAAGTTTAGCTATTTCTAAAGAACTTTCTTATATACTAGTTTACCTAAGAATAGATAGTAATAACCTAAAGAGTCTTTAGAGAGTTAAATAGATTTAAGGCGAAAATCTACTATATATTTAGCGACGTAGACGCTCGATAAACTATAGAAAGAAAGCTTCTAGCTCTCTATTAAATAAAATCTACTATCTTCTATACTACTAAATTCTAAAGATATAGAAATAAAATAAGTTAGAATACTATAGCTCTAATAGCTCTTTTTAAAAAAGACTTAAAGGACTACCTTAGAGAGAAACTTGTTACGACCTAGGGATATATAGTTACAAGACTATAGTTAGGTAACTTAGATCCCCTAGGACTCGTCGAGTCTAGAGAGAACTTAGTCCTAAGTTGTCGAGAGAATCTAGAGAGCTTCTAGGAGACAAAGGTTCTATATAATAATTGTAATTTCCTTAGATAAAAGCTTTATACTTAACTTACTATAGTAATAGTATCTTATTAGTTTATCTTACTCTTATTATAACAAATAGACCTCCGAGTCTATACCTAGTAATAATACGCCTACTTACCTTATACTAACCTTACGACCCTAGTCTACTATAGGTAGAATATAAATCGTTATACTTTAAGTACCTATTCTAAGTAAGTATTAATTATTAATAATAGTACCTAATAACCTACTTAGTCTAACTACTAGTTAGGTCGACCTTAGTTAAATAATTATCTAAGCTAAGAAAGAACTTTACGTCCCTCCCCCTAATAAGTTTAATAGAAAACCTAGCGAGGTAAACTAGTTTCTAATAAAGGCCTAACTTTATATAAACTTCTATAGAGAAAAGTTCGAGAACAAAATAGACTAAGTTTTATTTATAGTTACCCGTCTTAAAGAAAAGGCGTATAACTAGATCGAACCTAACCTCGAGGAATTTATAGCTAGTAAGTCTAAAAATAATAAACCTACTATAGCTATATTAAAAGCTACCTAGAATTACTTTATTTTAATAAATAGATTTACTATAGAACTTAAACAAGTATTCGGCGATATCGATTAAAAGAAGAAGACCGAGATAGGACTTCTACGCCTTAGATAAACTAGATTAACTATAAGGTACTATACTAATTTCTAATAACTATCTTCTAGACTAGGACTTAATAATAAAGCCCTAAAGATTTAATTCTATTAAGAATTAAAAGACTACGTTAAGAATAAGTTAGTAAGAATAGAGTCTACTATTATAAACGAGGGGCGTATATAATCTAGTATATAGTAAATACAAATAACTAAGATAATAAAAGAGGTAGTTTTTAATAAGTAAAGAAGATAATATTTTAAAGTTATCTAGTAACGAGCTAATATATAAACCCGGAACGGAATAACTATAACTCGAAATAAGTCTACCCTATTATATCTGTCCCCTCTTAGAATACTAAGTCGCCTTCTAACTTAGCCACGTAATATAAATTAAATAACTAAAAGAAAACCTAGATTCCCCTATACCTAACCCTCGGTAGTCTAAGGTAGGCCCTCGGCCGCCTAGGGCTCCTTCGACTCGTTAGAATTATTAGAAACTCTAGAACCCTTACTCCTACTACCCCTTTTGACTATATTACTCCCTAGTACCTTATCTTTCTTAGTAGCCTCCCTAACTACCTTTATCTTCTTATAAAGATTCTTTACTCTTAGAGTAATCTCTTCTTTTATAAGAGGAAATAGCGGAATCCTATCGTTCTACCTAATATAGTAGTTAGACTCTCTATAATTCTATCTACTAAAAGTAAACTCTATAAAACGCGCTCCTAAGATCCCCTTCTTTACTTTCCCTAGATTTCGGTAGTAAGATATATCGCTAAACTTCTTTTCTTCCTTACATCGAAAAGCCTTAATTCTATTCCGAACTCTTTTCTTTACTTTCTCCCTCTACTCGGCTAGGTACTTATCGGATTCTATAAAGTCCTTCCTAAGATATAGCTTCTTCTACCCCTTAACTCTAGTATCTTTCTAAGAAAGCTCTCCGAGTAGAGTATTAGAAATAGCTCCGGGTAGTAATAACTTAATAGTAGCTAGGAAACGACTAGTAGTATAGTAAACGTATAGTAGGTAGTTAGGAATAGTAGGCGGAGACTTTAGTTCCTTCTATAAGAAGGCTACTTCCTTAAAACTTATAGGTTTATCTCGTATAAATCTACTATATTAATTTACTTCTCGAAAAACCCCGAAGACTCCCCTATATTGTTCTTTAGGCTTAGCTAAGAATCTAATAAGAGTAGTTTATTAGAAAAACTTTACTTTACCTTATTTCGCGGGTTTCTTTTCCTAGGCTACCCTAAGCCTCTCGTAGTCTTTATAAGAGAAGTTAAATTTTAATAATTATAAGATTTCTTGTTTATAGATCTCCTCTTAAGTAAGTTTACTACGACTCTATACCTCTCTAACCTATAGTATTACGGCTCCCTCGACCTTCGGAACCTAGGCTAGAGTACTCTCTTTCCCTTTATTATCTAAAGAAGTAAACTCTATAACTAGTCTAGTTTTACTATCTATTAGATCTCGTAGTTTTATTAAAATAAAGGTGTAAACTTCTCTAGTATCGCCTATAGTGTCCCTAATATAGAAAGGTATAGCTAGTTACCTCTAGTTGTCGTCTATAGACAAGTAATATTAGATAGCCTAGTAGAACAGGTCGCCTATTAGAATTTATTAAGCTATAGAATAGTAATAAGAAAATATCTATCTATTTATCTTATTACCAAAGTCTAACTATTAGTACTATCTTATTACCTTAAGTTCCTCTAGTAGTAAAGGGCTAATAGGATTCTCCCCCTTTTACTACTAAGAAAATATATCTAACTTAACCGGCTTAGAACCTATAATAGCCTTACCCTTAAACGCCTCTAGGAAGTAATATCGTAGAATAGCTAATTTCTAAATAGATAAGTCCGCGGCGGCCGTAGACTTGTATCTAAAGCCCCGGTATATAGTAGGTAAAAACTAATTCTTCTCTCTTTTAGAGTCTATATTAAGAGTATCTTTAATTAGTCGGTTTATAAGCCTATAATACCGATTTTCTAGAGTCTTGTTCGATACCTAGTAGGTTTTTAGACCTAGCTTATAGTAGAAAGCCTACGTATAAGAGTAATAGCTTTCTCCTTACTAAAATTACTTATTAAAAGTAATAAGCTCTTTCTTCTCTAGTTCTATCGCCGCCTTAATTCCCTTAAAAAACTCTAGTAGAAACTTTAATTTATAGTTATAGCTCTATTCTTTATCCGCCTTTCTTCTCGAAGGGATACTAACTTTCTTATCTAGTCTCTTTATTCTATTATTAGAATTATTCTTCTTATTCTCTAAATCCTTACTATCCCCCGTCTCGCTAGATATTCTCGGAATCTACTTCCTTCTTACTTTAGCCTTCTTCTAGAAGCTAGCGTTGTTAAATAGTAGAATAAATACTTAGATCTTAGAAGTGCCTTTCTTACTACCTCCTCTAGGAATCTTTAGGCGAGCTAAAAGCTTTATCTTTTTATTTAGTTTAACTACCCCTTTACTTCTAGCTCTTTTAGTAGCCTTACTCTTACCTATTACTTTAATTAAAGGCGAGCCGCTACTATTAGAAGTTTTAGAGTTAGAATCGTAAATAACCTCGGTACTAATAGCTCTTATAAACCCCTTATCTTAAAAACCTCTTTTTACTAGCTCTTTCTCGTTAGGATCTTTACTATTAGTACCGATTAGTAGCTCTTTATCTTTTTCTTACTCTTTCTACTCCTAAAATACTTAACTAAAGTATATATCTAAATTCGGTCCTCTATTCTTATCTAATAAATTATTTAAAAGTGTATCCCCCGATAGTTTTAGAGCTAAACTACTAGGCCGCCCTAGGCTACTACTAATCTCCTTATCTTTCTCGATAACTATAAAGGTACGAGAAATAGCTAGGGCTAATAATTCGTTAAACTATACCTCTTCTTCTAGGATCCTAGTATCTTTATTTAGATATATTCTATATTCGACTAAGAGTTACTTTATTATTACTAATAGTATTACCTTATCTTTAATTATTTTAATAGCTAGTCGAATATTAGTAGTTATTACCCTCCTATCTTTTCTTCTACCTAGCTTATTACTTAAAAGACGATCTATAATAGCCGCGTTAATATATAGTATAGCCTTAGTAAAGAGTATATCTCTACTTAGTACCTTAAGAGCTTAAGTAAAGGCTTCTATCTAGATTTCTTCCCTATTCTTTCTAACTTAAGTTATAATAGTATTTATCTAGGTTAAACCTCTTTAATCTTTACTCTAGTTCTTTTAAGCCCGGCTTTTTAACTTCTCTCCTCGGTCTTATTTAACTTTATTTAAGTTTAGAAAAGTCTAAATTACTAGAAAGTATCTGTCCTTATATTCCTTTCTTATAGTAAATTCTCTTAGCTATAACTTATTCTCTACTATATAGCGATAAACCTCCTCTAGCTTTTACGACGCGTTATTTGTTTTATTTATTAGTCCTTTACCCTATACCTCTATTATAGTATTCTTATCCTCTCTCGAAAGCCCCTCTAATAATACTCTAATCTTCTTATAATCTAAAGGTAATTAAGTTAGTTTAATTACTAAAAGTTCTACTAACCTTATTACTTATTAATCTTTATTTTTTATAAGGTTTACCTTTATTATAGCTAATTAACTATCCGCTATCTTAAATTATAACCCGGAGAGTCCTCGGCCGCCGAGGGTAGTATAGCTAAAATCGTAGTATCGTAGATCTATAGAAGATACTAGGTCTAGGCTCCTAGCGGGCCTATTAATATAGAACGAAAAGTTACGTAAGCCTCCTATACGTAATTTAGCGCGGTGTCCGTATATATATAAACCCCCCCCCCTAGACCCCCTTACCTTAAGCCTTAATAACTACCCCTTAGCCGCCTAGGCCTCGCTCTTAAATAGATTCTTTGTAATTATTACTACTCTACTAACTATACCGACTAATATATTCTTGGCCGCCGGGGTATTAGCTAATTCTAAGTAGTATACTCCTAAGGAGAAGAACCTTACTAATAGACAACTTACTACTCTTCTAGACTACGACCTTAACCTAAATCCCGATAATACTTTTAACCTTAGCTTTCTAATTACGTCTATAACTACTAATATAGTACTATTCCTAGACGCTACCGCGGGAGAATATTACGTTCTAGATCTATACTAGAATAGAAAACTTTACTAACTAAACTACTTAGATATAACCTTTAGTATTCTCTACCTAGCTATTCGAATCTAGCTCCTTTATATTTTATAGGTTTATAGGTTTATTCTTCTATTCGAGGTAGATCTATTAAAGCCCGATAAATATATTCTACGGAAGAATCGTTAACCTCTTAGAGATAGCCTCCTATACCTAGACGGTAAGATTACTATACTTAGCGGTATTATACTTTAAGGTAGAAATAATAAGTTAAGCGGAATCGAAGTTTCGCTAATAAAGCCCTACAATCTCCTTAAGTACCTAGATTACGTTTCTTAGAAGATAAAAACCTTATTTAGTAGTAGAAAGCTTACTTTAAGTAGCGACTCTAAACCTATTATTTAGAAAGATAAGATAAAGCTTAATATTTAGCCTAATTCTTATCTCCTCTCTTCTCTAGTATTAAATATTATAAGCTCTTCTCCTATAGCCTCCTTAAGTAAAAGCGTAGGAAAAAAGCCTTCTAGTAAGGTTAGTACCCTACGTATCCTAAAGGGTCTAAAGGCTACCCCTAGAAGTACTCTAGCTAAGCCGTCTAGGAGCGTCTTAACTAAATTATTCCCGAAAATAGAAGAAGACCTTTACGACTTAGAGAAAGGCGACTTTGTTCCCCCTATTATTTCTAAAGAGCCCTAGGTTATAGAACTCTATAAGGATAAGAAATATATAAAAATTAGGCTAGACTAAGTTAAGAGCTATTACGAGGCGCTAAGTATAAAACTTATTATCCTAGAAAAGGAGTAATAAGCGAAAATAGTTTATTTAACTAAAGAGGTAAAGCGAGACTTCTATAAGCAAAGAGAGGATTATCGAGAAATTTATATACTTAAGGCGACAAGTGTAAGTCCCCTCTTACCGTAGACTTTTACTACTAATTTAGTAATCTAAGAAGAGCTAAAAATTACTCTCCTTAAGGACAGGGCTCCGACTAAGGAAATAGTAATAAAACTTCTAAAAGACCTTACTCTAGTTACTCTATTATCTATATAAACAGCTTTCCTTAGAGTTCTAGGTTCTTATAAAAAGGGTTTTAGCGCTACTATCTCTAATAGTAATTTCCTAGTTTCTATCTAATCGTCTCCTTTTAAGCCCGGAAACCTCTTTAATCCTAATAATATAAGTACTAGGCCGCCTAGGCCTCGCTTCTTTACTTTGTTCCTTTCTAATTCTAGGTAATAGGCGGTAGCGAAACGTAAGTCGAGCTATTCTCCTTTAGATCTATTTAGTAGAAAGAAGTAGAAAACCTTTGGCGACAATTAACTATTCTATAAAGAGGTTACGTCTAGCTTAACTATTCTAAACGATTCTAGTTTAGCCGTAGCTTCTTAACCTTAATCTAGATCTTATTTTATAAGTAATATAGTAGAAGAACTCTTTAGCGACATTTATTCTTATCTTAGCGGTACTAAAGAAGACTTTAAGTAAACTACTACTATTAAGACCGAAAAGAAATCGGACGACGAGAAGTTTACTAATACTTACTTAGTTACCTAATAGCCCTTAGTTTTTCGATAACTAATTCTCCTTTTCTATCTATATAATACCCCTTCTTATTTAGAGAAGATCTATAGGTTATACTAGGATAAAGCGGCTTATATAATAAATAAAAGTATTTTCTAATCTATTACGTCTTTATATATAGGTATCCTTCCCTAAATAATTTTAATAACTTCTATAAGGAGTAAAATTATTTCTAATTTATTATTTTATAATAACCCTAAGGCCGCCTAGGCCTTATATCTTCTACTACGCTTCTTCTAAGCCTACTACTACTACTATCCTATTTCCTTCTAAGATTAGCCTCTATCTTTACTCTTCTTCTTCTATTTTAACTCTCCTCTTTTCTCTCGGAATTATATACCTTCTTTATTACTACTTCTTAAGCTCCTTTCTTCTAGCTTTCTCTCTTAATAGCCTCTATAATTCCCTATCCTTTTCTTTCTCGTCTATCTTAGCCGTTTTATTTCTAATCTCTTTAAATTCCTCCTCTTTTTTAGCTTCTAGCCCTAGTTCTACTAACTCCGTTACCTTCTTAAATATAGAGCCTTTAATTTCTACCGAATCCTAGACTTCCTCTCTTTTTCTAAAGATTTTTAACCTTTAACTAGCAAAGGTTCTATTTAATCTCGTCCTATCTAATTTCTTAAGAAAATAAGTCCCCTTATTTGGAATAACTCTAGCTACTCGAAAAGAACCTAACTAGTAATAGCCTAGCTTTACTCTAGTAGATATATCTACTTCTTAGAGAGTATTATATAGTAGTACTAATTCGTTCTTTAAAATCTCCCTAATCCTTAGCCTCTTCCTCTTATTAAATTATTCCTTCCCTTTCTACCTTATAGTTTTCTATTTAGTAGTAGCTTTCTTTAAATCCTTATCTCTAATTTCTAGCTATCTTATATAAAGTACTAGTAATTCTTTAGTAGTTTTTACCTTCTCCTAATTAAGTATTCTCTAGGTTAGGATTAGTGTTTTTATAGGTAAGACCGCTTTAGATCTATATAGAAGGTAATATAGGGTCCTTCTAGTAGTCGCTTTAGTCGTTATTCTATCGGTAAGAAGGAATACGTATAGTCGGTCTAACTACTTCCCTATTTCCCCGTCCGTTATCTTAGCTAGTCCCGCTAAAATCTCTTAGTAACCTCTCTCTATTATTCTATTTATAGAGAGGTTATATACTAAAACTACTACCTAGTAAATACTATATTTCTTAGTTAGAATAATAATCTATTCTTTATTTTTAGGGCTACTATCGACAACTAGCTTTCTAAATATACTATAACAACAAATTATATCTTTCTAGATAAATTTAGCTACTTTCTTAGACGTTCTATAGACTAACGCTCTAGCCTTTACCTATCCTAATAGATCGTCCCTCGTAACTACTAGATATTTCTTCCCTCTATAGGTCGGTATTCTCACAATATTAAGGCTAATTTTTGTCTAAAGAGCTCTAGACTACGTTAGATATAAAGGTTCTTTCTATCTTTCCTCTTCTCTTAGTTAGTAAGGTTTATAAGTAGAGATATAATCCTTTACGTCTTAATAGTAGCTGTCCTAGAAATACTATTTAGAAACCTTATAGTAAGTCGAGTCTCTTCTCTTATAACCAGTATTATCGTAGAGATATTAGAGGATCCTTTAGCGTTCTTTCTAGTCGTCTATTACTCGTCGTTTCGGTAAACCCTTATTTACTCTACAAAATAGGACTCTACCCCTAACTAAGTAGTTTAGAGCCCTAGTCTTAAATTTCCTTCTATCCTTTACTTTAACTTTCTAAGAAATCTTAAGCGTTAGAAGAAATTAGGTAATTAGCTTAGAATCTAAAGACTAGTCTCCTTATAGATAGTCTTCGATAGTAGTAAGATAAACTTATACCTTAAAATAAGGAACGGCTTAAGTATACCTAAGTTTTACGTCGATAAAATTATTAATATTCTCTTCTAAGGCTTTCTCCGCTAGCTCTTCTTCCGTAGCCGGCCTTCGGGACAACCTATCTACTATAGTATACTTTATTCCCTTAACGTGTTTTACTTTAAAGTCAAATAGCCGGATCTAGGCGAGCTATCTAGTAACTAAAGCCCTAGGTAAGTTCGATACCGATTAATTTAACTAGAAGACTAGAACTACTATATCTATCTCTAGTAGAAAGTAAACCCTATAAAGCTAATTCCGGACTTTCTTTAGAGCCTTTAAGACCTCCTTACACTCTCGCTTTATAGTATTGTAATTCTACTCGGCTAGGCTCTAAGTTCCGCTATTATATCTAGATAGGTAGCGCTTCTTATTCTTATCTTTCTATATTAGGACTATTCCCTAACCCTTTAAACTAGTATCGACCGCTAAAATAATAAGGCCCCTATTAACGTCTATCTATACTAGCGCTAGAGCCGAGACTAAGGCGAGCTTTAGCTTATCTATCGCCGTATTCTATAAGTCGGTCTAAATAAAATCTACCCCTTTTCTTAGTAGTCGATAAAGTAGCTCTACTTTCGCCGCAAAATAAATAATCTAGATACGATAGTAAATACAAACCTTAATAAAGGTATAAATCTCTATTTAGCTAGTATACTTCGACTAATTAATTATCTTAATAACCTTATTACTATCCGGCGACCTACTCTTTACAGTATAGATAAATTCTACTAACTTAATCCTAGTAACTCTAAATTAAGACTTAGGGCCTATTATAGTACTAGCTCTTTCGATATTAGCTAGTACTATATTAAGGTCGGTAATATATTCTTAAACGAAACGGTAAATACTAAGAACTACCTCTTCTTTATTATACCTTAACCTAGGCCTAAATATAGAGACGTTATCGATAAAGATTCGGGCCCTAAGTAGAATATAGTCTTCTAATATCTTTATTTCGACTCTTACAAACTAAGCGACTAAATTAGTAGCTCCCTAGACTAACGTAGTATATCTAAGTAACCTAAGCGGAGTTATAAACACCGTAATATCTCGACTACCTTCGGCTAAGGTAACCTAATTATAGCCTAAAAAGAAATCGATTAACGAGGTAATCTAATAACCTACGAATTCTTCCGAGATCTTATTAATATTTAGAGGTAAATTAGTATCTCGAACTATAATAGTATTATACTTTATTATAGTATCTACTATTCTATAATCTCTATTCTTCTTTTTAACTAAAAACTACTAGTTCCGGTAAGGGCTATATACGGGCTCGAGTACTCTAGCCGCTATCTAATCCTTAAATATCTTATTAACCTTTTCTTAAAGGTATTTTGAAATAGAGAAGCCTTTAGCTTACTAGGCGTTATACGGGATAGTCCTAATTTCTTAAGAGGGTATAACCTCTTCTAATATTCGACTATACTCCGAGAATTTCTAGGTAAAGCCTTTCTCTCTTTAAAATATAAACTTAAATATTAGCTCCCTTTCCCTCGGTAATAGCTCTTCCCTAAGTAATATCTTCTTTATTTACTTAGGCGTTAGTCTCGACCCCCTAGAAATATCCGAGAACTTTAAGATAAGAAACCTATTATACTCGTTTACTAGTTCTACTAGTCCCCTATTCTTCTTCTCCTCTATTCTCCGCTACTTCTAATCGCTTCTTCCCCTAGGTATAGATCTATTAGATACCCCTTAAATAACTAGAACTACTTTATTTACCTTCTTCTTATATATACTAAAAACTTCTACTCTTTTAATAAAAGGAAAGATAGTACTAGCTTATAATAACGAGATTAAATTAGTTTTACGTAATATCGAAATAAAAGAACTACTTCTATTAATAGTAGGCTTAAAACTCCCTATATAATCGCCTCCTAATAATATCTCGGCCGCCCTAGAGTCCTAAAATCCTACTACCCTTAACGACCTAATATAGACTACTTTATTACTATACCTATTTGTCCTAATAGGCCTAGCTAATCTTTTTCTAGGAAAATACGATCCTCTCTAATCTTATCGATTATCTTTACTACCCTAAGAGAAACCTACTTAGTATATTCGTCGTTTACGATAGTAGTAAACTAGTAGCTATCTCTATAAGAGAAGAATATAAGAGCCGAAATAATAAAAGGTATTTCTAGAATAAGATCGTTCGTCCTATCCTTTAAGGTAAATAAGTATCGTATAACGTTAACCGAGCCTATTTAAATAGTAACGTCTTTATAAACTCTACTAAATCTTGCCCTCTTACTAATATAACTAACTATTCTAAGTATCGGATTAGGACGTATTACGAGACCGGCTATCTTAGAGATATAGCTAGATAGAATATCGATATCGAAACTAGTATCGAGTAAGGCGAGGACCTTAATATTCCCGATCCTAACTCTAACTCTTAGTACTTTAATAGTATAAGGTCTAGGTACCTCCTTAATAAAGGTAGACCCTATAGTTACTTTCTTAATTATACTTATATTAGCTTTATTACTCTTTATCGCCTTTTCTTTTAGTATTACTATAAGTATATTTTTAAATAATAGCTTTTATAAAATATTCGAATTAGCTAAAACCTCTCTAGTAGTTATTCCTTAAACCGGGGCGTTTAAGATCTTATTTAGTAAATCTAAAGGCGTAGCCTCTTTTTTAAGGATATCTAAATACCTCTCTATTTTTTGTACTATCTATAGCCCTAACTTAAGTATTTACTTAGTTTATTCTTTATCTAGCTCTATTTCCTCTACTTCCTCTTTCTTATCTACTTCTTCTACTCTCGAAACGCGTAGATTACCGATCCTAGGGATTCTTAGAGCCGCTAGCTTCTTTTCCTTATTAACTCTATCCCTTAATACTTTCTTCGGGTTCTTCTATTTCTCCTTATCGACCTCTTTATCCCGAGCTACTATATATATAGAGACTAACCCTAATTTATCTTTCTCTAGATTAGAATTATCTAGTTCTATTACTTCTACTAAGTTAACGTTCGCCTTATACGTTAGGTCCCTATTACGATTAACGGACCCCTCTAAGTTAGAGTTCTTTAGGATCTCTATCGGCCTTAGTAAGTCCTAGGCCGCCGAGGGGCTACTTACTTAGGCCTACCTCTGTGTATTTTCCTAGTTTTAAGTATTCTAGAAGAACTAAATAGCTATAGGGGTTTATCGAATAGTATCTATTCCCGCTCTATCCCTAGGTACCTAAAGTTGTTTTTCTCTATCTCTAGCCCTACTAAGGTATACCTTGCCTTTATATTTATATATTAGCCCTCTCTCGATATCTATTCTAAACTCTACGTACTCTCTATATATATAATCTATTACTAAGTAATACTAATAATAGCTACCCTAACTAATTCTAGCTATATTAACGTTAACTACGCTTATTCCCTATATATTTAGATATAGAGCCTACGACCTAGGTAGTCTACGGTTCTAATTCTAAGTTAGATATACGCCGTTCTAATTTAGGCCCCTAGCCGGGTTAAACTATTATTAACTTAATTATATACTAAAACTTAAAACTATCTTTTAAAATACTTTAGTTAATTTATTAACCTTCTTATTAAGTACTTTAGTTATATAGCTTACCTCTAATAGTACTTCTATTTTAACCTTAGAAGGCTTATTTACCTTCCCTTCCCTTAGTTGGCTAACGATATCCTCTACGCCGAGCGTAGTCTCTATATTATTAGAGAACTCCTTAATATTTTTCTTAGTGTTTATAAGGCTTATAGCCGTCTTAACTAGCTTATTAAACACAATCTTCTCCGGGTAGTTAGAGGATACCTTATTCTTACTAATTACTTTTACTCTTAGCGGTTTAGGTAGGCCCTATAAGAACTAACGACTCCTAGTATACTCCTCGATTATATATTTATTCTTTAAAATCCCCGAGATCCTTACAAATTACCTAACGTATACTATTATATCTAGTCCTATCTACCGCTTCTTATTCTTTAGCTTTTCTAAGAATATAATTAAGTTTATAATCTATATAGTATTATAGCCCTTAAACTCGTACTTTATATTCTTCTTTAATTCTTTCTAATTCTTCGAAATATAGCCTAGTAGACTTTAAATCGTTTAACTGCGCTTAAGATTATAGTAGCGGTTAATCCGATTAAGCTTATCTTAGTCCGTTCGGCTATTGTCGTTAAAGAGGTCTTTATAATAGTTAAGGAAAGTAGTAATATTTATACTATTAAAGATATAGAACCTGTCCGCTCCTAGTTAAGGTATTAGTAATACTATACGTAAAATTAGTATAACTACTATAGTAGGTGCCGTTGTTAAGGAGCCTATAGTATTAGATATACTTACTATATAAACTCTAACTTCTAGAATAGACGTTCTTAGTATCGGTAAAGGTAGCGATAGTAAGGCGTCGTAGGTAATATTGTTAAGTCTCTCGATTTCTTCGTATAAATTACTTATTAGGTTTACGCTTATTAAGTTATAGACGATTCTATTTAGGTTTAAGATTAGTAAAAGTATTAGATTAAGAAGAAGTAAACTAGTTTGTCGAATTAAGGTTATTTCTATTTTTCTAAAGCCCTTAGCCGCCGGGGACTCGTTAGATATAGGCGGCGACTAGCTATATATATAATTCTCTCCGGGCTTCTATTACGTAGCTAAGTAATCTAAAACCTCCGGAAATTGCCTCTTCTACCTAATATTAGCCCTCTTAGCTATTTTAGAAAGTATAAGTTCCTAATTCGGTATACCGAAATAAGTCTCTACTACCCTTTTACTCTTAACCTTACTAGTTCTTAAGCTACTTAAAACTAGATTGTTTAGGGTTAAACGAGTCTCGCTATTCTTAAATACTCTCTCTTTAGCTTTAAATTAAGAGGTTAATTAATAGATAAGTACAAAATTCTTTACTTACAAAACTCCGTAACTCCTTAATATAATAATTAAATAAGTATTACTAAAGTGTTCCCTATATAGGTTACTAATATAAACGAGGGGCGTATATAATCTAGTATATAGTAAATACAAATAACTAAGATAACAAAAGAGGTAGTTTTTGACAAGTAAAGAAGATAATATTTTGAAGCTATCTAGTAACGAGCTAATATATAAACCCGGAACGAAATAACTATAACCCGAAATAAGTCTACCCTATTATACTATAGAAATATATAAGCTTATAGAATTAGTAATTAAAATCGATAACCGCGCCTATAAACGTTATTTAGAAAAGAAGAGAATATATAGATACTATAATCGTAGCCTAAAGAATAGAGATAGTAATTTAATAGATTAGAAGTTAACAAAATATATAAAAGTAGTAATAAAAGGTAGAACTTAGAAGAAAAATAAGAAGTCTATACTACTAGTAGAGTATAAGAGACTAAGAGTAGAAGGACTATATTTTAAATATAAGAAACTAGGGTATTAAGCCCGGAATTATAGAAAGAATTCTAAAACTATAAAAATAGTTATAAAATACTACTTCTTAGAAATAAAACTAGAAGTAGAGGGTATCTATCGAAAGATTAGTCTAATAGACTCTAATATAGAAGAACTTAACTAATAGTTAGTCTACTCTAATAGCGAAGACTTAGAAACTATTGTCGAAACTAACGAGGGAAGGGTCGCTCTAACTCCGCCTAAAGAGAATCTTAGAGAGAACCTCTAAGAATAGATCTATCTTATAGATAAGAAGAAAGAGGACTTTTAGTTAGAACTTTAGAAAGCTTACGTTAGAATAAGGTCTACCTTAGCTATAGATAAAGAAAGAGAGTTAGCTAAGAAGAAGGCTAAGAATATAGAGAAAACCTAATTAAGAGATCTAGAGACTAAGGGACTTACTAACAAGGAAGTTAGGCGAAAATAGTTCGAAACTAGTATAAAATTAGAATAAGTACTCTAAGAATAGAGCCGACTATAGCGAAGAATAGATTAGGTTAATACCTAGAAAGCCTATATCTCGGAGTAGAAGCTTAATAAACTAGAGATATATAATACTACGTAGCTACTATATCTAGACTATAGATTAATCTATTAGTTAGTATACTACTATAATAACTATTATACGTATATCTCTCTAAGAAGAGAAAACTACTTCTCTAGATTTAAGTACTATATCTATATCGCCGTACTAGAGCTAAGGAGAAACTATAAAATATAAACTATTATCGTAGTAAAGACTAAGGATAGAAACCGCCTAGTATTAAATATAAAGCTACAAGGAAAGAAAGTTAAGGCCTTAATAGATATAGAGACTATAGAAAACTTTATTTCTTTATAAATAGTTAGAAGAATAAATACCCTAGTAAAGTCTATTAATAAACCTTATACTCTACGCGGAGTAGACGACTAAAGAGTCGCCTTCGACGAAGGAGTTATTAATAGAATAACTATTTCTCTTAAAATAGTAGTTAGTAGATATACCGAGAAATTATAGTTTAATATTATACTAATAAGTAAGGAGAAAGCTATCCTAAGAATACTATAGATATAAGAATATAACCTAAAGATAAATTAGAAAACCAAAGAAGTATAGTTTATATAATACTAATATAAGAGTTTATATTAACTAGAGAGCTAGACTAGAGTTTATACTACTCTTTCTAAGGCGCCCGAACACCTTAAATAACTAGAGAGTTCTCTATAGGTTACTAATAAAGGTAAAGAAAAATAAGTACCTATATAGTATAAAAGATTTAAGAAGTTATTCGAAAACCCGGAAGACTTTCGAGCCTTACCTAAATATTAACTATAAAACTATAAAATTAATTTTAAAGAAGAATCGAAATACTCTTTAGAAACCTTAAGACGCTACTATTTCGACACTATTAGAACGCTAGAGAAGTATATTAAGATAGTACTTAAGAAAGAATAGATTAGAGAATCTAAATTACTAATAGTATTAAATATACTAGTTATCGCGAAATTAGGCGATAATAATAGAAGGCCTTATATTAACCTTCGACGAGTTAATAATATTACTATTACTAACAAATATCTACTACTAAACGCCTAGTACTTATAGAATAAGCTAGCTAAAGCTAAGATATTTACAAAAGTAGACTAAAGAAACGCCTTTAACTTAATATAGATTAAGAAGAGTAAAGAATAGAAGTTCGCCTTTCTAGTACTCTCTAGACTCTATAAACTCTTAGTTATACTATTTAGAGCGAAGAATACACCGGTAATATACTAAAGGTAGAATAATAATATTCTACGAGAATACCTTAGTAAGTTTATTATCTACTACCTTAATAACCTTCTTATCTACTTAGAAGATAAAGACAATTATAAAGGATACGTCTATTTAGTCCTAGAAGCCTTAACAAAAGTAGACTCTAGGTTAAAATTAAGTAAGTATAAATTTAGAGTTTAGAGAATAACGTTTCTTAGTTATATTATTAAACTAGAGAAAATAAGTATTAAGCTAAAGAAAATCTAATAAGTTATAGATTAGCTGAAATTAACCTATATTAAGAACGTCTAATTATTTCTTAGCTTTAGTAATTTCTACTAATAGTTTATTAAGAGATACTCTAATATAGTAACTCTATTAATACGACTTACGCGAAAAGACGTACTATTTATTATAGAAGAACCCGAGAAAGTAGCCTTTTAGTAGCTAAAGAATAGGTTTACTAGTAACCCGGTAATAAGAAGCTTCGACAAAGATAAACTAAGTAGAATTAAGACTAATACCTTAGATACTACTATTAGTACTATTTATCTATAACTAGATAAATCCGGAAAGTAGTACTCTATTATCTATTACTCCGAAAAGTATTTGTCTACTAAATAGAACTATAATATTTATAAGAAGAAACTTATAGCTATAGTTAAATTATTAAAATATTAGAAAATCTACCTTCTAGAAGCTAGGTACCCGGTTAAGGTCTATATAGACTATAAAAATCTATATACGTTTCTTACCTTAAAGAAACTAGATAATAGAAGAATAGTAAGATAGGCCGAAGAACTCGCCTATTACGACCTTATTATTAAATATATTACTAGAAAAGATAACTCTAAAGCTAATACTCTAAGTCGATAGCCCGGATATAAGAATAATAAGGTATATAAGAAATAAGCTATTCTAAAAGAAGATAAGAATAGAAACCTTATTCCTAATACTAAAGTAATCGCCGCCCTTATAAAGATCTATAGTCTATAGTATAACGAAATTATAACTACTTAAAATAAAGAATCTAACGTTTCGAAAGAAACGTCTAAATATAAGAACAGTAAACTTAAGATACCTTAGTTATATACTAAAGAATTTATCTAGAGATTCTATAAGGCCCTAGAATATAGCTATTAAGAAATAAAGAGAACTCTCTAGAGAATTTAATAGTAATACTATATCGATAAGCTTCGATCTCTAGTAAAGGACATAGTAACTAGCTACAATACCTATATTTAGAATAAACTAGTATACTATAGCCCTTATAGACTAATAGAAATAATACTAATTCCCGAATAACTATAGAAAATAATATTATAGGACTTTATTATTAAACTTCTACTATTAAGAGATCTAATAACTAGTATTAAGTATAACTTAATTATAGTTATAATAGAAAGACTTACTAAGTATATAATTCTAATACTCTATAAGGAATCTAGTACTACTAAGAAATTAGTCTACGCCTTTATTCGATATATATTTATAGATTATAGTACTCTAGAGAGAATAGTTTCCGACTAAGACAAGTTATTTATATCTAAACTCTAGACGGCCGTAATAGTATATATAGAAATAAAGCGAAAGCTATTAACCTCGTTCTACCTATAGACAAATAGAGAAAATAAGAGAATAAACTAAGTAGTTAAAGTATACTTAAGGTGTTATATAAACTATAAGTAAAATAATTAGGTCGTACTACTACCTATAGCCTAGTTTGTATATAATAGTATATCTACGGAAATAATATAAATATCGCTATTTAAAGCTAACTTTAGTTATAAAAAGACTACGTTTTAAGAATCTTATAACGTAAAAATTAATAACTAGATAGAAAGAATTCTCGTTAATAATCTTTTCTCTCTTTATAAAAAACTTATTAAAAAACTTAAGTTTATTATAGAAAGAAACGTATACTACTATAATAAAGAACGTAGTTAGAAGTCTATACTAAGAGAGAGAGATAAAGTTTATTTAGTTAGATAGAATATCTAAATAAAACAACTAAGTAATAAACTAGATAATAAGAAACTAGAACTATTTAAAATTAAAGTACTTAAAGAACGCTTAAACTATAAATTAGCTCTACCTAAGAGTATAAATATCTTTCTAGTATTCTATATATCTCTCCTCGAGCTAGTACTACTAGAAGTACTACTAGCTCTAGTTATAGAAATAGAACTAGTAAACCTTAACGCCGAGTATAAAGTTAAGAAAATCTTAGACTATAAACTTATTAGAGAAAAACTATATTATTTAATAAAATAGAAAGACTACTTATAATTAGAAAATATATAGAAACTAATAAATAACCTTAACTACTCTAAGTAGCTTAAGAAGTTCTATTACTAGTATCTAGGGCCTCCTAGAAAGACCTAGAATTAAAATTTAAATTAAGTAACAATAGATTATAAGTAGAGAAGTCGTCGGATAGAGTAGAGTAGACTAGTAGTTATTCTACTTCTACTTCTCTCTTCTTCTTCTCTCTCTTCTCCTCTTTATCCTACTACTCTTTTCTCTCTAACTTATCTAACTTATCTAGCGAGTTAAGACCTACTAAGATTATCTTTTATTTCTATTCTTAAAGAAACTTTTACTATCGACAAATATAAGTACAATAAGCTAGTATCTCTTAGATCTAGGCCTCGGTCTACTTATCCTCTAAGAAGAGTTTCTCTTCTTAGACCTTAATACTCTTTTAGTTATAAACTAAGAGTATTTAATTTATCTCCTTAATATTATACGATTTTCTAGCGGATATATAGATACTATAGCGACTATATTTTAGGTCCCGAGAGACTATATACTCCTTTTTCGCCTTCTTATAGCGAGAGTAAGGCGCTATCTTCTTTCTAGTTAGATTAATTTATTTACTAAGAGCTATAATATTAGAACGTTTAGTTATATAGTCGAGTAGTATATTAGAAGAAAGAGAAGTCTATAAGCCTTTAACCGATATATTTCTTAGTTATACTTAAAGTATATAGACTCGCTAGTTCGAATAGAGAATAGTATTATAAGTAGCGTCGGCCTCGGCGTTATAATACTTCTAAAACTAAAGGTCCTAGGATTAGGCGAGGTTATAGAAATTAAGTAGTTTCTAGAACCGCTATCTAATAGCTTAATTTAGTTAAAGTTAGTAATAGTTATATTAGCGGATAGGCCCCGGTTTAGAGTACTATTACGTAATAATAAAGGTTCGATAAGTTTACTAGGCGAACCTATCGAACTTAAGAAAAGAAAGTTCTATATAATAGTTGTAATTTTCTTAGATAAAAGCTTTATACTTAACTTACTATAGTAATAGTATATTATCTATTTAACTTACTCTTATTATAATAAATATACCTTCGAGTATATAACCTAATAATCTTATACGTACTTACTTATATACTAACTTAACAAAACCTCTATCTATAGTATATAGAATATTAGAATTATTATACTACTATAATTACTAACCTCTCTACTACTTTTACTATTCTTTTCTTAATAAGTTTAACAACTACTATTCTCTTCTCTAAAATTACTAACTCTTAGTCTATAATAGTAAACCTCTCTTATTTCTAAATTATTATTAATCTCTACTTAACCTTAACTACTAACTCTCTAGCCTAATCTATCTACTCTTAGACTAGTTATATCTAACTAATACTTACTATTAAGCCTACTATATAGTTATTATTTAAGTCTTAAATTCTTTCTAGAGTAAAACGTTATATCGAAATATATAAGAAGCTTAAAGTAATAAGAGCTAATATAGATAGTTAGTTATAATAGTTTAATAAAGAAGCTTAAAATACTATTAGCGACTTAAGAAGATATCTAAAGATAGTATATAGATAATTAGTTATTAATTACTAGAAAGACTATAGTATAAGGTAGAAGAAAGGTATACTAGTATATAGTAAGTCTAATAGAATACTCTTATAGTATATTAATAGTAGAAAACTATATATATTAGATCTTAACCTAGCTAGCTATTTTATATAAGAACTAGACTACTAACTTAGCGCCTAATTATAAACTATATTTATATATCTTATCTTATCTTTAATATATCTTTCTACTATAAGTTAAATATTATAATTAAAATTAGATTTTAATACTACTATAGTATCTAATATCGACGAGCTTATATAAGCTCGATCTCTAACTAATAGCGACTATATAATTATATATTAATAACTAATAGATAGACTATATACTAATAATCTAGGCCGAATTAACCTAACTTTATATAAAAGTATTCTTAGGTTTTAATAGCTTATAGTTAATATAAATACTTAACTATTACTTACTTAGTATACTAGAGTAAAATATAAGAATCTATAAGGTAAAGTATTAACTTTATAGTATCTCTATTAAGTACTATTTACTAGAAAAGTAGAAGTAGTAAAGCTTAAAGAGAATATCTCTTAGCTTTATATTTTTCTTTTTATAAGTAAAAATAGAGTTACGAAATTAATAGAGAAGCTCTCTATTATTTATTAATCTATTTTATTAAGTATAGCTAGTATTAAAAAGTCTATAGAGAAGATCTTTATACTTTCTTTATTACTAGCTTTTTATAATACTAAAGTTATAAAGCTTAAGAATAAGACTTCTATACTTCGCGACTTACTTTTAGCTAGTAAAGCCGAAAATACGTCTCTAAAAGTAGAGAATACTAAAATATATTTATTACTTACTACTTATAAAACTAAAGTTACTAGCTTTAGAGAAGACGTCTTTAGACTATATAAATTAGTTTATATATATAATTAAATTACTTTAAAGTTTAAAGAAGTAGACTCTAGACTTTATAAATTACTATTAATTTTTAGAGAGAAAGTCTCTAGACTCTATAACTTACTTTCTATAGAAGCTAGAAACGTTATAAAGACTAGATTAATCGACTCTAAGTATAGTAAGTTAGTATTAAACCTTAGTAAAAAAGAACCTAGTAATAAAGAGCCTATTAAGATAAAGTAAGATACTAATTCTCTAGGACCTTTTATTACTATTCTCGCCAAGCCTAGATATCTACGTTTACTAAGGTATAAGAGAATATATAAATCTAATTTAGAGAGGCGAGGAGCTAGTTCTACTATACTTTCTACTAAAATTCTTATAGAACTTAGACGCCGATATCTAACGGATTATAAGTTAAGGGCTTATTACTATACTATACCTCTAGAAGAGGCTGCCGAGAATTCCTTAACGGTAAGTATCCTTATTAACACCTACAGTAACCGAATTACGATTAGAACTTAGAGTGATCTAATTACCAAGATTGTACAAAAGCTTTACAAGAACCCTTTACTTCTACCAAAGTTTAGAGAGCTTCACTGTGGGTCTTATGAGCCTGCAGATGTCAGCACTTGCGACGATGGGACTGTCATTAATACGTAAGTTGCCTTGTTTGGGCTTTTTATACCTTTGGCTAACTTTGAATTCTGAAAACAGTTTCCATATTGAGCGGATCATCAGTCACAACTCGTTCGGATGTCCTACCCTCTCATCAAATCATTCAACACAACAAATGCTGTTGGAGGGAAATATAGCTGAAACCAAGATGCACCACTCCACAGGCATCTGGCTCAAAGCCTCAAAGGTCAACCACTCTTGCATGGCCAATTGCAAACGAAGCTTTATCGGCGACCTCCAAATCATTCGAGCAACTCAAGACATCCTAGCCAACACAGAACTCTTTTTCTGGTACCGAGAACCGACTTGCGATTACGCTGACATGAAAAAAGAGATGCAACATTGGGGATTCGAATGCACATGCAACATCTGTGACGAGTCCAAGAACTTGGTCAAGGATATCTCTAGAAAGAGGAAAACATTGTTGATTGGTCTTCAACGTTCAATCAAACAGAAACATGTCAGTATCGAAAGAGTTGAGCGTCAATTGAAGGTATACGAAGCAACATTCAAGAAGCCAGCAACAGAGCTCCCTAGGATGAGTGTTTTCAACATATATATCGCACTGTCCAAGTTTTACGGTAAGACGCAGCAGCTAAAGAAGTGCGTGGCGATGGGTTTGAAGGGATTAGAAAGTCTCGGTTTTGTTATTTACGGTGGACATCTCGACTCTGCCCGTACAACCCTTTATATCGAGAAATGGGGTGTATTTCAGGAATATGTCATTCAAGCTTTGATCTGTCTTTGTGATATTTATGTGGTTTTTGCACCTCATTCGTTGGAGAAGGCAGAGGGATATGCGAAGTTGGTGTATAAGATGTCTGTTGGAGAGGATGCTACTTTTGATACTTTCTATAAGCAAGCTTCGGGACGTTAAGGACAAGCCGCGAATGAGAATGTGGAAGACTAGGGATGATGAGATGATGGTATAATGATTTTCGATGCGATACAAATCAAGTTGACCGGAAGGCTTGGAAGAATACGGATGATGGCATTATGATTTTCAATGTAATGCAAATCCAATTGACTAGTTCTACGTCAATGACTGCTATGTTGATACATTGTTTACAAAGGAGAAAGTTAGATCTCGAGGGTTGTGTAGGAGAGAGTCTTGGTCTCCGAACATCCAACCCAAGAAATTGGTAAGAATTTCTAAACCAAGATAAAAGCAGCTTCGAATACCTAGCAACTTACATAAAATAAACATCTTACTCATGTAACTCATGTGGTATCTGCCGAACCAAGCAATCGGCTCTCATGAGCACACAGTAATCCCTAACCCTAACCACTGGAATTTATAGCAGCATCAGAGGCATGCTAAGACGGCCTAATGTTAGATTCAGATTGCGGTGGAATGAAAGTATGAAAGCTATGATCAATGCTTTCCTTGATAATCCCAATACCTATGTTGACGGAAGATGAAGTTCACTCCACAGCCTGTCGAGCATCCTATGTCTTGGCTGGCCTAGTCAAGACTTTCAATAACTTTCTGCCCGCCTCCTTTCAACTATACCACACTTGGCTTTGACGCCGCTCCTACGTTCGATTCCTTCTGTGACAACCTTCGTGTTCCCACGATCGGGTTCTCCAACTTCTTCAAATCCTCTTGCAACATTCTTTTCCTCTCTTCTATTCTTTTATTTTCCTCCTTTGCTTTCCTGTCTTCCTCTTCCTCCTCACCTTCTAATACCACTTCGGACCATTTTGCTAGTCCTTTCCCACCGTGTATAAGAGTCTCTAGAATGTGTAACTCGGGTTCTGGCTCTACCCACCTTCCAGGGATACTGGCGGAACGACTAACACTTGTTCGAGAATATTCCTGGGCAGCAACACGCGGAAACAAAACAAGTATACTAGTCTGGAACTCGGGAATGTTTTCATGCCACCCTTTATAACTTACCGGATCGAGTTCAGGTTCCACTATAACTTCACGCTTGTCTGATTGAGCGACATCCCATACTGAGATAGCCGACATTGCGAGGCCGAGAAGGCTGTTTCTTAGGTTGGAATTTACCGTGGGCTTGACCAAGTGCGACAAGATAGCCATAACTTTATCGCTGAAATCCTGAGCGCGACCAGACTAAGGCCTTAGGATCCAGGCTACAAAGGGCAACCCCAACGCCCTGAATCAACGGAGTACCGCCTGAGCGATCGTACTTTCTTCTAACTCGTTACCCAGGAGTTCAAAGCCTATTCAATAGTTGCGTCGTCTTCTGGCGGTACCATAACAAAAAGGTACCTTTTGGTTCTATAGCACCTTTGCACTTCTAGGTGTGCATTTAAAAAGGTACCTCTCATTATCTTCTACATCACTATGTCATGTCATGCTCTCTGTAGACTTTGTTTCAAGACCAATGATTTCCCTTTCTACATAGGTATCATACTATTCAAGGCGAAGTCCACCCATCAAAACATCAAGAGTTCTCGCATTGTCTTCATCTTGACGAGAGCTCACTACCAATTCCGCAGTTGTCTGGTATTCCTTGATGAATCCTTCAGCCTCGTGTCGTGATCTGAACGCCTTGTGACAAGCGTGCGAATAGTTTTTGATTTCGTTCTGAGCACCTGACCTAAGAAATGTCAAAAGTCTCCATGATATGAAGTAGTCCAAACTTACTCATAGTAATCGTAGATCCCGACATGTTCACCATTTGCCACCGCGAAGTACCGTGGATCACCTTTTGCAGGTGCTCTTTCGCCTTCTTCACTCCCCCGGAAAAATAAGTGATTAAGGTGTCCTTCGGCCTCCATAAACTCTATAGCCTCGTCCAATGTTTTGAATCCTTTGTATACGCTACCGCTGTAGCCACTGACCAGGGGTTGGGCTATACCCCTATCGACTATGGTCAGTAATGTTTCAGTTGACTATTGGATATGAGCATACCATGATGTGCATATTGCAGGGGCAATGTATCCACAGAGAACAGCATAGTAGTTCTTCTTCGCCATATCAATTTGTAGGTTACGGCTCTGAAAGACAATGAATGCAAAGTGATTTGACAAGATAAAAACTAAGACTGGATAGAGATGGTTGCTTCTGTCATTTCACGTCGACATCTAATGTTACACCGAATGGGATGCCACGTCAGCGGTCACCTTGACGGGAAATACCTACGGCGAATCCAACATGTATCATTCGAAAAATTGTGACCTATCGTAACGCACTAGGCAGATCACGACAAGTTCTTAGTCAGTTGTCATTTTCTTGGAGCTACTAGTGACATTGTAAGACCTGGAAATGCTTGAGCCGAAACCAATATCGTCATTTTCAACCAACGCGTCGCTGCCAAGCCCGTGCAAGATGCGACGTACTCACGTACCACGGTCCGTCCTATTGCATTTAGGCTTCATCACAGGCTTGCCACTTCCAGTAGCACGTTTTGTAGGACATGACTGGAGATCAGAATGTCGTTGGTCTATACATGTTGCTTAACTCTCCTGCCTGAACAACCACTTGTTAAACTCACTTGTATCCAGACCCTTTGTTACAGAATTCCTCGTCCTTTTCAACTTCCTAGAATACGCTTCAAAGCTTATATGAATTGCGGGTCTTAATGCAAGAGACATCACTTTCACCGTCTCCGGGCTATCCTCGCCTTCACAGACAACTCTAGCTTTATAGGCTCTCTCCGCAAATACACTCGCCCGCGCTTGATCCCCATGCGAAATGATGATCTGGAATGCGTCGTGGTAGAGTCTAGCACACCCGTCGAGCTCTTGGTCGAGGACTTGAATCAGCGAGTAGCAGTCACTCAAGCTCTCTCGTGGGTTGCTCATCATGCGAAACGGAGCCCCAATGACTTCATCGAGATTCTGGATCTGTGTGCGGCGACTATCGTTTGCTTCGAGTGAGGGAAGGGGCAAAAGTGCAACCGCTGCAGGTGCAGGTGCAGGAGAAGCCGAAGCTTTCTTTAAGTAATGCCTGCCGTTCGGTTGAGATCCCGCCATGGTCGTACGATATTGTGATTTCATCTCCTCTCTCAATCGACCGGATCGCGTGGATAGTTTCGTGCTCGTCGGCACTGTTCCAGTTATTGTGAGCATTTGGCACGCAACTGTGGTTGATTAAGCAGACTGTGGGTTAGACACCGCCGACGGGCGACCCGGATCCGCATGGAAGAGCATTCGTCTTGAAGATGCCGCTGAATGGGTTCTTCCCCGGGAGGTTGTTATGAGGAGGCAAGAACTGCCGCTGTGACTCTCTGGACATGGCTTCAAACTGGTCGCAAGAAACCGCTCTAGCTCAATGGGAGGCTTGGGTCCAACTGTGAAAAGTGGCTTCTCACAAATGATCCGAGTGCCCTAAGATATGTTGAAACAATTTGTGATTTATATTGGGGAGTTGACTGGGAGACTGGTGACGAGAGATCAGTGGATGAGTGTGCTCATATTATAGAAAGGCTGTCACCTGTAGAGGTGCTCTGCTGCTTTGACGCGGTTGATGGTGGGAGGTGGGACGGTGTTGTTCTGGAAACAAGGTTGACCTTCACTTCACTTTCACTTCTTCCACAAGATATCGTTCCGACCTCCGAAGGCATTTGGTATTTACAAGTCCTAGCTTCCAGCCAAACATCTCTTAATCCTTTACAACAACAACCCAACACATCTATTTACTTCACCTCAAAACACACCGCTCTTCTTTCCTCAGTAAACAGGACAGCAACATCATATCCACCTCCGCCACCACGAGCCTAAAGGAGTGCCAGAACATCGATTCTTCGCCTCCCAAGTTTAACCTGATACTAAATATCTCATCAATCTCACCAGTACTTTCGGCCTTTTACAATGGCTTCATCTGCCGCTGAACAAGCCCTTGAGTATGTACTAACCAACCATCTAACAATGACCTTCGATACCGCATATCACTAACATGTTAGTAGGAGAAAGGTCTACGTACGCGGTCCAAGTGGAAATCCCGAGAAATACATTTCTGTTCATGAGATCGGAGATGCTATCCTAAAGGAATATAAGGCGGCCGAGGATGCATTTGAAGCGGCTTGTGGTGGGTTCCCAACACTGTGCAGTCTACAACCACTAACACTCTTTGAAGCCATCGAACGCGATAGCTCTCCTAACGCAGAAATCATACGACGTAGACGCGCTCGTAGTGTACTCGATGTTGCGGTCAAGGAAAAGTTTATCAACCACGAGCCTTCAGATCCAGAAATTACGCGTCGTGAACATAATCGCCTCACATATACATACACTCCCATCGACCCTGCTGTATTGAACAATGGACGGGGCTGTTAGGGGAACACACGGGGAAAACTGGGTCGATAATCTGTTGATTTTTTCGGATTGCGATGGAACTTGGAGTAGTAAGTTTTGAGGGGTCATTTGAGAGGGTATATCTAAGGGGAGGAATTTGCGTTTGGCAAGGGTTATCGCGTTGCTCTCAAGGTTCTTTTCTGCGGTAGTTTCACATATGATTCGCGTTGATTTGATCACATATTAAAAGCTGGTTTCAAGTAGGGGATTTATTAATATAATTAGTTCCTCAATATGTGCGATGCGCTAAGAGATTTTCTGGAAATAAGTAAGAAATCAATTTGCTCTATTGGATTTCACAAAGTTAAAATCAGCGGACTGGGCTATCTTGAGAGCAAGCTTTCCGAACTGTCCTCAAGTATGCTTTGCGAAATGTTAGAAGTGCCACAGTCCACGCCATGTCGAGCAGCTGATTGCGGATGTCTTCTCCTTCGGAAAGAGGGTTGGAGGCTCCTGTTGTATGATGACCAACTACAGCACGCAGGAAGTTGAGGGACATGGTTAGGGCCCGGAGGGCCAGTGGTTTGGGGTGACAGAAACCTAGGGACTGAGAGAAGTGAGAGCACAAGGAATACATATAGAAATGTCTGAAATTCAAGTTCGCAGAAGCTCAATCTGTTCGTGATTTCATCCTTGTCGTATGAGCATCAATCACGGCCGTTCACGTGGTTACCTCAAGGCAGGGTGCCTTTGTTGCCAGAATCCCCTTGTGCCTGGATCCCATTTTGTCAGAATCCCTGTGTATATAGCATGATCAATGACCTTAAATTATCCACTCCTCATCAGCTATGATGTTGCCACGGATAACGAGCCCATTGCCGAGCCGCACCATTCCAAGGCTCGCTCTCCTTCTCTCCTAACCACAGTGGCTTATAGACAATCTATATGTTCCTCGGAGTCGAAATCATCTACCAAAGCTTCATATTCACTTGGGAAAATAGTCCAGAGATTGATGAAATCTTCTTGAGGCGAGTAAGCATCTAAGCCGTACAGTTGCCAAGATTCCCAAGAAGATTGATGGCTCGTTTGGTGACTGGAAGTGTTAGTAGGTAATTGTTGTAAAGAAGAATAACCACCACCTCCGCCGTCTCCTCCTCGACTCGAGACCGCCCACGCGTTAGAGAAAACTCGCATTAGAGAGCTGGGAAATTCTCGACAAGTTCAGCGACCGCCTTCTCCTCCTCAGAAACCAACTCCTAGTCCGCGAAGGGAATACCACCACCACGATTACCGACCCCTCCACCACCTCCGCCGTCCCCTCCTCGACAAGTTCAGCGACTGCCGTTCCCTCCTCTGAAATCACTAACTCCTAGTCCGCGACAGCAAACCCCTCTTGTTCCTAAATCATCATTGATCCCTACTCAACCTCGACCACCAACCCTCTAGCCTGATCTATCTACTCTTAGGCCGGTTGTACCTAACCGACACCTACTGTTAAGCCTACTACGCGGCCGTCGTCTGAGTCTCAAATCCTTCCCGGGGCGGAACGTTATATCGAAATACACAAGGAGCTCAAAGTAATGAGAGCCAATGTAGACAGTTGGTTATAACAGTTTGACAAAGGAGCTCGAAATACCATCGGCGACTTGAGGAGAGGTCTAAGGACAGTATGTGGATAATTGGTTGTCAATCCCCAGAAGGGCGATAGTGCGAGGTAGAAGAAAGGTGCACTAGTGTATAGCAAGTCTGATGGGACACTCTTATAGTGTATCGATGGCAAAAAACTATATACGTTGGATCTCAACCCGGCTGGCTGTCTCACGTGAGAACCAGACTACCAACTTAGCGCCTGATTATAAACTATGTTTACACACCTCGTCTCACCTTCGACACATCTTTCTACCACAAGTCAAACATCACGATTGAGATTAGATTTTGATACCACTATGGCGCCCGACATCGACGAACTCGCGCGAGTTCGATCTCAAACTGACAGTGACTGTGTAGTCGCATGTCAACGACTAACAGATAGACTGTATACTAACAATCCAAGCCGGATTGACCTGACCTTGTGCGAAGGCATTCTCAGGTTTCGACAGCTCACAGTTGAAGCGAATGCTCAACGATCGCTCGCTCAGCATGCCAGAGCAGAATACGAAAGTTTGCGAGGGGAGGCAGTCACCTCGCAGCATCTGTGTCAACTGCTGTCTGCACGAGAAGCGGAAGTAGCGAAGCTCAAAGAGGATATCTCTGAGCTTCGCGATTCCCTTTCTGCGAGCGAGAATAAAGTCGCGAAATCAACAGAGGAGCTCTCTGTTATTCGCCAATCCATTTCATCGAGCGCGGCTGGTGTTGAGAAGTCTACAGAGGAGATCTCTTTACTTCTTTCATCACTAGCTTCTCGTGATGCTGAAATTGCAAAGCTTAAGAACGAGAGTTCTGTGCTACGCAAATCTATTTTAGCCAGCGAAGCCGAAAACATATCGCTGAAGGCAGAAAATGCCGCCATACGTTCATTGCTTATTGCTCGCGAAACTGAATTTGCTAGCCTTAGAGAAGACGTCTCTGGGCTATGTAAATCAGTTTCTACGGATAATAAAATCGTTCCGAAGCTTGGAGAGGTTGACTCTGGGCTTCATGAATCGCTGTCGATTCTCAGAGAGGAAGTCTCTGGGCTCCGCAACTTGCTTTCCGCAGGAGCTGGAAACGTTGCAAAGACCAGATCGATCGACTCTGAGCATACTGAATTGGTATCAAACCTTGGCGAAGAAGAACCTGGCGATGAAGAGCCCTTTGAGATGAAGCAGGATGCTGATTCTCCAGGACCTTCAGCCACCGTTCCCACTGAGTTTAGACCCACATTTGTCAAGGGATAGGAGAATGTATGAATCGACTGAGGATAGGCAGAATGCCAGTTCTTGTGTACCTTCACCTGAAATTCTCGCGCTACTCAGACGTCGATGTGTGACGGATTATGAGTTTAGAGGAAGGTGGACATTCGGCTCCAACCAGAGCACGATTGTGCGCTGATAGTTTTGGTGGTATCGTGATGGGAGCAATTGCTTTGGGTCCTGGTTGATGTATCTGCTGTAGTTGTTAGTTAATTTATTCTTAGCATGCATTTCAACCCTTCAGATTCAAAATGCTAAATTGCTTCTACACTTAATGCTACATAAACTATTTAATAATCTTTTTACGAATACGTCCTTACCGTGTTGCTCGGTCCGGGTTAGAGTTGTGTATTCTACGACATAGTGAAAGAAACAAAAAATTACAACAGTACGATAAGGTCTAATACTTTCATTCCATATAAAATATTTGTAAAATCTTCACTAAGAAGTTCGCTAATACCCGCCAAATCACTTAACGCCATGCTTCGCTCATATCATACAGCCCAGGCTCCCAAATGTGGAGGGTGTAAATCCAAAAATCACTTCACTGCCTCTCCTTGGCAGCTCAAAATGTGCGGTGGATATGAAATCCAAGTCCCTCGCGCGTAAATCATCATCATAAAGTGGCACTTGCTTCGCTCTCGTAAATACGATCAGACTTTGACGTGGCGGTATTAATGTCCATGTCCTATCTCAAAGTCAGTCACGAATTCAAACCACCTCCGGTTACTATTTAAACTTACGACCCAAAGCCCTCTCTCTCTTCCCCAAACTCTTCGCCTGCTCCGCCTTAAGCTGCGCGCGTCTCGCATCCTCCTTCGCCTCCCTCTCAATACGCTTAACATGTTCCCTGGCCTCCTTAACCGCGACCCTCGCCTGAATCAGCGCGCGATCCGCCTCTTTCTCACTGCGTTCCGCAGCGATAACGCGTTCTCGCGCGGTAATGATGGAAGCATCTTCATTTCTGTGCAGGAAGTTGTGGGTGGAGGAGTGGGCTACTGGTGGTGGGGTTGGCGAGCGGCGGCGGAAGAGCGTGGATGAGCGTTTTGGAGAGGTGCCGCGGTGATGGGTCGTTGTTGTAGTTTCGGTGGTTGCCGGGGTGGAGCGGGAGAAGAGTGGCATTTTGGCGGTTGATATTGTAATTTGTTTGGTATAGGGTGTGATAGTGTGGTTTGTGTTTGTGTAGTATTTTGTCGATCGAATGTCGGGGTCTAGTGCGCACTTTTATAACGATACTACCCAGCCACAATTCATGTCTCATTTCATGAATTCATGATTCTTATTATCCCGAAGCAAGTTTTCGTGGAGGATGAAGAGGTGACGTCAGTGAGGCAGATCAATCTCGCTTCTTGCCCCTGGATATTGAGGTGGAGCCAATGATGAAGCGACGATGTGGAGGGGTTGCCTCATTTGTCTGAGACCTGGAGTTCAGCCGCTTTTGAAGCTGGACGACGACGACAATGATGGATTATACCATAGTGAATTTGACAGTAGCACATCATCTAGCATATTCAAGATTTTACGCGATACATTGGGAGTCGATGAACGGTTAGTATATCCAGACTCATGCGAAGCAGAGAATAACTGATATTTGGAACGCGACATTCATTCGACTGATCTCACGAAATGTCGTACTCTTCACTCTTATTCGCCTTGAAGAAGACGAATCAAAACTCGAAGCAAGATGATTAACCAATCCATTTGATACATTATCGCGATTTCGTCTGTTACTCACAGTAAATAAGATGACTAAAGACTGCATTTGGAAAAAAGTATTGTTGATTCAATTATACCTGTACTAAAGCGCCTTCTCCTTCCACTTCTCAAAAGGTTCAGCCCATGGCTCTCCAAATTTGGAAGCCTTCCACTCACAGATTTCGATACTGTCATTCAACAGCGTCTCTTTGGCGCCATGAAGGTGTTCGCAATCTTCAGTCGATAAACCAAGGCTCTGGCAGCGACGCAGGCGCAATGCGCGCGCAGGGTCCTCTGACTGAACAGTCTTCATGAACTCTTCTTGACAGAGCTGAAAAATAAACATCAAGACGCCAGATTCTTCGAACCGAGCATCTCTCCGCGACTTGAAATGTTTGTACGACTGATACAGTCTGGGACTGACTGGAGCACCGCCGTTTAAGACAGCTATCTCCCCGAGTACGATGTAACATAAGAGCTTATCAGCTGGAAAACCCAGATTATTCTGGTGTTCTTCCCAAACGAGACGAGCGAGATGTTTAAGTGCGTCAAGTACAGCGTCATTCTTCAGAGAACACTTCAAAGCAACATCGGCATCTTATATTTTAGAGCGTTTTCTGATGAGGTCTTCCATCTGGATGGTCTTGATGTCGATTTGCTCGATAAGATCAACCCACGCCTGCAACTCCTTTACTTTAGCTTCGTCCAGCTTCTGAATGATCTTTGAGAAGGCTTCTTTGCCTTGCTGATCTTTCTAAAACTGCAACCTTTTCTTTGGAAGTCGCAAGCTCTCCCAGATCATCCCAAGATGAAGTTTCCGATGTTGAAAACTCGTCTTGCTGAAAAGGGAAAATGTTTATTTTTGCGGCCGACTTCACCTTATCACTATGTCCTCCAAAGCGTTGTAATTAATAAGGGGTAGCAAATATAAGACAATTATTCGATTAGACTGACGAAGTCACGAATGTCCCCTCAAACCTCGCACATCTATAGTTTAGAGAGTAATGATACACTATCAGCGCGAAGACTGTCTCATGGATTTCGTTCTCCAGACCCTTTGCCAGCCAGCTGAGTAAATGGTATGAATAGTCGAAAATGAAGGGAAGTCTCAATTACCGATACCTCTCGACTTCACCTTTAATGTATGTAGAAGAATACCACGCTAGTACAAGCGCGACGCGATCGAAAATCTCGACACGAATGTTTACCGATCTTTCGTTTCGAATCTTCACATCGCAATCATTAATCAACAATCATGGCGTCTGAGTTTGCGGCAGTATGGCCGCCGCCAGGCCCAGATTATGACCGAGATAAACCGTGGTTCTATGAATCACAGAGAGCAAAAGTCTTTCTTCGGTGGGTTGAAGAAGGACACGTTCAGCGGAATGTTGAAGGTGCCAACACATATAACAACCTCCACCGTTCCTATACCGAAGAGGTCGAGCCTTTGTATATGACTCAAGGCTTTCGGCAGGACTGGAACGTTGAATGGAGGTTGTTCACGCACTTCAGTAAGTCAACCTTCTCGACGTTCTCTTCAAGATGCTAATAATGGTAGATCAAAGTGCAACTTTGGCGGAGTTCGGAGTACCCGAGCCACCTGAGATGCCAATTTGGCGCGGACAGCAGATCCGCGAACGAATTGAGCAGAGAAGGGCTGCCGAAGCAAACACACATACAAAAGATGACCATGAAGGCATTTCTAGTCGTCGTGAAAGTGCGGGAGTGGGAGGTAACAATCCAGACGTCGGTAGTGCCTTCCAACCCAAGTTCAAGCCCAAGAGGCGCAGAGGAAAAGGAAAAGAGCCTGGCGTAACAGACAGGGAGCCGGCTTGGAATACTTTGACTCCGCAAGCAACTCAAGGGAACTTGCCAAACATCTCAGAGAGATGGATGGATAGATTTCAAGACTCTGCTACGCGTTATTCTCCTTCGGAGTCCTTCGTGGCAAGACCCTCACAGCGAGTCGAGGGTGTTGCCCGAAGTGAGCTCGCTGTACAAGTCAGTCGTCGACATAAGTACAAGAATGAAGTTGAGGATTCGTTCAGCATGAGCGACATCCCTGAGTTCAAAGAACGTGAACCTAAGATGTCAAATTCTGCTGCCACAAGTGTAGATCCACCTGCTCTCAGCGAGAGGCAGGAGGGAACTCCTTGGGGTAGCATGAATCCAACTGCTTTCAGACAGGGGCAGGCGGAGACTTCCTCAAGGAACAAGAATCGGGAGCCACATAGGACACCTATTGCTGGTCCTTCCCTCATCAAGAAAGAAGAAGATTCATTGGATCAGAAGCCGAGCTTCAAGAACGCGCCTCGCAGACGTCAACCTAGACATGCTCGCGATGACGAAAAAGAAAGAAGCGAGCTAGAAATATACCGGGGTATCTTTGGTGACCATGCAGAAGTGATGCTAGAACGTGTTCAAGCTTTGAGAGAAATCAAGAGGCTTAGAGACTCGGTGGTAAACTGGAAGCCACCCTCTGCCTCGAAATCTACGCAAGCCAGCAGGCGGCAGCGTTCTGATGACGAGGAAGAGCAGCAGACCGCTAAGAAGAGGAAGCGTCAACGCAGAAGGCGAAAGCGCAAGCCTCGTTCTGGTGGTGGCTGTCGTGAGGATGACGACCTGGGTGGTGATGACGGTGATGGCGGTGATGGCGGTGCTGGCGGTACTGGAAATGCAGCGAGCAAATCCAGTACAGCCGCCCCATCTGTAGCTTTAGCGTTGCCATTTGTGGCAGTAGGAAGGTAGTGGGGATTCGTACCAGTCTCGGTTTTGTTTCTGTCGTGGTGGGTTGTGTTGTGGTTCCTGTAGATATTAGCCAATTATGATATTTTTCCTGTTGCACACTTCTTTTTTCATGACAACGAATGCAGTAAAATATCTCCTGTAAACTCAAATCAAGATTCGCTGTCGCTGTAGCCTGTGACTACATTTTTCATGAGGAGATGTCGTTTATTGTGCTAAGCAACATCTCTAGCACCTACCTATCCACTGAAGACTCACGAGAATGATGATAATGTCTTTATTGTATAGAGAGTATGTTGTTGATAGTTATATCTATTTTAATATGCCGAAGCTAAGACTGAGATGATGATTTTCGGACAGCTGGCAGAACTATTCACATGATGAAAGGGGAGCTGTAGGATGTTGAAGAGGAATTCTGTGAGATACGGAATTCTTCACTTGGTTTCAGGCAAGTCTAATGTAAGAGGAAAGGTCTTTGTTAAGGGGCATGCGAGTTAGCACCGGAATATCGATCTTCAATCAATCAATCCTACTATTCTTTGTTTTTTATGTGTGATATCTCGGTTTAAACCTGGTAGACCTTCGATTGCAATATCAGAGATACATACGGATAGATCCCAGAGACCACATCTGGCGAGAATTTAGCCTGTAGATGTTTGAAAGTCCCACCAGATCTCTTCATATGTAGATTACAAGTTAAAAGAAGGCCAGTTCAAGGAAACGTTGAATGTATCGAGCTTTTGATTGGCTGTTCTTTCAGGCGTGAGTTGTTGTATCATGTTAAAAAGGCGCTCTACGCTCTTGTAATCTTACGTGCTAAAGCAAAGCATGTTTTGGCCGGATATCAGAATGGAAAGGCTCCAGGGCAGGCCCATTCGTACGAGATAAATCAAGAAAGACAGCTAATTGGAAGCAAAAGATGTTGGCGTCTTGACATAGTCAAATTCTTATATATTCAATTCCGAAAGATAACTCGCTACTTGTATCCAATCTTTGTAGCTGCACAAATTCAAAGTAAAAACCAATAATCCAAACATCAAGGGTATCCAAGAACCAATCCATCACCAACTCTCCATGTCACCCAAAAGAACCATCCGCCCCCAACATCTGCTACTAACCCAACAACTCCTACGACAATCAAAAGCACGCATTCCTATAGAATCTGTTCGTAATCTTATCCAATAAAACATTCCTACCACCCGAAAACATCAGCGGGTGCCACATGAACCGCTCTCGATCTAAGCGTCCCTTCGCATCCTTAAACGCATCCAACTCCGCAATCTGCCCCTGCACAAAAGCCATATTCTCCATCCTCTTCTCAGTACTAGCCACAGGAGTCCCCCGTGGTTTCCTCTTCCTAATGCCACCGTTCGGGTTGTTCAACAAGCGACGAGCATCCAGTTCTCTGCCCTCGTCAAACGTCAGATGGATTCGTCTGGTTACCGGATGGGATTCGCTTTTCCTAATCTTGCGGAAGGCGAGAAGACTGCCCATTACGTAGCCGGGTCTGATTTCTTTGAGTTCTTCCTCGGTGATGTCGCGGCGCGTGAGGGCATCTTCGCGTTTTCGGGGGTTGAGGCGGGATGATCGAGTTGGGGGAGCGGGCTCAGAGGGAGGGTTTGCGGGAGGGTTTGCTGGTGTTGCTGATGCTGGAATTGTGAACTTTTCTGCCATGCTGGTTCTCGTTAGTTAATTGTGTGGTGCTTGAGGATCTCCATTGTTTACTTTGATGTCTGTTCTGCAGCTGAGTCTGTGGATGGACCGACGTTGGGAGCTGATGTGTGTGATTTGCGCCTCATATTTACAATATAGCTTCAAGCAAAAATACAGATTCTTCTCGAGTAACAGAGTGAACAGTCGTCTATTCTGTTCTTCCAAAAGACACCGAACTGTATGAACGGATTGTGAACGACAACAGTTGTTCATCAGTTACAAAAACAAAGAGAACAGTATTTTGACGCGTCAAATTATGTTAGTAAATTGTGGCAAAAATGATTGATTAAATTCACGCTGGTTAGAAGACGTGCAGTCTGGTCCATGGGGGTCATTGCAAATGCTAGGTAGCAGCAAGTCCTCCAACCGAATTGTTTTCAAAAATCTCTTTTTTCTCAAAACTTGAACCGCAGAACAGCACTTGCAATTTTTGCATCAGATACCAGTACTCGGATATCAATTTTGTTGTGAACGAGCTTGCTTGAGAGTCAAAATGCGAAGGTACGCAGAGCACCGAGCCGATTAGGATTTAATCGATCGAATCTAGCATACCTACCTATATACAAGGAATCGATATCTTCGAATTTAGACGACTTTCTCTTCCAATGCAGATATCATCACTACTCCATCTCCCTTCTTCGACTTCCTCTTCTCCTTAAACTGCTGCGCGCTCCTCGTATCCCTGTCCAGACTCAAGTCTCTCGAAACCAGACTCGTCAAAAGCGCCAGCCCTGCAAAAGCAGCAATGACAATAAATATCGCATCGATAACATCAGCCATTATTATACGATATACAACTTGAACGGACGGTGGGAAGGGTTTAATCAGTTCGAAAGCTTGCTCCGCTTGTCGGTATGAGAGGACATATTGGGGTGGAATGCTGCCAGCCAATATCGACTTTTGGGTGTGCTTGTTCCATTGGTTTTGAAATACCACACCACCGATACCGACCCCGAAGGATTGACCGAGACTCAAAACAAAAGATACTAGTGCTGTGGCCTGGCATTGGATTAGGAGTTGTGAGATTCTTGAAGGAGGGTTTGCATACCATTGGAACATCATCATCTGTCTGGCAAGCTTGAACTGCGCATGTCCTTCCTGGGAAAAGCTAACAGCGGCGTTAGTACTACTCAAAATCATAATTACGAATTACCTACCACTCCTGCCCCGAAGGCGTACACGATTTGAAATCCATATTGAACACCTTTATTAGAGTCAATCTTGAGTTGAGTCATCAGCGCAAAACCAAGCGTCGTGAAGAACCAAGCAGCAGTATTTACTGCTTTGAACTTTTGGAGTTTGGTTATGAGTAGACCACCAGCCACAGCCATGAAAGGTACCAAAACAGTTCCGGGAAGAATTGACACACCGGCGCCAACCAGAGAGCGCCGCTTGGTAACAAGGAACTGTAAGTTGTTCTTAGTCTTTGCAGGCCCGCAGCGCTGTATGATAATAGACTTACATATTGAATTAAATAGTATTGCATGGCCCAAAGATCGAACCCCAAACTGAACGATGCAACAAATGCAGCAGCAGCTGTCCGACTAGCGAAAATTCGAAGCGGTATCATCGGTTCTTTAGCGTATTTATGCTCGTAGAAAAGGAATACTGTTAGGCCGAAAGCAGCGATTACAATACTTGCGATCACCCGCCCCGAGTCCCATGGATGTATGACACCACCGCTGGTGATTCCATAAAGCAGGGATATCAGGGAACCAGTCAATACGACTACGCCGACCCAATCCACACGTTTAAGCTTTTCCAAAACAGAGAGAGGCCCAGTCTCAAGATGGATGAAGAAATAGATTCCAGCTATAGCTGGAACACAGAGTGGGAGGTTAATGTAGAAGATTCTAGTATTGTGAGTAAACATATCTATAATACGTGGAGTAAACTGACATTCTCCATGAAGCTCTCCCTGCGATACCTGCACCCATCATGATGCCTGATACTAGGCCAATGGCTGAAGCAAGAGACAAGATACCGATGTATTTGGCTCGCTCTCTCAACGAAACCATGTCAGTGATAATCATGCTTCCGCATGCATTTATTCCACCAGCGCCGATGCCTTGGAACTAAAGCAATATCAGCGCAAGGAAGAAGAAACAGGAAGGATGGGAAAATCAAATATTTTGACATGGCGAGTCAGGTCTTTTGACTTGAAAGAACTTCTCGAAATCACTGAATAAACAGAACTCACCACCCTAGCGGCAATCAACCACTCAATACTCTGAGCCGTTGCACAGAAAAGACTTGCAATCGTAAAGACGATCATAGCGAACAGAAAACATGATTTTCTTCCAAAAACTCCAGACAAAGTACCATACAGTGGCTGGCTCACTGCCTGAGCGAAAAGAAATCCCGATCCAAGCCAGTACGCCTCGTTGGAACGCGCATTCAATCCCTGTGCTATCGCAGGCAGCGCAGTCGCGACAATTACAGTATCCATGGTAGAAATAAAGGCACTTGCCATCACAGAACCATACGCCAACATGAAAGAAAGTGATTTCTTTTCAATTGGTACATCCATCTTCTCTTCTTTACTAGGAGGACTTCCGGTCTCTATCGATGAGGACATCTCGGGTGTTGGTGTTTCGATATCCATTTCAGCTTTTGCAACTTTCAGAGCAGCGATACAGTTACTCTAACGGTATCGTTTTCGACGCTCAAACTGTTGGTTAATTTACGAGTGAGACATGGAGTTTAACTCTGATTGCTTACGCTTATGTGATACCCGTAGAACAACATGTTGCACCAATGGAACGCTTCTGTGGTCGGTTCGGCGCGGTCCTGCCCATTTTGAGACATCTCTCCGGTATCTCAGCACTAGTTGTTGTCAGCATGCAACATGGGAACTATATCCGGTATGAAGGTCAGACAGGTAAAATAAGTCTAAAATCTTAAATATCGTATTGCGCCTTTGGATCGACAAGTATGAATCAGCCGTTTTTCGAGGTTGTATTCGCCGACCTCACTTTAGTATCTCCAAGGAAGGTTTGCGAAAGATATCTGTGCACAATAATAGGTCAGTCAGAGGGTCCGCAACAAATGAACTAAACAATGACTTCTCTTTAGATTTCAATTTCAAAATGGATCTGAACACAATCTTTGGACCTGGTCTTTTGAACATAGCTGGTATTATACCACATCTTCCAATCGTGCTAGCTTCTGCAGTATGGTATAAAATCACGCATTTGGTGGTTGGCCCATTGCTTCGCAAACTCTTCATTCCGTACGACCCGAAAAATCCACCGACTGAAAGAGCGGTTTTCTGGTGGAATATTTCTATGGTCAGTATCGCTCAGTCAATAGTCAATACTGGAGTCTCGATATATCTACTCTGGCACTCTGAATTCAGAGAAGGGTTGACGCCCCAAGAGAGGATCCTGGGCTACCACGAACAAACAGCTTCTGCACTTGCGATCACAGTGGGATACTTTGTGTTCCACCTCGTCCAGGTATGGTGTAACGTGGATGTTGAGGGAAAATATATGCTGGCGCATTCATTTGCCACCTTGTTTGCGACATCAATAGCCTTCGTAAGTTGACCAACAATTTGCTTGAAGTTCTTGACCTGATAGTTCTCATAGCGACCCCTATCAATGCACTATCATGGTGCTTTAGCAGCTTGGGAGATCCCAAACATATTCCTGAGCATTCAGAGACAACTCGATAACCTAGGGTATCGCAAAAGTCGAGGTCGTCTGATCAATAGAATGATCTTGCTCACGACATACGCCATTGTGAGACTTGGTTCGGGCACGATTGTGCTCGGGAGACTAATAAGTGACATGATTGTTACATATAAAGACCCCCACCAAGTACGAGTCGAGCATTTATTGCCTGGAGTTGGAAAGATTGGGCAAGACCAACTTCAACTCCCAATTGTGCTGGCAGTGCTTCAGGCTAGTTCCGTGGCATTCTTACATTACCAAGGATTTACATGGTTCACCAAGATCCTGAGAAAGGGCGATCTTCGATCCAATTTGTCTTAAACCACTATGTTGGTTGGATGTCTTGTGGAACAATAGGAGGCGGGAAATTCGGCATTGGCGGAGGAGTCTGCAAATGAGCCATGGCGCCAACTTCGCTGGAAAACTTTCGACGTGGTGGTGATTGTACATTCCAACTTATGTGCTCAATCCATGATCTCCGCTTGTTGGTTGTCCGGAATTCAAAAGAAGTATCATATCATGCATCTTGAGAGAAGGGAGAAAGGGGCAAGACGATGGCATAAGCTGATCACATGACTACGAGAACCATTTGGCTAGCCCCGATGTGGCAAGCGTTCGACGTGCTTACGGTTCTCGTCACCTTCGGGTTTTAGATATTGATAACATACCATGATTTTCCGATACTATGAAACCGCAAGGTGAACGTGTCACTTGGTATGCAGTCATACTTCCACAAGTGATTTGCAAACGCGTAGTGACAACCGAAAAATCCATGAACTCCAAGACTCGTACTCGAGTACTGTATCATGTCAGGCAACTCAGGTAATCTTACTAAGAAAGCCGGAGCTGAATCTGAATCTAGCTTAACCATGTCAGATAGCTTGCTATCCCATGTGGCGGTCGGCTATGCATCTACAGGGCAGCTCAGTGCTCAGATGTGCTTTCGGGCGGCATTTGGTGCAATTGGTGGACTCCAGCTGGCAGAGTACCTACTTACCCAACATAATCTCGTTGTTGGACAGGATTAATCCAACAAGATAAACCTCGCTACCACCGTACAAATTCTGAAAGATACCAAGATTTATAGATGCCGAGATAAGTTTCCTCCGTTTTGTTGCAGCACTCGGATTTCCACTTGCAGAGAGTCTTAAGCCAGCAAAGCTCTCGAATCAATCTGCGTATACGACACGTGTGTGAACAGTGTATATACAGGTCAGCCAGCCAGAACTCATCTCCTCTATTCTGCAAAACACATTTTGCAACCTGCGTGAGGAACTCTTTTTTACAATTCGCCATGGAGATACCATGCCCAATCGCCATAGTCGGGATAGGAGTGAGACTTCCAGGTGGTGTCGATTCCGCTTCATCGTTGTGGGATTTCCTAGTCAGTAAACGTGACGGTCGAAGTATAGTACCATCCAGTCGATACAATATCGATGGTTTCTACAAAAAGACGAAGGCAACCGGATCTGTCATCACGAAGTATGGCTACTTTCTTCAGGACGACATAGATAGCTTTGATGCATCTGTCTTTTCAATGAGCAAGTCGGAAGTCAATAAAATGGATCCCCACCAAAGAATGCTGCTCGAGGTCGTGTGGGAGTGTATGGAAAGCGGCGGGCAAACAGATTGGAAAGGAGACAATGTAGGCTGCTACGTGGGTGTATTTGGAGATGTGAGTTTGATGCGACTATGAGAGCGGCCATGGCTGATAATCACAGGATTGGATTGATCTATCAACAAAAGATACACATAATGCTGGGCTGTATGGCATTCCAGGTACAGAATCATTCGCTGTTAGCAACAGAATCAGCTACGAGTTTGACTTAAAAGGACCTAGGTGGGTAAAATCGGGTTCCACGAATGCAATTGCTAATATCCATTAGTATGACCATACGTACTGCCTGCTCATCCTCGCTTGTTGCGCTGCATGAAGCGTGCAAAGCTATTAACAGTGGTGATTGCAACTCCGCCATCGTTGCAGGCGCCAATCTGATGTTGACACCGACAATGACGATAGCAATGACAGAGCAGGGAGTTCTTTCACCAGACGGTATTTCCAAGTCATTTGACTCGAATGCTGACGGATATGCTCGAGGGGAGGGCGTCAACGCCGTATTTATCAAACCTCTGAGTGATGCTATTCGCGATGGTGATCCAATTAGAAGTGTGATTCGTGCCACAGCTACTAACAGTGACGGCAAAACCGCTGGTATGAGCGTGCCTAGCCCAGATGCACAGGAAGCAATGATCCGTCATGCCTATAAAATTGCTGGAATAAAAGATTTCGCCCAGACAGGCTTTGTTGAATGCCACGCAACGGGAACACCAGGTATGTCGATCCCTGAAGGTCTTTGTAGAATTTACCGGTTCAGACTTCATATCGCGATCTTTCTAACCTTGATAGTCGCTGGCTAATATTTTTGTGGAATAGTTGGAGATCCGCTGGAAGCTGAGGCAGTAGCTCGTGTATTCGGAAGTGAGAAGGGCATGATCATCGGATCTATCAAACCAGTGAGTATAACTGGCTTACATTTACTCTCCTATGATGAATCACTTAAGCACAGTCTTGCTTACTATATCATTATGTAGAACGTTGGTCACGGCGAAGGGGCAAGTGGTCTATCGAGCTTGATAAAAGCTGTTCTCGCGCTGGAAAACCGAATGATACCCCCTAATATCCATTACACGCGACCAAACCCTAAGATTGCGTTTGAAAGTGCCAGACTTAAAGTTCCTGTTGAGAGTGAGTAGATAACCATTTGTTCCGTTGTACCTTTTGATGCGCTAGCGGGATTCCTTACTGATAAAACCATCAATAGATACTCCTTGGCCGAAGGACAAACTTGAGCGTGCTTCGGTAAACTCGTTCGGAATTGGAGGTTCTAATGCACACGTGATTCTGGAATCAGCAGCGCTGCATGGGGTTGATCGATATTCCAAATCATCTCCGAGTTTAGAGCCACAGCTGCTTTTGTATTCATCCAATGACCAGAGGTCCGCCAATGAACTTGTTCAACAACATGACGAGTATGCAGATTCTCATCCTGAGTCTCTGCCGGGCCTTGCTTACACTCTCGCGCATCGCCGGGACCAGAAGTCATATCGAGCGTTCAGTGTTAGAAAAACCGATTCGGTAGCGCTACTATCCCCTCCGATCAAAAAAAAGCGCAGTCCGAAGATAGTATTAGTTTTCACTGGTCAAGGCGCACAGTGGGCTCAGATGGGTATCGACTTACTCACCAAGTTCCAATCATTCGCGCAAGACATTAAGACAATGCAAAGTGCGTTGAAGAACTGCCCTCATCCGCCATCATGGTCTATCATTGGTTGGTCGTCCACCCTTATGTTGTGTGAAAATATTTGATTAACCCAGGGTAGATG